>NC_090798.1:4898750-5235000 GCF_040054535.1 Antennarius striatus | reverse complement strand
TCTCTCATTCTCTCTCTCTCTCTCTCTCTCTACGTCACCATCTCCTCGGCACTGCCCCCTTTTTTTCTCCATCTGCTTGTTGAACAGAGCACGGTGAAATAAAAAATAAAATAAAAAAAATACACGAAAAAATACATAAGCCATTCTAGAGAAGTATAATGACACATGTGCTGTTGTTGGGACCGGCCGATTTATCTTGTTACTTCCTAACATTCACCTAATTTAGTTAATTACACAGATAAATCCTTGAAAATGTACGTACCTGCACCAACATCAGATTCATGGGATGTATTAATAGATGAAGTCAGTTGTAGTACATGAATTAGCTTCATCACAGTAATGCAGTAATTTAAGATTGATAATATACATCATATTATACATACAGCATGTTCCACGGAGCTTTCAGGTACAATTAGAGCATATTTTATATTCTATTCTACTGTGGAAAAAATGTACTTGGACAACGCGTCAACATGATGAATAAGTAAGTCACAAGTTAGATAATGTAGGCTACAGATTTGAGTGATTCTCTCCCCTGACACTGTTCCTGTCACAGCCCACTAGGTCTGCACTGTGAGTCGGCTCCACGGAGTCAGGAATGCGGAAAGTGTCCTATTCTGATGCAGGAGCGCCCCCTTGCGTTGATGGCCCGGATCGACCCTCCCACCACTGAAAACCCAAAATCATTGTGCACGCGCTCCCATGCACGCGCACTCTTTGTTGGCACTGTTGTTGGCGGGATTCAGATATAATCCTGATGAGAGATGTTAATCATTCTAAACTGATATACTCACCTTTTAATGCACAGAATATATGATCTGTTTCTACATTTATTACCTTACTGAAGACTTCATTTAAGCTTTATGTACACATGATCAATAGTCCACTCAGGACATTCCAGCTATTGCCTTTCTCATTAATACATTTCATAATTTATGTAATATTCAGTGTTTGTCACGCAATATTTCCAATTAAAACCAATGGGCAGAATGTAAGAATTCACTTTTTTCCCCCTAAACCAGTTAACCTTTCACCCAATGAATAAATCTTCATTCTCCTTCATCGTCATCTCCATATGAACCGACGAGCCAGACATGTCAGATTGCTCTCAGCTATTAGTCAAGTCATGCATATGAACCCCCCCGACCCCTCCCAATTTGTACCGTATTTTTTTAATCCCCATTCTCCTTGAATAACTTAAAGCAAACTACTTTAACAAATGCTTTTTGACAAACCTCAAAATATTCCACATATTTCACATAATATTATTTATTTATTTATTTGAAAGACAGACTGCCTGGCGTGAACACCTCTACATCCATGCAGCATCCACATCCTCAATTTCTTCAGAAGTGGTAATACTCTGCAATGTCTAAATTTCAAGGGATCTAGCTCAAAAGATTTTTATCTCAAAAAAGTAAATGGTATATGGTATGGCTGGAAGAGTCAGGAGCAAAATATTGAAATAAATCTATAAAAACATTGAAGGGATTTATACTGGAGGTATATTTTCATTCATGTAAAACTGTGATGGAGATGTGTTTTAGTTTGTTCGGTTTATGCAATAAAAAAAAAAATTTAGTTTCATTGTAATAAAAAAAATTACCGCAGGTCTGCCGTGTGGCACACAGAGTGACTCATCTCTGCCGGGACTCGAACCCGGAGCCTCTGGATTAGAAGTCCAGCGCGCTATTCCATTGCGCCACAGAGACTGCGCCAGCTTGATGTGGGTCTTACACGGTTTACACACTTACTATCCTGCCGTATCACCGCTCTGTACATCTCTGCAGCATCAGGACCAGTCAGAGCCGACATATTGGCTGTTCCCACATTGACCACTAGATGGCGGTGTTGTCAGCCACAATCTCTAAAAAACGTAGGCGGTTCGTCATACCAAAATAAAAGCTTTCTAAACTACAGATGGGCGTTTGAAGTGTGTTACCATTTAGAATTTAATTTTGAAACTGCTTCAACAGGAAATGTGTTGTATCAAAAGTAACTTAACGAGCTCGCTGAATTCGTCGAGACTGAGCCGACATTTAGGGCGATGTATTCTGTTTCAGCTCCTTTTTGTCACAATACTATGTATTAAAATAGCGACGGATGGGTTCATAAGAGCGTTAATTCCACACAGTTCAGTGGAAACACGGCAGATGTTATTTAACGTAGTTGAAAATGGACATTCCGTGGTTTTATTTTGTATTTTGTTTTTTTGCTTTTCAGTGTATTTCTTTTTCCACATGTGGGCCACACTGCTGTCTGGAAACCATGCAAAGCCCCAGCCGTGTGGAATCAACAGTGGAATTACACCAGCATTGCATCAGCTAAACTGTTATATTCCTCATTCCATGAGCCTTATGCCACAGTGCGACACCTCAATTAATTTCCCGTCACACACAATTTTCCTACTCTGGATGTCAAGGACATTTAAGCAGAGCAAAGACGAGATTCCCATTGTGGTTTGATGTGTGGATGTTTTTTGTTATTGGAGGCATTTTATCCTTGACATTAACTTACATGATGTTTTTGACCTGGCCTCCACAACTTGTGACTCCCTAAATTTAGAATTAGAGCATTAAGCTTGAAATGGTGATGGGATTATAATTGGAGTTCAGGCTATACAGGATAAAATGAGTTTGGCATGTTGGATCCAAATGAATTTTATAGTGCTGTAATATTTTTATGTCATTGTTACACTGACTTGACAGGAAATTCATTATTTGGCAGCGGTCGCTAAGCCAGAGACAGAATGCGGTTTCTTAACCATTCATGAAAAGAGTCCCGACGCGTCTGTAACATATTTAACAACATTTCCGAAATTCCTCATTGGCTTGGGTTACTAAGTAGGGCGTAGTCCCCTCAATGCAACTTGTCTTCAGAAATAATATATAACCCCTCCCTAGCGACAGGAAAATCTACAAAATGATTGATGTATCTGTATCAGAACTACCGGCACCTTAACTCTCCAGAGGAAAAAAACAACAACACATATACAGTACCTACTTTCTATTCTTTTTCCAAGAACCACACAAAGTTGGAAGTCATTCCTGTCATATCATAGAAATGGATGTTATCAAATTAAGGTTAGCATCACAGAAGTCTTGTCACAGATGTTATGTTAACATGATATATATATAAATTCCCAACTGGACAGGTCCACTTAGTAATGTTCATTTACGCGCATTGATATTTCCACATGTATTCTTTCTGGTTGGATTTCAGACACAGCATGGAAGGTTTTGTTTCTATTTATAATAAACTATCTGACAAAGAAAGGTCAAATGATAATAAGTTAAGAGCCTTCCACTGGTTAAATATCATTTAAAAAAATCAGTGTTTTAGATTCAAGTAACAGCATTCCCACACACAGACAAAACGTTAAGAATACTTGACGGATGGGTGTAGCTGCATAGCTTTTATATAACTACTTATTAGTGAGAACCATGGGAGAAAAAAGACTGGACTCTGGAGTAATGGGAGAAAAAAAAAGTCACGTGACCTGATGAGTTAACTATATTCCAGATTGTTGAGAGTGTCACGGTAAGGTGAGTGGACCATCATTATGCTCTTCATGAGATTACTTGGTTCAGAAAGTGGTCAAACACATCTGCTGTACTGTGTTGTGTGTTGAAAAAACAAGGAATTAAATAAAACACACTGAAACAGGACAGAACAATTTATCATCACAGTAGGATATTACTTTAATTTATTTATTATACTGATATTATGAATTAACACTTCACTGTCAGCAAAAAAGTTACTTAACAAAACATTAATGCCTTAAAAAAATTCTTAAGTGGATAATTCAAAATGCACAGCCTGTACAGCACAAATATTGATAGTTATTCTTTTTTATGATTGCAAAATTCATTGTTTATACTCCCTGTCCTCAATAGAGACCTTATGCTGACCTCTGCTCAGCACAAAACAGTAGTAGAGCTGATTCTATCGTTTCAAACGCCTTTAAAAAACATTAATCCTGGTCATCTGGAGATGACATTTTCCTGAGACTTGTTCATGAAATCTCATAACGTACATTCATTGGGTTTAACTCTTCAACTGTTACTGTAGCCACATTCTGTTTCTTTAATCATTAATATATCTGATCAGGACAGAAGTCTCTGATCAACAAAAATACAACCATACATCTTAGCGCTGGCAATCAAACAACATTTACAGAATGCTGATCTGGTCGTTTTTAAAAAAACAAAAAAATAAATTAGCATACATATTTAAAAATAAAACCCAGAATTTCAGTGGTGGTAACATCATCAGAACTACAGGACACACATTTATATTTTTTAGACAGATTACCCTGTTGAAGAGAAAAAGACTTAATGTCTGAAAAAATGCCTTTAAATGATGGTGTCACTTTGTTTAGAATCTAAACTAAGGACTGTCTAATGGAATATCTAAACTTCAGACATTTTAAATGTGACAGAGGTAGTATTTAGAACACTAATATCTACCAAATGTTACGTGTATTTTAAAAACACAAACATCTGTAAAAAATTAAAGCTCTTTTTCTTACACTTACTCCTTCAGTGCCTCAAAGGGACACAAACATGTTATTTTTAATTTATTAACTGTATTAATCCCCAAGAGGAAATTAAGACTCCACTCTACATACAGGTTACTAGTTTTACATGCATGTATATAGTGTGTACAGGTCCATAACACACACACACACACACACACCTGACACCTCCCACTGTCAGCTCATACTCCAGGTGTTTTTGGGCAGGAGCGAGAATCAAACCGCCGATCTTGGAACATTGGATGACTCCCTCTACTGTGCAGTCTACCACTGAGCCACTGCTGCCCCCCACAGTAGATAATTCAGCTGCACATTTCTATTGATGAGGTATCTGAAGCTCTGCAGTGCAGTGAAGCAGCAGATAAAAGATAAAGTCATGCAAGGAAATATGACAGATATTATGTTTTATTATATTACTGCAAATAACGATGTTTTATAGTGTGTTTATGTGTTTAACTTTATCCTGATAATAAACACTGGAATGTTTCTATTTGGCTAAATGTGAGTAATTTGGTTGTCCTGATTAGAAACTTCAGCTGCATGACATTCTGTGTGACTCCCAATATCCACTAGAATACATTTAGGTGCCGGAGTGCAAACAAGAACTTGGTATACAACTGCAGTGACGTATGAGGAGGCTTTACTTATCAATCACTAGAGTGATTTCACAGTTTTCTTCCTCTGCCAGGCTGTAGAAACTGGGAAGCATGACCTGAGAAAAAGAAAAGACAACATGTTACCGTGTGATAGAAGGCAGAACACAGATGGGAACTGTCTAAACGCTGAACACAGCATTCCAAGTATCTCAGTGAATCCTCCTCATAGTAACAAAAACTATGAGCATGAAGTTCCCTCCCTAAGTCCAAATCCTGTCATAATAGTTAAATGTCATAATGTCGCTTCAATAATTTAAAGAAGACAACCAGGGAGTTAACTTCTAATAATAATTTTTTTTTAAAACCCAGTCACCTTGTTGTTGTTGTCAGAGTCACTGAGTAAGTCCCGAGGTTGTGGTACTTTCGGAAAAATGGTTTTCTTGTATCTGCACAGAGAAAGTTAGAGATCAGAGATAAACAATAAAACACCTAAACAGGAGCAGAGCTAACAGGAATGGGTACTGAACATACTTCATCAAAAACATCAAAGACATGGCTCCCAGAATGGCAGCGGTCAATGCGACGAAGATTATAGCATACAAGAAGGCGTTAGGATCTCTATCTGCACCTGTATGAAATACACACCAGTGACATCTTGATCAGCTCAGAATGTCCTATACAGCAATGGCTTTTTTGTATTTCAAAGTCAACCAGACCTATGGGTCTAGTTAGAGAGACAGAGATCTAAACAACAATGGTTTTACAATTGAGACCAAGCAATTGAAACTTTTCAACAAGATGAGTTAAAAGAAGAGACGATGCACGTACTGAAATACTTCTCCTTGCTCCACGGCGTCTCTGATCTCCATGCTTTTGCTCTTACAGACATGCGGTATGGACAGTGGGACTGCAAAGGCAGGTCATATTTGGTTTTTTCAACTTCCTCTGAAGGCTATAAAAAAAGAAGGCATACATTCTCTTGACCCTGTGCTTGACAATGACAAAACAGTGAATTACATGGCAGCTAACTTTAGCAATAATAATGGATGGATTCTTAACTAACACTGACACCCAAAGAGCTCCTTGCAATGCTAGAAATCGGATCTGATCGAAAATTTTCAGGCTCAAATTTCTGTATTTGACCAATTAAGAGCTCTTCTTTTTTTAAAAAAAACTTGAATTTCAAGACTAGTATTTCAGCTTCTGAACAACAACAAGGCTAACAAAGGCTGTCATGGATCAATCCAACATTTTATCACCAAAAAACAACAACAACAAACCCAATCTTTACTGACATTTAAAATGCCAAGAAATCAAAAGCTCAAATATTGTGTCTTACCAACTTTTTTCCACACTCTGTGATATTAATTATAAATTTCCATTTAGGGGGGTTTGAAATTTCAGGAGCAATCCAGCTTATTAGAAATTTTGTCGCAGTTTTCTCAACCTCCCACTCTAACGGAGGAGGTTTCACTGTAGAAACAAAAAAATACTTTAATCAAGCCATATTCGACCAAAAAATAAGATAAACCAGTAATTTTTCAAAATCCTTGAGGAAATGTATACATTTACCTGTTTTTGTTCTCCTAAAATTCTCCAAAGTTCTAAGTTTTGTGTTTTACTACAAAACTAAATACACACACATCTCTATAACGTATCACTTCTCAAGAATTTTAACTGAAAGTGAAAGCGGTGATGCAACATATTTCAAAACAGGACAGACTGCACAGAAGTCCAGATGCTGAATCAGCAGTGGTGGGCATACCATTGTTGTGAAGCGCTTTCCTGAAGGTATTCTTGACAGTTCTGTTGTTCACTGTTCCATTGACCAAAATGAGGACATCCTGGGTGATTTTTGCCTGGAAATTACAGCCTGTCCGGACACCATTAGTGTAAGTGTATGATGAACACGCCTGTACCCACGACAGGGTCTGGTCGTCGGATCTCGTCCTTCCGTCCTCGTACACTAACCTTCAGAAGGTGGAAGAAAATTATCTCAAAATTACAAAGAAAAACAGATGATGAAAGAGTTCATGAATTAAACAAAAAAAAAAGTACTTGGAGCTGGCCATCTCAGATAAACAATATATATCGGTGTTAATTAAGATAAAGATTTTTGTTAAAATAAAATAAGCACTTTCTTGGTAATTATTAAAAGCAAAGACATTCAGCAGTTAGTTTATCTTAAACTGAAAGTAATGGCTACTAGCAAGTTTGGTCCCTTTTAGAGGCAACAAAATCGAGCGCTACAAACGTTACTAAATTTGGCTGTAGAAATACTGGTTGAGTCACACATTGCTGTGAAGAAATGGTTATTTCTTTATATGTTGTTCAAACAAACATATTGATGTTTATTCTCAACGGAGGCTTCGTGCCTTCGTGTTATTTTGCCATAGATGGTATTAGTTTCTGAGCAATATCTTAAATGCATACGTAACAGTTTAAAGCTGGTATTAGTGCATCCGTCTTCACTTTAACTGTAACAGTGTTGTGATGTGTTTATTCAAATGTATTTAATGTGCTTTGAACACGATGTTCCATGACATAATTAAAGAATGTTGCTGGAGACTTCCTGCAAAACCGTAACATCAACAGCATTTTGTCTGCATTTTTTGCAGCGACTGTATTATAAAGTGGCTGGCGGTTGACATAGCAACAATTCTGTTCAATATGCATTAATAATGTGACTTTTTTTTTTCTTCTTTTAAGCCAACAGCTGTAAGCTATTCTTAGCAACGCTAGCTGTTTCACACAGTATTATAACAAGTTAGAATGTTATTAGCTTGTGGCTAATAAATTTACAGACATTTATTTTTTACACCAACACATCTGTAGCCATTGGCACACACCCACATTATGCAACATTGAGCTTCCTCTTGTAGTGGACGAGAAACTACTCTGATGTAACTTCCACAAATGGAGCAATACAGCTTGCTTAAATCTATTGTGTAATGTGTTTTTCACTTTTACATGTTTCTCTGCCAATCTATTTTTAATCTTACGTGTGCTAAGCAAAAAACCCCAAATTCCCAACTCCCACACATACTTGTAGAAAAAACTGAGATCTGGAACAAGATGGGCCGGAGTCCAGGAACAGCTAGTTTGTTTAGATGTGTGGATGGAGCACTGCAAATCCCTCACTAGCTCTGGAAAGAGTGGACACACATATTTACATTTGAACAAACATGAACATAAACAGACATCGATGCTGTCCATATATGGTTCAGAATCTTTGACCTGTCTTTCTACCACATGTTACCTGGGTCTTTGAGGTATCTGAAGACCTGTTTGCTTTCCTTTTCTTTACAAACAGTTTTAACAGACAAGTTTAGAAATCCTCCCTCCATCACAATGTGCTCTGTCCATCGAGGCTCTCGTGTCTGAGCAGGATGATGGAAGAGAACACCGTGAACGAGCAAACCATCATCAAGTACTTCACTCAAAATGTAACACAACTAGTCACAAATGCAGTTTCAGATTCAAAAAGGGTCACTCAGCATCAGCAACTTCATCTTTCATTTCAACAAGAAATAAAGGCAGTCAGAGACTGCAAAATCCTACGACACCCCTGAATCAAAATTTTACCCTGACCTACTTGCATTGGTCAAAGATCAAAGCTTGTGCTCTGACCTACTTTCGTGGATCAAAGCACTAGCTTTGATTTATGGTCTTACTCACACTGGCCTTCTCTTTCGTCTTTCTATCTTATCTATCTTATCTTATCTTATTCGTTGAAGTTTGACCTTGACCTAGTTTTCTCATGGTTAAGGTCATCATCTCATTTTCATTCCCCTTGCCACCTGAGTAATGTGCTTTTTGTTTCATCTTTCTATCTGCAATGGTTACAAAGATGGATGGTGGACTGACGGACGGACGGATGAACGAACACACAAATGCTATGTAATGTAATATAATGAATCTCATCTTTGATACTTCAAATACATGTTGCCAGTAATGTCTCTGTATTTAAGTGAATCTGTATTTTTTTACTTAATCCTCTGGGTACTTTCTTTACCACTGACTATTGCATAGCACCAATTAATTTTAATAAATGTCATTGTGTTTGTAGAGACTGGAACTGTGAAGTTAACTAGGAATTTCGTGGAACAAACCAATTTTCTTTTTATCATATAAACAAGAATTAATCAAACAATAATGTTTGTTTGTTTTTTCAAGAAACTATGTAGTCTAGCTTGATTTATCAGAGATGAGTTGGATGAATGAACTCTAGGGAGTTCTATGAACTCTTAGTATCTTTGTGAAGAAACATGCTTAGTATGTTAGCAGACTTCCCAATATGCCTTGTTAACAGATGAAACTCCCCTGAGAATCTTTCTTTTATAGTTTAGTGCCATGGAATAGTTTTGAGACAACTTTACACAGATGGTGAACAGCTTTCTTAAATTCCTTGCATTTCACAATCAGTTTACCAAACAAATAAATATTATAAATGATAGTTTATAGATATATAAGACAGGATTTGATATTCATATAATGCTTAATCATTCCAGATATTTGTGTATTATTATTACTAGTAGTAGTAATATTACTATTGTTATTAATCATTATAAAGTATTAGCATATCCAGTATTGATGTCAGAATTATACCAATACACATGCTTTCATAATTACATGAAATATTAGTGTAAAGAAAGCCAGAATGGTGGTATGTAGCGTATAAATGACAGGTCTTGTAAACTGCAATTGGCTGTTTGCCACAGGGGTTATTTGTTAAAGATTAGGGGTACTTCAATTCAGATTTACAGGGAGGGATTAGGCTGCAATCATCCATTTGATAATAAAACATAAACTTGTCACATGAATAAATGTCATTTTGTAGAACAGAAACATCTCCATACTCACGTTTGATGACGATTTATTGTCCTCACTGTTGTTGAATGGTCGTATTTCTACTTTGTATTTACAGTCACTCATTGAATGATTCGGGGGTGCCCAGGAAAGATACGGGTAAAAATCCGTAATCCACTGCAGGGTCAAATTTTGTGGTGGCGAAATCTTGCCTTAGATGAATACATCGAAAGGTATCAATGAGATTTTTATTACTATATTTAGTAAACAAGCAGTCTGACTAATCTGATATGCTCTAATTTCTTATCCTGCATCTCCATGAGCCTCCAAAAGTAGATGGGTTCGATCAAAACAAATCAAGTTTAACAACAGATTAATAATGACTGAACGTATATTATAAGAAAGAGAAAACGCAACACGTTCACACTGACAGAACAGGACGAGTCTGTAGTTTAAAGCAATACTAATAATTCCATATCATGTGAACAGGTGTCAAAACATGCGTAAATAATTCCAACAGATTCGGTGCCAAGGCTCATTGGGAATGAATTGCGTCACGTGACGTCTACAAGTGACGCAATCACCGCAAAACACCAACGTTATACCGCACAGGCAACTAGGGTCTTCTGACAAAACCACAAAGGTGAATAAAGTGGTGACATTTTACCTTCCTGAGCTTCAACGGTGACAACGAGGCAGCTTAAAACAAAGAAATGCAGATCTGAGAACAGCCCGTTTGTCTTTGTCCTCGACATTCTTCTGTTGTTTTCTCCCAGTTCCGAAAGAGTTCGACTCACTTTGACGGGAAAACGGGAAGTGGGGCTGGGATGAACCGAAGAGCGCGAGCCTGTTTTCACGCACACACGATGACGTCACGAGCGCCTACACAGGGCAGACCTCATTGGTCAGAAATAACACTTACTTATAAGGAGTTACTGCTCTGACTGGTCTAAGGGTAAAAACGTGATTTTAAATTGTATTTAAAAATTCCACATAAATATTAAACAAATGCCTGATTTATGTCAGCTTCATTTAAGGGATTATTAAGAAAATAGACTTCAGGGGCAATTTGTCAACAAATGACAGGACAAAGCAACATGTATTCCAAGTGTTATTACCAAATAAAACATAAAATATTACCTTCAAGCGACTACTGCAGCCTTCTGTGAACACACCTGAATAATATCCTTAACAGAAACCGGTGTGTAATTCAAATGTGGAGTGGAACAAAATAGAATGTGATAATTTCTATTTCGTTATTGGTATTCAGTCTGAGACAATATACTGTATCTGCAACATACCCAATACTGTGAATCGTCATGTAAATACAGGCTTATTTTATGACAACGTCACATGTCAAAAGAATAGGACAGAGGGACATCAAAAGATTGGGAAAGTTCAGCTCATGTACCTGTAAAGAGGTTCTTTGGAAACATGACTTGGAAATATGACTCATGAATCAAAGGTAGAGTTTAACCACTTCTTTCTTTTCACCTGTGTGGGCAAGTAGTCCAACAGTTAAAGAATGTTACTCAACAAGCAAGAAGAGATTTCATCATCTGCAAACAAACAAAAAAAACCCTCAAACAACTGAGAGAACCAGAAAAGAAATAGCAAACCAAAACTAGTTTGTCTACTTAATCACTATAGCGTTGCCCCAACATGCAGGCCATCCTCCATGTCTGTTTGACTTGTGGTGAAAGGGCCCCAAGTGACTTATCTCTCATTTGAGGACAAAATGCAAATTCCTCAACATTTATCAATGAATTTAAAGTTTAAGATTTGGTTCAAGGTTAAGGTTTGAGGTGTAAGGTTTCAGCTTTGGCATCTACATGTTAGACTAAGTTACCAAGGGCATAAATACAGAGTCCACAAGTAAGGGAACCTGCTGTGTAAGTGAGAGTAAAAATCAAATGTTCATATACATGTAAATAGAAAAGTACTGCAATACTATTACCAAATATGCAGTGCAGTTGTTCATGTTCTGTTGATATTTCCAAATATTCTTTGTTTTTATGAAGAGTTTCTATTTGCAAATGTACTTTAGCTCAAATTCATAAAATAAACAAAAATATACAATAAAACACAAATAAACACATTTTCTGTATTTTTTTCCAGGCCTCCATCTGGAGGAATCAAAACATTGCCAAAGCATATGAGATTCAAAATAGGAAACAATCACACATATCAAGCTCTGGTCATGCTGTTATTTGGATTTATTCTAATCTATCCCTCAGGAAGGGACTAAGGAGTTTAATGACCTCCTGCAGAAATCAGGACTCAGTACAATCAGAGGAAGAGGGACTTCTGGTGAGGTGAATCCTGGGACAACACAGGACTTACACAAGCGGCACAATCTCTGCATACACGAGCGAAGCCTCCCATTAGGTGTGTTAACCCGTTCATTATACACCAAGATCTAATATTTTTTGTGTGAAAATGCATGTGCTTTTTATGTTTGCAGCCAATTTGAGCAAAAATTAAAACAGTTAAACAGAACAATGGTGGAGGGCAGACAGATGGAAACACACTCCAAGGAAAACATGCTTTAGAAATAAGGTTAAATCATTCTTAATTAGAATTTATTTCAAAGAGAACAAGCTGAACAACAATGAAGATTCAATCAGTAACAGCTCAAGGTGTAGTTTTGAGGGTCAGGATAATGTACAGATCTTGCTGCAAGCATTGTTAACAGTTACATTTCAGATTTTCTCTGGTCTTACAGTAATTCTTTGGCAATGTCTGGCGCCCACACAGATGTTGTTTGTGACTCAACTGTTCCTGTTGGTCCTACCAGCAATGTCACCGCTTCTGCTCTTCTCTCCAATTGGTTAGGACCTTCATGGGCTCACAGCAGGGTGTCAGAAAACTTCAAGGAACACAAATTGATAGGTATTTACAATCAATAGGGCTTTTGGGAAATCTATTCTTATGGTTTGGGGCCAAAATGAATAGGAACACAACACTGGCTTTCAGACACTTATACTATTTATTCACTGGTTGTATTAAACATAAATAAGTAAATAAGTTGTTTGTATAGTCAGTAAACAGATAAGAGACCAAGAATACAGAAAATATGTTTTTTATATTGTATTTATTTGTGTTTATGAATTTGAGCTAACGGGACATTTTGCAAATAAAACCTATTGATAAAACCAAAGTCGCAATATCAACAGAATATGAACAAATGCACTACATATTTGGTATAATAGTATAGCATTTGAGTTTTACTCTCATTTACACACCAACTTCCCTTACTTGTGAACTCTATATTGATGCTCTTGATGATTGATGCCACTTATTTATGTGGTCCTAAATCCGAATCATACATACAGTATTTGCTGATGTGAACCCAGTATGAACAGTCAGATCTAGATCTTCATGTTGATCTCTTCTCACCGAGAGTGAACTCAAAATGTTGTCCATTCAGATAAGTTTTGTAAAAACAAGCCAGAATAGTCAAAACAAATGTTTTTGAGATTAAGTGTGACGGGCAGATAGTGGGCTGCAGATGACATTTGTGTGAGGAGTACCCACCTTTCCAGAGGGGTCTCCTGTTCAGCATCCAAGTCGTTAATTAAATCCTTTAGTATGGCCTCCTCCAGTGGTGAACAAGATCTGTTGCGCTTTATGGGTGGCTCAGAAACAGAAATTTCAGGTGAGACCTCTTTCTCCTAGAACATAGTAATATACTGGATGATACACACAGTACATATTAGATTATTTGAATACAAACATGCAGACAAAAGTAACAGCTTTGTGAAGGTGGTGATATTTTATTGTTGATGCCATCAAAGAGGTGTTGAATAAACTATAGATAATTCTAGTGCCTCATTCTGTTTTATTAAGCATTAAATTGTAAAAGGCTAAGCCCCATCATTTTGACGTTGTGTGGCTTTGCTAAATATTGGATACACCAGAAAGTGTCATGTAAGATAAAGTAATCCACCAGCTCTGAGTAATGAAAGCACATAGACAATAACAGAATTAACTTTAAGACCTCTGAACCTTTTTTCTCACTGAATAACAGCACAGCAACTCACCCAGCTCCACCTCTCATGTTTACCTGAAACAAGAGAAGTGTTTGTGAGACAAAGATCCTTTATGGCTGAGGATCTTCAGTTCTTACATTTTACTTTATAGCCCTTAATTTTTTGTCAGTGACCTGTGTTTATGCTTTTTTTGTTTCTCTTGTTTTTGGACCGTATCCCTTTCTTGATGAAGACAATCAGTTCAATAATATAAAATAATAATACATGCATCAGTTGAATCATAACTTATTTTGTTCAAGTTACTTCAGAAATCTTTCCTGCTTTTGCCTCAGTTTGTTAAGTAGCTCTTACACCAGCACAGCCAACTGAGAATAGGTCCTCATGAACTTTGAAACTGACTTGGATGTCACAGTTGCATTATTTACATGACAACTACTACCCCCAATGATGTTAAAATGTGTTTAATATATACAGTGGAAGACAAACAGGGAGAATTACAGGGCTCCGAACTTGTGCTTGTTGATTCTCACCACTGTGCTCCAGGTAGAGGATAAGAACAAAGGGGTAGGCCTTTAAAATCCTTTCATGATGAGTGCACATCATCTTAGACATGCCTTCCCACTGCTTCTTATCTGGTACTTACAGTTACCAAAATAATACAGTGAAGTTCTTTGATTTGTATCTTGGAGCTAGAACATACTCCCACAAAGTATCAGAATGCAATAGTAAGATGTGAACATTATGGTGGATTATCTAGCAGGCATCTAAATAAATAACCTGAATGAAGAAACTGATGAATAAGGATACAAGGGAAGATGTTGAAGTGGTTACTGGTGAAGGGTTGGAGGTTGTCCAAGTTGCCAAGAACAGTTCTAATAATTTCCTGGAAACAGACGAGGCAAACAGAATTTTTAAAAAAATCAACAAAAATAAGCCTTAAGTGTGTAAAATTGCTTGATTTAGTATAGACAATAATTTGATGAAGAATACTCTGAATGACACAGAGTCAGCACACAAATGTGAATGCTAACAGAACATCAATAATTACCTCCAGTTCCAAATTTAAGCCGTTCCCCCTCAGAACCTCTTCTCCACTGATGGCATGTAAAACATTCATATTATCTCACCATCACAGAACTTTGTATTCTAACGGTTGTTAGAAGATCTCTATTGTATGTTGGGAACAGTTTTGCAAAGCTTATTACAACACTATGGTCTATTAAATGCAGACAAATCATAAACCATAACATGTACTGATTTTATCACAGATAGTAGTGTTTGAACAAAAGAGTTCAAATGGACAGTACTAGTGTTTTCAACGTTGTTACCTCCCCAATTGTTTTTGTGAATAAGGAAGTGCACTCTCAGTGAGAGGTAATCCACATTCACATCCACAGATCAAGATATGACTGTTCACACTAGGGTTTAATCAGCAGACAGGATTCTGATTTACGACCACATAAGTCATAAGTCAGTGGAAAGAATCACAATGGAAAATATGTGACTTCATGTTATTTGGAAACATACTGTATGAGTCACGTCTGAGCAAACACAAAACCATTATGTTATAAAAATAAATATGAGACTGTAGTAAAAGACTGAAACAGTCCTGCCTGTAGCTGCTGCCTCCTCTGATCTGGAACTTGTAGATGAAACAACCAGCTTTGAAGAATCGAGTTTCAGGGACAGGAAAGGAGAAGGCTTGGAGAGGCATGGTGGAACTAAAGTAGTAAAGTCGGTAGTAGTTAGATTAATATAACAACTGATTAACTATTGATTCATAGAAAAAATTGCTGTTTTTCTCTCTCTTTATCTGTCTGTCTGTCTTCATTGAAACGCTTACAAAAAAATTACCTTAACGCCTGCAGAATTTGACGAACACTGACTCGACTTTTTGTCATCAAGCACGCAGCATCCTTGTCTACTCAAAAACAAGCACGTCACCAAAACCGCCTTCCGTAGTTTGCGACTCGTTGATTGGCTATCTTCTCTACCAATCAGTGGCGTCAGAGCAGAGCCCGTGTACCTTCCCTGTCACATGATTGTCAGCTGACCAAACACAGCCGCAAGCGACGGTACTTAAAACATTCCATGTATACCTTGTGATTTGCGGCTTGTAACCTTTGTCTGAGTAACGCTATACATTTAGGTTGGGAGTTGACAACACGTTGTTGCCGGAAAGGTGAGATAAAAAAATACCTTTATCGCACTGTAATTTGATAAAATGATTTTAGTTGAGTCATTAAAAGCGTACAACGCATCGTAGTTGTAATATAAACAGTATTCCTAATTTTATGTTACTATTGTTTACTGTTTATTGTTATTTCTCGTTTTGATCACATGAGTGGGTGTGAAGAACCTAGAACAAAGTTCTTGTACAGCTGTAGCATTGTAAAAACTTGCTCTCACCTTCACAGGAGGGAAGGATCCTATCGTGTGTCAGTGTCTATGTGTGTGTCATTATACGGTAGTAACATTTATTTATTAGAGTATAGTGTGATTTTTATATAGTGTATGTGTGAGCTTTGTGCTGTTATGAAGTTTTCCTGTCTCTAAATTCCTCTGTGACTAAGTAAGAGTAATTATATTAATTCCACATAAGATTTCAGCCATGTTAATCTTTCCTGCTGAAAACAATCTCATTTCATTCTCACTCTGCTCCCTCTCTTTTTTGGTAGATAAAATTGTCCAAACTGGTTGCAAACATGTCCTCCTCTGCTGCTCCCTCCATCCTCCTGAACACTGGAGTGCACATGCCCATCCTGGGTTTGGGGACCTACAAGTTAAAGGATCCTAAAGAGATTTACCAGGCTTTGGAAGCAGCGCTGGACTGTGGTTACCGTTCCTTTGACAGTGCCGCTGTATATGGGAATGAAGCAGAATTGGGACGAGTTCTGAAGGAACTCCTACCCAAACATGGCTTAACCAGAGAGGATGTATTCATAACCAGGTGAGATATGAACTGGCTGGAATATAAATTTATCGATTATTTTTGTCTCTCGACCATGTCAAGGCACTAAAGCTAAATGTAGTTTGACTTTCAAATACAGACTTCACTGTCCTATTCTTGATTGTTTCTGTCTGCAGTAAGTTGAGTCCTAAGGATCAAGGTGAGGGAGCGATGGAAGCGGCTCTGCACAGCCTGTCTGAACTGGACATGGACTACATTGACCTCTAC
Source organism: Antennarius striatus (assembly GCF_040054535.1). Classification (NCBI taxonomy): domain Eukaryota; kingdom Metazoa; phylum Chordata; class Actinopteri; order Lophiiformes; family Antennariidae; genus Antennarius; species Antennarius striatus. The sequence continues at coordinate 5,217,888 of NC_090798.1, read as the reverse complement.
CTGATCCACTGGCCGGGTACACGGGGTCTGTCAGTGTCTGACCAACGCAACCCAGGTAAAGATGTCATGGTTTTCTTTGGGGAATCCCAACTGAAATAACTGTTTGCTTGGCTGTGTAAAGTCAGTGCTTTTCTATTAAAGAGAGAAGTCTTCTGACACTGTTTCTAGTCGACCTTGTTGTGTAACACTGATGATGTCATCATTAATACTTATATTAAATTCCAGGCAACCGAGCTCAGAGTTGGGCAGCACTGGAGGAGCTGCATGCTCAGGGGAAGCTTAAGGCCATAGGAGTGTCCAACTACACCCAAGGACACATGAGAGCACTTATGCAAAGCTGCAAAGTCCCTCCTGCACTGCTACAAGTATAATCCATGGATAGATAATATTTAGTAGGACAAAGAACCAGGAAACGAGCTTTAGACATTTCTCTTTTTATTGACAAAGTCAATGTAGATGGTGTTATTTCTTTTCTTCAACCAACCTTAAACAAGTCTAATTGATTCTCTTTTTTTTTCTTCTTGATCTCCAGGTAGAGTATCACCCAAAGCTGCGCCAAACAGAGCTGAGGAGTGTGTGTAAGGAGTATGGAGTGTGTTTCCAAGCCTACTCCTCCTTAGGAAAAGGAGAGCTGACCAAAGATCCTGTAGTCATAGAGGTGGCAAAGAAATGTGAACGCACACCTGCACAGGTAAATGTATACACAAAGAATACAAATTTACTAACCTTTTTTAACTTTCCCAGTAAAAATGAGGTATTTTGTTTCTCTGCAGGTCCTCTTGCGCTGGGCTGTGCAACAGGGAGTCCTGGTGCTCCCCAAATCATCAAATCCAGACAGAATAAAGGATAATGCCAAGATCTTTGACTTCAGTCTGAGTGATTCTGACATGGACAGACTGTCGGCCCTGGATTGTGGATACAGATGCTGCTGGGATCCATGTGAAGTGGTTTGATAGATCACTAGAGGAACAAACACCATCATCATAACCACATCTTCCATGGGGCTTCTGCAGTCATATTGTTACAGATTTGATAGACAGGACAAAACAAAAAAAGGGAATATGGATTTAATGACAAACATCTTCGTAAATTTAGGCAGCAGGTTTTACTTAATAAATGCATTGAGGTTATGTATTTAAGATTTATCATGAAACACAGAGCCTTTTCCTTTACAAATAAGTGTTGTTTACTGCCTTGCATTTTTCTTGTTCTTTTTTAAGTCTGTCAATGTAACTTTACAATTGATTTAATATGCTTGTTTTCTCTTACCAGTCTATCATTAAACTTATCAAAGTACTTTTAGATTATACAAACATACTTTGCAGTCTTTCTTTACATTGTGAAAAGTATATGTATAACTTGAATTGTTTTTGAAAAAAAATACATAAAAAGGATAAAACATATCTCAGCAGTACTTGTTCTATCACTTCAAATCAACCTGGCTAATAAATACCAATACATACAAAAGTTATAAAATGTCACCCTAAACCACAAAGACTTCATTTTTATTACAAAGTGCAAAAAACAGTTCCTGCAACAAAACAGGATAAATACAATAACCCCCATCAAATGAATTGATTTTAAATTTTAATCTGATGTAAATAACTGTTATATATGGAACATTAGTGCAGAAACAAAGGATTATTTACTCTGTATAACAAACTTCATTTAGATTAATTAATGCATGATTTTCTAACCTCCAAAAATATGCTTTCTCAAACAAAAGTTTCTAAATGGGACCGTAACGATAAGACACTGGCTTGTGCCCTCCTGCGGCTACATGAATATTAAAATTGATTAGTAGCACTAAAATATTTGCCCTCTGGTGTCATTAAATGAGAGAATCTGTGTTTAATAGAGGCAAATTTATTAATTTGTACTGTAGGTATGATGTGAAAAGCTTTCCTTCTGCTTTTCTCTCTCAATGCTTCACTTTATCAGTATTCTCATTGTTTCTCTCTCTAATCTCATCAGAAACTTTCATTATTCAGCAGATTCTCTGTCAACTCCAGGGTCGTTTTCATCCAATTACCAGAATTAACAGAATATTTTGTATTTTAATATTAGTCAAGCATTATCCAAAATCAAACTCTTGGCTCTGTAACTATAATTCAAAGGGCAGACTAGTTCCTGTGAAAACACAAGTCAGATTGATCTAGTTTCTTATTGGACAAACACTTTTTGGGATTTTTTTTTCTTTTTTTGTTGCATAACAACCATTTTGTTGTAAAGTTATAGAGGTAGACACCTCCACCTATAGTGGATGTTTTCATTTTCCAATTTGTGTTATTTTAATGGTGTAAGCAGCATAAACTCTATTAAGAACAGATCAGAGCCTTGTTTTCTCTAGTGTGTCATCATAGTGTTAATTCTTTATTGTCAGTACATTGTAGTTCATCTTCACGACAAGCAGGTATACATACAGTGGTCTTAGATTATATCATCATCCAATACAAGGAGAGCAACAGTTAAGAGTTAGTATCACAGCTAGGTTTGTCTGTTGACCACATTCAATACCCCCCACCCCCCATCACTACACATCGTACACTAATTTATTGACAATCGTCAAATACACCACAGGTGCCAAATTAATAAATAGGACACAGGAATGAATAAATAATCAAATTAATAAGTACAATACATAAATATCAACAAGGTGCATATGTATGTACATACACACATTTAGCTCACCAGGTTTCATAAGGGCCATTTTGCACAGCCACAAGGCAGACAGTAAAACGCAGCACAGCCACAGGTCAGACCAGGACCACACCTGGAAATCATAGTGTGTTTCAATAAGGCAAAGCAGCCCTGAGAGCACAGTTTAGCTGACTGACTCACTTAAGCCTTAGTGGATGGGGCCAAAAATTAAGTCAGTCAGAGAACCTGATACTTCTCAACTTCAGCTAAACCAGAGAGAATTTATCTGCTTTCAGAGCTGCTGTGTCTCCAAGGACATTGTTTGCTTTGGAGTACTTTGCTTGACCCAAGTGAAAAGGTGATTGTGAAATTAATCTCAAATAGGTAACAATGTTGGGGTCCGGTGACAAAAGGGTGATGGAGCCAACACTGTACAAATCCCTCACTGAGGTTAGAATACATCTCGCCATAGAGGGCAAATCAGCAAAACAGAAAATGACAAATAAAAGCTACGTAACAAAATACCTTAAACATATTAAGTTCTAAAGCACTTAGTAATTGGCTGAACAGAAAATGAATGGTATCAGTTCATATAGTGTGAGACGATGCTAGCAGGATCAACCTTGACGTTAAGTTCAGTTGCATTCAGCTCTCGGGTTTTCCACTGGCAGACACGGAAAATTGGTTTTCAGACTCACAACAAATAAAAAAACAAAAAAAAACAAACAACAACTGACATTTGTGCTCCAAACCAACAGCTTTTACAAAAACCTGGTAACAGTTATGTAACAGAAAGAAGCTTCTAAAGTAGACAGATGGACATGTAAAGCAGGTACTGTAGTGAGTTTGTAGATGATATTGATAGATAAAACTATTATATCACTTATTGCCTCTCCAACGTTTAATATTTATTACTGAACCTCTGGCTCAAACATCATTTTTTTGTCATTATAACTGTAATAGTAATTATTATTAGTTTATAGCTTTCCAGGACAAGCACACTATCCTATCCTCCATCCTAACACTCTAATATTATTATCTGCTCCCATTAAATGAATAATTATGTCAAATCACATGTCAAGAACTGACAAGAAGTAGTAAACTATGCACCCCAGAAAGAACGTCTCACTTTGGATTTGTATTGTTACTCAAATTTAGTATTAACAGCTACAATAGCATCCCAACACTGACATCTCCACTGGATCACTTGTAAAGGAATACAAGTCTTCACATACATCTTGAAAATACAAAAATTAAAGCATCTGTACATTTTTTAATTCTCATTTAAATAGTGAACACTGCAGAAACCACAGGGATGTGACGCAAAAGGCTAGTCGGTTAACCATATTTGGCATAATAGAGTTAGCCATGATAGCACAGATTCCTGCTATTTGATAATGTATGAACTACTGTCTGGATTGGAAACCTCTTAGAACTTTATCATATTAAAAGGCATGAAATTCTATTTGAATTTTTAAAAGGTTAGCATGGTACATGAGAAAAACAATTCAACCGAGGTGGTAGACTTGAGCCACCAATGTGCATCAGTTTTTATTTTGATTTATTTATGTACAATGGAGTTGATTTAAACCCAGAACCTTTCTAAGAATTTCTTCAGTGTCATCGTTTCCTGTGTCTCTTGGTATGTGAAACTTAGTTTGCTCTGACAATTTGCTCTGACAATAACAACAATGTCAACAATATCATGACATTGAAAATTATTAGTCCACAACTTGTTTTTATATATATTTTAACACAAACTGATAATTTCCATTGAATATTAAGGACCAATTTATCACAATTTAAATAATCCAATGAGAGTGACAGTTTGATTATTTAACAACAAATACCACCATCCATTTTTATCAGGTGTTTTCCAGAGTAGACTCATTAATACTACTTTATGAACAATACTGCTGACACGTAAGCACTTTGGTGGAGTAACAGTTGTAGCCATGGACATGTCCCACTACTCCAAGGAACTAGCACGGCTAATGGATTCCACAGATACTGATGTTTATTGAGAGTACTGGAAGGTTCTATTAGCAATCAAAAAATTGAAGGATGAGATCCAGAAACACTCTTGGAGGCAACACAGTTTGCATCCCGCCGGTGTGACGCTCCCAACGAATGGGGACCAAGATAGGGTTAGGGTTTGTACGTCACATCTCCACTGAAAGTGATGAGTACATTTACATGACAATATGATCTGTGCTTTATAACAGCCAAAACTAAACCAAGGCTCTTCAATGTTCAAAACTTTCAGGAAAAGCCTGATGTTAAAAAATCCTGCAAAGTTCAGTTATTGCAATTATAAAGATAAGGGTGACAAGACATGGTATGAGAATCAATCAGATAACGATGTTCTGAGAATGTATAAGTTATTCTAAATACAACTTGCCTAAAAAAAACATACAGTAACTAACATGTCACTAAATATGTTAAAACAATAAGTGCTTCTAAGAATGTCCAAAACTTTAATATGAAGCCAGTATTACATGACAGGTATGCATTTTCCAAGGAAATACTTCAATATGGAAACAGTGAGCACTACAACATCAACTATATCCAATAATGCAATGAAGTAGTAAGGACAACATAACTGACAGTGGCCAACGGTATAAACTCAATAACTTGTCATTGAGTGTTTTTCAGGCTGTACATTTCTGCTGACTCACTGAGGATTTGTCCACCTGGGAGTTGCACCAGCAACTCTGAAGTAACAACTGGACAGCAGACGCTCTAACATTATCAGCAAAATGCAACAAACGTTGGTCCGTATTTGTCAAGTTTCACAACTTGTATTTTTAAAAACGTACACTGCGTTTGCTCGCCCGTACAACCAATCAGTGCACATTTGAGTCAACTAAGGGTCCTAGAGTGCTGTGATAAGCATGACCTCAAAAAGTTCTTAAAACTGAGTCTGAGGAGCAAAAGTGATTTCAAGTTCTTTGAACGAGGGAATGATTTTTTCATCATGATAATGCAAATAAAAATCAGTGCATAGCACATGATTTGGATGCAGCAACAGAGACCTCAATAATATTTTGAAGGTTCCTAGGATGTTTTTAATATTCAACAAGTCTTGCAAAGATTACGTTATCACCTGAACAAGAATCAGTTTTAAAATTTTAACTATTTTAAAGTCAGGTTGCATCACACACGTGACTTCTGTACCTCACATAACTTCCCTTTCCTAATTGAACTTACCTATCGCTTTGATGAGACATGGTGAACATGTTGTGTTCCAGGACGAGTGTGTTTGCTATTCTTAAGGAGCTCCAAGATACTGTGGTGATTTTAAACCCAAATTACGAAACACGTTTGATATTATTTAGGTGGCCATGATGACTGTGAGCAGATCAGGCAGTTAAAGCTTGGATCTGTAAATGTCTCAGATAGTCCGGGTTGTACATTGTTAGCGACCACCCAGATTGGATTGAGGATGTTAGATTGAGGACCACACTGAGTATCATTCACATTAAAACAGGAATTTTTTGAAAAAGCTACCACTGTTCCCAACATGCAAAAGCCACAAACGGAACAAATCAAGACACATCTACACCACATGGTTCACTGACACACAAAAAAGCAGCTTTTCCTCGGTGCCTACTGACATGTCTGTGTGCCAACCCGGCCTGTTCTGAGTCACCCCTTATCACGGCTGCCTTGGAATTCATGTGTAACAGATTTTCCTTTGTGCGCAGAATTAGTTTCATGATGGTAAAACCTATAAAGACCTTCTGAAATTCCCACCGTTAGAGAAATGGGGTTCTTCTTTATTTTTTTTGGGGGGGGGAAAGGACTCTCTCCTGAAAACAACTGGTGTCTCAACACGTGAACTTTTTGGCTGGTTCATGCATGCAGCCACAGCGCTGAGATTCGAAACAGAGGATGTACAAGAGTACGAGGTATACTCAAACAGCTCTGCATCATGGGTTAGAGGTCTGCATACCACAACTGAGCCATGCTAAAAGGTAGTGCTAGCCAAAAAGGGAAGGAGTTGAGAAAACTAGAGCTGAAGAAAAGCACAAGTCAAGGTAGAGAAGACAGAAGTACTTCAAGAGAAAGATGCCAAAGAAATTAAGAAGAGAGAAATTGTCACTCACAAAAAAAGGTCTAAGAATTTAACTGACAAGCAGAAATTGATGCTGGCTGATTCGTAACAGAGTAAGAACAGGTCAAAACGCACATATATAGACACAAACATGCACACACATATACACCGTGCCTTATTCGGAAGTTTCCAAAAACTCATCAGTATCTGCCCGGCTGAGCGGAGCACAACTGAGTGAGCGCTGTGCCATAAACGTTTAGCATCTCTTCATCTTCTCCTTAGTTCCTGTTGTCGTTAAATTCCTCTTTTCCTGGAAATCACTGTCCTACTGCCTCGCCTGATTCTCCACATCTCTACATCCCGGTCTGTTTTGTGAAAGCAGAATCGCACAGAAGCACAGAAGAAGAAGAATGTGTGGTTTGTTGCAAATACAGGCTATATTCTGGGGTGTCGGGATCGGTCAGGGTGGGGCTCAGGTCTTTGGCGGGACCTAATGAGGGAGTGGCACCAGGATATCCACGTAGTTGATGGGGAAGAAGCCCGACTGGCCGTTGATCATTCCTTCATACCAGTTGTCGTCGATCTGGTTGGTCAGAGTGATGACGTCACCTTCTTTGAAGCCCAGCTCACCTTCATTTTCTGGTTCAAAGTCATAGAGGGCTCTGCAGCAGGGTTGGTCCATGGGAGCTGTGAGGGGATAGAAACAAGGAGAAGAAAGGCTGAGTTAGTGTCTTTAAAAAAATGACAGTAAATCTCTAGTGGACATTTTTTGTGTGTCAATAATTTTTATTTAAGTTTGTCACCAAATCTGCTGAGCGATTGGTATTCATAGATCGGGAGATGCTGCAGAATGAGCTGTAACGCTAAATTCAACCTGATAACTGGACTAGAATGAAGAGACTGATGAATATCAGTACAGTAGGATCACCAATATCAGCCAGCAGAGGGCAGCAATACACCATTGTAGCTTCAAGACTGCTTTACCAAAGAAGAAGAAACAGCATTATCACCTGTTTGTGCCACAGTTTATTGGAGACTGGAGAACAGAATTAATGTTTTACTGGTTTCATCCTGAGTTTTAAGTCATCTCAGACTCTTAGCTACTAAATGTTACTAAGGAAGTTCAGATAGAATCTGTGGCTGTGTGTTAGATAATGCAATTAAACTGACAAGTGATCCAAACAGCTGATTATTGACATGATGCTATCATGAACGACTCAGTGCTCCACTTCAAGTTTTCATGGAGGATTAAATCCTTCAAGAATAAGTGCAACACTGGCTTTAGATGTGCTAATGTTAGCTGTTTCACAGGTGACGGGATTGTGCCAGGGTGTGATGTTCCCTACCAGCTCTTATGAGCTCACTACCTGGTGATCTTCCGGGCGATTTGGCAGAATGTATCCCTCCATTGTGGCTCTCGCTGGGGGGCAAAAGCTCCAGGGTCATTCGCGGTTTGGGATTGTATTCTTTCCGTGGTTTACTGGAAACTTCTTTTATCCTGCACACAGAAACAGATTCGTTCAACCACACCAATCTGTTTCATTTGGTTAATATCGATAACATCTAAGCGGAGCTGAGATACCTGTCCTCCATCTTGCTGGTGAGCTGTTGGAGGATTTCAGCAGAGCGGCTGTGGTATTCCAACTGAGCTTGAACCAACGCTGCCAGCTGGCTCACCTGCTCTATCTGAAACACACACACACACACACACACACACACACACACACACACACACACACACACACACACACACTTTTCTTTACTATCTTTGTTCTGGATTACAGTACTTTGTTTTTACACAGTTGTTTTTATTTTTTTTAACTCAATGATTTTATTGAAGTTAACATCAACTAAAAAGTGAACTTTGTGCACCATTTTTTACAAAAACTGAAAAAAAAATCTCATAAAAAAAAAGACAAATTTAATCTAAAATCGAATCCACTTCATTTCACCTCTGCATAAAATGTAATTAAAATATGTTATGAATAATTTCAGATACTCTACTGCCTTGTCCCGGCAAGCTTTAAAGTATTTTGCATCGAAATTTAGCATTGACTGATTAAACAAGTATCACTAATTAGCTTTACTGACGTAATTTGGTCGGTACATTTACTTTGGTGTCTAACCTGAAGTGATCGTACATATGATTGATAGTTACATCCCTTCAGCGGTCCTTACATCACTCTCCAGAAGGTTAAACATGCTCTGCTCTGCGATCTCTTTGCTCTCGTCAAACTTTTCCAGCGCCTGTTTTATCTCCTCATCCTGGACTTTACCCTGACGTTTTTTCTTGTAGTCAAAGTCCAGACGGCGGCCCTCCATCTTCTTCAGATGGTGCTGCGGTTAGAGATGGACATGTATAAGTTCCTGCACAGTGGTCGTTCCATTGTGATGTAACCACTGACTGATGTTTATTCACCTGGATCTCTTTGAGGTCTTTGTCGTGGAGGTTCTGCAGGGGGTCGATGAAGTTCTGTTTCACTTCCATGTCAAGAGCATCCTTCACCTCACCGAGCTCCTTCATTGCTTCACTGGCATCAATCAGTGCCAAGCCTAGATGGAAGGGATGAAGGATGAAATAAGATGCAAAATATCTAGTGACACTTACCTAGACATGATAAATTAAAAAAAAACAAACCCAGCTCTGCCAAGGTTTAAACTGTGTTTAGTCTGTTTTACAAAAACAACACACATCAGGTGTTCATTCCCACTCACCAAAGCTAGACTCCTCCCCCAACTCCCGTCCAAACTTCAACATGGCGTCGCCCAGGACCGACTCAGCCTGCGGATACCCGGGTCCCTTTTCCTGGCCACGGATCTTTGACATGGTGTTGATCATACTCAGCTTGGCTCTGGAGGCTGCAGGCACGGTTACGTAACAGTGAACGGTTGTGTTTGAGGCTACAGGTGGAGGTCGTTGTTCGGGTGATTCCTACCTGGATTAGGTTGGAGGTATTCTGTAGTTTTGGTCATGATGTCCAACACTGCTCTGCTGGTGATGTCCACCTTCTACAGATAGCACATCATGAAGAATGCGAGAGCTAAATATACTTATCTGAATATGGATGTACAGGAAAACAGTTGTAAGCAAAATCATTAACGGTAAAATTTACCATTGATAAACTGTTTGCAAGCATCAAATCACAAGGAACAGTTTGACAACTATTTTTTTCCCCGACAATCAACCTTTGGTTTTAATGACAACTACATTCTGAAAATGCTGATCCAAAAACTATTCACAGTGATGAGGAGGAGGGCTGCCAATCACAGTCTGCAAAGCCACTAGAAAAATATTATTCTGATAATGAGCTGACAGGACACAAATAAGAATAATGAATATTCATTAGTGAAGAAAATATTGATGACATGACCTGCAGCAATCCCCCAGTATTAGAAACAAATCCATCCCGACCATTAACCCAAAAGAAACGATATAAATGTCTGACATGCAGACAGGAGTTAATGTTCATGAATGTTCTGTGTTTTTACCTTTTCCATTTCTTTGAAATCATCGTCAAGTTTGGTTCCTTCTGCACCTCCAACCTTCTCACTGACTTTCTGTAACAGGAACCAAAATAAATTTAAACCCAGTTTTTCATTGCTGCCACAATCACATTTTTTTTCTTCCCAATGTCTGTTAGTTTATTAGCAGAATTACTTGAAAACTCCTACACTTTTGTGAAATGTGGAGGAATAATATAGGATTAGATGAGAGTGAGGATTACTCAATTTCCTCTAGGAGACCCCATCAACCCAAAGAAATTTCATATGTTATCTACCAAATCTCTCGCCTTAATGAGGAATTTTGTCCTTGAATTGTTGCTTTTTCATCTAAAAACTACCTGAAAACTCCTGAATATTGAAGCATATGACTGTATTCTGAGCCTAAAGGCATCTTTCTGACGGTGTTTGGCAAGAAATGCTGCAGAGTGACACCTCGTTTTCTGTTTGTTTCAGGCTGCAGGAAGGAGGTGGAGAGTGTGATTTCCACAATCGTGACTCACATTAGCCAGCCACGCATTAGTAAGCTACACACACACAGACTCAGGCATGCTGTACATGCCCATATATAAATGTATTGAGTAAGACTACAAACTGCAGCAGAGGAGGACTGCAGAGAAGGAATAATTCACAGAGATGTCGGATAATATAATATATATCTAATAATATAATAATAAAATATAGTCAGCATGGTGGCGCAGTGGGTAGTGCTGTCGCCGCACAGTAAGGCGGTTCCGGGTTTGTGTCCCGCTCTGTACGGAGTTTGCAAGTTCTCCCGTGTCTGCGTGGGTTCTCTCCGGGTTCTCCGGCTTCCTCCCACCTCCAAAAACTGGGGCTTCAGGTCAACTTTTACAAGTACTGCAGTCTCTCTGCAGTCTCCAGAAACCAGCTTCTGGCACCGTTCCTGAGGAATCCTATCCTATTGCTCTTGGACAAAAGCCTCCAGTTTGGGAGTATTCCTATGTTTACCTGCTGCTATTTCCTTCTTCAAATCCAGCGGTCTTTTATGGATTCCAGTTAGATGACTGGAATTGGAACATCTGGCTGGAATTCCAGTCAGCTGACGAATCCATAAAATAAATGACCTGAAACTTCTTCTGAAACCAAGCTTTGGTGGATTTTGAGACCTGCTGGGTTTCATTGCCCTTTTGGGTCATCAAATGATTCCCAGGCTTCATCTTCCTCGCAGATTTACAGACATTTCCTTCTAGGATTTCCTGACACTTGATAGAATCCATCTGACCCTCTACGCATTGAGGGTTTCTGGTGACAGAGGAAGCACTGCAGTCTGAGAGTATTGCAGAGAATTGACGATCAGCTTCATTTCAGCTTCATTCTTTGATCGCCACACTTATCGCTGATTCACAGAACAAGCTTCCCAAAATTTTCCCATGCTGACGACTGCATATCAGGGTGATATTTTGGCTTTGACTGAGCAAATATATGGTTTGATATGGTTAACAGCTGATCAATAATACATTTTAGAAATAAGATTGAATAATTTTGCTTGCACATGCAAATCAAAATGACATGTAGTTCATTTGCCAAGCTACTCATGCTATGTGTGTGTGTGTGTGTGTGTGTGTGTGTGTGTGTATGGTTGGAATGGTAATAAAAAAGCTGCATTATTAAATTAGGAATACAAAACCACAGTAGGACGACCGTGAGAAGGACAAACAGATTAGGAGGAAGATGCAGTTGTCATGGAGACAGGGATCTGACTGGTCCCTCTCATGTTTCCAGGAAACACACATGCGCGCGCGCACACACACACACACACACACACACACAATTACATAACTTTGTGTCTTGGTAGAGCTACTACCTCCTACGTGACGTCTCATCCACAAACACTACAAAATAACATTCACACACTACAACACACTTAAATCTGCGATACTTTGCACACATATTGAGTCTGCTGTAAACACTCTTTAGTTCATGCGAACAGAACTTAAAATACGGTGAGATACGATGTCAGACACAGCAGTGCTTTGAAGGATACTGAGCCATCTGTCTGATTTTCTGCCCAAGTAGAGTTTTCACGTAGGGTCTCACCTCTACCTTATAATGATGTGTGATGAGGTTTTATGTCATTATATAAACATATGGCAAGATCTAAAATACAACTTGACTATTCTACCTATTCTACTGCATGAAGCGTCACAATAACCCCTGAATACTTTCACCTAAATGAAGTTGTGTTTCCACTACCAGCGCTACTGAACTAGACTTGTCTTTTGAGGTTTTATCATGTAACTGTATTCGGTACCTAGTGTTTTGGTGTCACCTGGTACCAGGTACTAAAAGGAGTTGGAAAACATTGTATACCACTGATTGGTCAGAGAGGATTGTCATTGTGTCACACAAAGAAGGGCATTGAATATCCTGGACAGCACAAACTTATGCTGCCATTTTTAAACAATCAAGTTACACTAAGGACTCCAAGTTTTAAAGCCTCCACCATACTGAGGAGGTGCAGATGTTCCTGTGTTCAACAGCTCTTCACTCCTCATGCAGTAAATTCAACTTTCCAACTTTGGCCTGCAGAGGGTACTGCTAATACGCCTCTTTTTCCTGTATTAGACTGCCTTTCCCTCCGAAGATAAAGAAAATTACAAGTGAAATTAAGAAAAACCTCACAATGGGACCATGGGTGCTGGCATGAAATCGTTCACACCCACACAAACTCATGAAGTGGAAATAACAACCATTTAAACCACTGAGGCATTAACAAACCCCATCTGTTCTACATCCTCTCTTCAGCCTCCACCTCTTCATCTCATGATCACCCTCCTCCACCCTCTTTGTCTGTGCTCCTGCTTTTGCTGCATCATTCCTGCTGTGTTCCACAGCTTCATTACAAATTACAGGAGATGGAAGGTCAGAGGTCACAGTGCCCTGACAGCAGACAGAGGAGACCTCACTCCTCTGCAGTCACATTAATCTTGTATGGAGGAGAATCAGAAACAAGAAACCATGAAGGAGAGGCTGGCGGTAGCTTCATTTATCAGTCTGAGCTGCTGCCAGAAAACCCAGATGCCATCTTGGATTGCTGATGGACAAGGACAAGGTAGGAATGACATTCAGCACAGGTTACTGATCTGGAGTATGTTAAGAAACCATATTCTATCAATTACTATTTTACAACTGATGTGGATTTTTACAATATTTTAGTGCTCACAAAAAATTTAACTAGCCTCAAATCAAGTGGTTTTCCTTTGTTAAATGAAAGTTCCAAACTTCACCAGAGAGGAGTATCATTGTTGACCCGACAGCCTGACAGCTTCAAATTTAAACATGAACTTTATAAAGCTCTTATAATATATGAACTTAGCATAATAGCAAATTTTAGGTAATCTTTTCTTTGATATTTTCAGGAACGATTGAATTTGATGGTGAGAAAAATGAAGGGATGACAGATGAAGAAATTACAAAAACAAAGCGGATAACATGAATGCAGAAAAATTTACTTGAGGAAGAAGGAAGAACAATAAAACATGGTGATGAGAGGGTGGCTGGTAGACAGCAAATGATGATGTGATGATGCACTAATCCTCTGGAGGGTAGATTCCCACAGGAGGATCAGCGATGATGCAGCAGCTCACAGTCATGAATTATTAACTACATAAGAAGAAGACTGATCTACAGTATGATGCTCATCTGTAAGAACATAATATACATGGTAACATATGAAACATGAACTGCTGCCTTCATAATAAATGGGTCACATTAATTCATCCATCCATCCATCAATCTTCTTCCGCCTATCCGGGGTCGGGTCGCGGGGGCAGCAGCTTAAGCAGGGAAGCCCAGACTTCCCTCTCCCTAGCCACTTCGTCCAGCTCCTCCGGGAGAATCCCAAGGCGTTCCCAGGCCAGCCGGGAGACATAGTCTCTCCAGCGTGTCCTGGGTCGTCCCCGGGGCCTCCACCCGGTAGGACGTGCCCGGAACACCTCACCAGGGATGCGTCCTGGAGGCATCCTAACCAGATGCCCGAGCCACCTCATCTGGCTCCTCTCAATGCGTATTCATTTAAAAATGTATTTAAAACATGAAAGATTCCCTTCCTTTGTAATGACGGTGACATTTGAATCTGCAGTAAAGAGTTTAAAATTTAAAACATGTAAACTCATCTTACAAACTTATCAAATAAAGACAACTGGAAAACCAGAGATTCTCTTCAGACTGAAATAAATGCCACCTAGAAAGAGCTGGAGAGAATTTCCATTTACAATTCCTTGACCTTCTCCTCTGCTTGGTTAATACAAAATCAGATCTGATCAATAGCTGGTCTATAAACATCCATAACTGCTCATGATGTAGTACATCAATATACTTCAGACAGGAAAAGACACAAAACAAATGCAACACTGAGAGTGACTGGTTTTCTCATGTATTTCTATTTCTAATGTGTCAACAATGGGGGACAAAGTCCAACATGGACGGTCACAGTAACAACACAGGGTTTTAAAATTGTATTAAATATGCTTCTATCAGATCCTGTTCCTGACAATCTGCCACCTGATTTGAAAAGTAAATTCCTCAAAATCTAAAACTCCTGAAGTCTGAGCCAAGCTTGATCATGTTAACCAGCTTCGGTAGCTTTAAATAATGTGAAAAAGTTGGTTACATAACAAGGCTTCACGGTACTGGAACACTGCTGTATGAAGACGAGGTCGCGTCACTGGCACAAACTCAATGGTGGAGAAAATGTGGAATAAAATGTGTCAAAATAAGATGCAGGAAACCAAGAGATGACATATTCACATGAAGAGCAAGCAAACATTCAAGCCTTGATAAAAAACAAATAAACAAAGATGGATTGAGACATTATTCTGTCCTCAGACGTAAGATATTAAAAAACAGAACAACATTCCAGCTCCTCCAGGCAACCAAAAGATTCATGAGCTGTTGGAGTTGTGAGTCAAAAGCCCTAATAAAATCCACAGTAACACATGGAACATTTAATAACCTGTGAAAAATATTGGTGGGATCTGTTAAACAGAGACACGTTTATTTCCATGCCACAAAGGAAAAGTTCAATATAACCTTCCAACGTTATGAGTTCAACTTCAACGTATTCAATTAAAATCAGATCAGACAAGCTTGTGGCTGCTAGATCTCTGTACCTAAAACTTGACAACCAGTCTGGTTGGTTCACATAAATAAAACTGGTTTGGGTAGCCTAAGCCTCCCACACCAACACCCGACTCAACCGCACGATAAAACATCTCTACTCAGAGACGGCGAGTGTTCGCCGCCGCAGGTCTGGCCTGTTGTGGTTCTTTGGAGAGACGTTCAGGATTGATGAGGCAATAAACAAACCCAGCAAAGAGACACATACTGTTAGAGATCGTCAGAGAGGAGAAGGAGAGGATGAGGAAGGGCAGAGAAAGACAGACAATGTGACATTTGTGTGCATGTCAACAGCATGTTCACTATGTGTTCACACAGTAACATGTACATGAAGAGGAAGGATGGAACAAGGACAGGAAGGAAAGAACCCATCAAAATTATGTTAACATCTCAAGTCAGTCGACACAACTAGTAGAAAAATCTAACAATCAAAACGCAGAGACGTATCCTGATTAATAAATGTGTGAAAACATCCACCGTTCACTCATTTACAGCAACACGTTCCCATGAAAACTTCTAGAAAATAGTATTTGTAGGAAATAAAGAAATTTAAATATTTGACATGTGTAAACTTGTTACTGCTGTATTAGTTTTACATCATTCAACAGAAAGTGTTCAGCGCTAACTTCCCCACTTGATCATGTTACATGCTACCCAAGTGCTACTTACAGTGACAAGCTCAAAGGTCAACAGTAGGAAGTGCATTAAATGTGATAATAAACCTGAAATCACATGCAGTGGAATGGCGCCTTCCCCTGCTTCTCTGTCACGTGCAATGCCCTCAAGGTTCATCAATTATTTAGTGGGCAAACCAGAGCTCTGAGTGTTTGCGACTGTGCTTTCCCTCTGCACGTGTGTGGTTGTCACGACAACACCACGTCTTGTTAAAGGAGAGGGTGTATTTAGATCAGGAAGCAACAGAGAAAATGAACAATGATCCTTTCAAAATGTTTATTTCTTGCACTTGTCACTTTTTATTCCCCATTCCTTTTACCACTTCCGTGTCCTTCACCTTCCTTTCTGCCTTTTAATTCTCCCTTCATCCCTTTGCATCTTCCCCACAGATGATATCTGAGCTACGTTTCAAATAGTTAAGTCACTTTTTGTCTTATTGTACTGTATTTCTCACTCATGTTTTATTCAGCTGGTTGGATGGAGGTGTCCCATTTCCTGCCCCAACTGGCAGCAGGGGCCCATCCTCGTCACCGGCCCTCTGGCTTCAAACGCCACCATGTGTTCAGGTTCATCGTTTAAGACACAACATGTAAATGCTCCGCATGCTGAGATGTGTCCTGGATTCAGATGTCAGTGGACAGGATGTCTGCGTTCACATCAACTTTTAGTGCTCCAACTCTGCATCCTTTCCTTACACCTGATTGGCTGTGACACTAGCCAATAGGCACACACTACCCACAGTTAGCACTGGCTGGAAAGCAGGAATGCTCACTCGGGTTTCATTATCCAGGAATAAAAACACTTTATGGTCAATGAGGGTTCAGTAATGCCATAACCGAGAGCTGCTGAGAACAGGAGTCTGACAGAAGTAAATACACTTTATCTAACAATGTGTGGAACATGGAACCCAATCTAATGGTTCAGGTGTTGGGGGAAACTGAACAAATGGATTCCAGGAATCCATTAGCTACTGAGCTGTAAAATCTGATATGAATACTCAAGTACTATCTTGTACAAAATGTGAATTTAGGAAGAGTCATAAACAACAAATTTGCCTCACCCCCCCCAGAGGGGTGAGAGTGTGGAGGAGGGATGATTGAGCAGGTTTGATTGAGCAGGTTTTTTTTATCTTCAGGTGAAGGACAGAAGAAAATATAGGAGAAAAAACAATCCTTGAAAATATTACAGAAGGAGAGATTTTTCCAGCATGAGCCAATTTCTCGGCAATTACTCTGAAATGAGTCTTAATTTCATAATGACGCACACTGAAAGGTTATTTTTCTGACTTACAACCTGTGATTTTTGAGTTGCGTTGCACCGACGCTGCATGTTCCTGTCTGGAATTATTCATCACCTTTTGTAAACAACACTTTTGCCCCAGGTTATTGGGGATATAGCGTGCTCCTTGGTAAGGCCATGAATAAATCATGTTAATGAATTAGATCTCAGGGCTCTGTGGTTAATCAACACCAGAGGGATGAACAGGCTGGTTAAAAGAGAAAGACTCACCAGCTCTGACTCCCCGGGTATTGACAGTTTGATTTCCAGTCTGACTCCCAAGTGTCCAGACTTACCAGTTCTTTACTCTCCTAGTGTTTAGTGTTACCAGTCTGATTCTCCTTAAGTTACCGGTCTCAGACTCTCCTGTTGTTACCACACTGACTCTCCTGATTTCACCAGTCTGGGAGTCTCCTGGAGTTACTACTGCTGTCTGACTCTCCCAATGATACCAGTCTCTGACTCTCCTGAAGTTACCAATCTCTGACTCTCCTGATGACACCAGTCTATGACGTCTGGTGCCGCCTCCCATTCCCTCAGTCTCCATTAACATCTGCTGTTGAGTCACAGATCTATTTTAGGCCTGTCTCCCGCCTCCTCTTCATCTCACTGTTCACATCTCGCCACAGAGCGAGACGTTGCCTCTTCAGATAAAACATGTGATTCCTTTTTTTTAAAATTTGCCCTCTTTTGCTCTTGTTAAACACATAATCTACTCATTAAAGTCCAGGAAGTTGACTTGCCTGTTAAGGTCCACACCTCTCCACAACAAAGGGTCACCAACAAAAAAACCCAGGATGAACACCGAATCAATTAGTTCTTTAAAACACTTTTATTGCATCGATAGGAAATTCTTTCTTTCCATTTGACCCATACAGGAGTATCAGTCAGTCCCAGGAGCAAATTGAGTTTCAGTATCTTGCTCAAGGATACTTCAACATTTGACTGGATGGGGATCAAACCACTGACCTAGCAAATTGCCTCTGCTGAAGTTAGCCTAGTTGATTTTTTGTCAACTGGAGATCTGGCAGACAAGTTAAGACCTGTGCTGCAATAGAATATTCAAACCCCTACAGTCTAAAATGAAGAATGTTGCGTTTGTGTCACTCACCAGCGCCGAATGTTTACTTCTGTTCACTTAGTTTTCAATTGTTTTATGAATGACACCAATATGGCTTGTGAAGCTGTGACTCTGGTGAGTCAAAGTGAAAGAGTGTGTATTAAAAGATGCAGACACTATCTGTATGTCAGAACCATCGGGACATTTTCAGTCTCTGCCGCTGCTGAATATTTCATTTTTATGTCCTGCTCTGCTGCAGTGACCCAGATTGCCCCTCAGGGATCAATCGGTAACATCTGGCATTGTTATTGGTGGACAAATGTGCAGGCATTTATTCTGTTGACAGAAGTAAAGGAGCTGGATTCTTCTGGTTCTGTTGTTTCCAGTTTATGATTTGACACAGACTCTGAGGCTCACGTTACTGTAACGGAGAGTAAAATAAATAACACTGACATTGATTCAAACAGAGAGGAAGGACAAAAAACAATCACATATGCCATAGCAGCCCTATCCCATCTGATATGTTTAGCTACTGTCACAATGATCGAATACAGTGATAGTTAATGAAAATAGTACAAAAATCATGTACTACCAGTCTCATCCTCAGGTTTCAGAAATACTAAAACTCTTATAAACTATTTTAGTGACTAACTGGCATGTTTCTATGAAATTTAGGAGTGACTGTATTGAAAGAAAAAAAAATGCTAACACAAACTGCCCAACTATCTTTTTAAGTTGATGATGTTGTGAGTTTAAAGATTTCTAAATCAAGTGCACGCTGCAGAAATGTTAGTGGTACCTGTAATGTACATACTAATGCTAGCTGGAGCTAGAACATCAATCAGACAACATCCACGTTTCATCCTATTTACATATTTAGTCTTTGACCAAGTATTTCCTCAGGTGAGACGTCAGACATTTCATCCTGGACAGATTTGACTTTAGCGCAAATATTAAAGCCAGTGTCATTGAGGCTAACAGACTTCCTTTGAGATTTTTCTTTACAATCAATGCGATGTGAGTTTATTTAAAGCAGCCAGCATAAAAATGCCAATCAACTAATTATCATAAAGATAAAAGATCAGAATCAAGAAAAAAGTGGATGGAAAGCAGCAGTCAACTTGAAACAGAACAGTCAGAAATAGGAGGCTTCATGCTGGATGATACATGATGGGAAGATTGGAGGAGGAGTGGAGGAGTGATGAAGAGATGGAACGGAGTTTAACATAGTAACAAAAGGAAATAGATGCTTAAAGATAGGATGTGAAAACTTGCAAAGACGTTAAATGGAAGAAATGGGGCATAGATGAGGCGGACAGATGAAAGGTAAGGAAAGATAAAATAAAAGGACAAGAGATTATAAATCTGAAATACAGGAAAAATTAAAGATGGGTTGATGGAGAAATAATAGAGATGATGAGATTATCATAGAGAATGAGGATGATGGATGGATGAGGCTTTGAGAGACAGAATGACTACAAAAAAAAAAGAAATATAGTAAAAAGATGGACAGGTTTTTCCTCCGTTTAGACCAATATAGAATTAGAGAAAGGGACAGATAATGGAAGGATGACTACAGGTGGAAAAGAAGAAGATGAACTGGCTATAGGTGTAATTGATATATGAATAAAAAAAAGGTGGGTTACTGACACCAGAAGGGATGAGGGAGGAATGTAAGTTTCAGAGACGACAAAGGAAAAGGATGGCAGGAGTGGAGAAAGGGCGAGGGCCAGATCGGAGTTCACATTTGGTCGGAGATGAAGATGGACATATATCAGGCAGGATGGAGGGAATTCCCTGTCGCGTGCAGCAGCAGCCTCACTTTCAATTCATATTCTCTTACGTAATAGCCCCCACGCGCGTGCGTGAGAGGGGTATACCCACATAAAATAAATAAATAAATAAATAAATAAATAAATAAACAGCGCGAGGAAACGGCCTGTGCTGTCCATACATCACCTTTACATTAAAATCACATTTTCAAACATCTACGTGCCTTGAATAGTTTTAACGATTAGGGTTTTATTAAAGGATAAATGCTGCATTTAATGCATTTTGAATATATATATATATATATTACGAATTCAAATGACGCGTTTTCATCGTTAAAACATCGGAGATTTAACTGATTTTTAATGGTTTTAAATCGTGGGAAAGGAGGTGATGGAAACAGGCGGGAGGGCTCTGCTTACCTGCGTGGCTTTATGGAACTGCTTCTTCAACCCCGCGACGGACATCACTGCGGAGAAAAACACGAAATACGCAAAAGATGAATTTTAAAAAAAATTATGTGTATTGAAATAAAGACGCGGCTGGAAAAAAAGATGGTAAATCCTCTGGTTTATGTGGTTAATGTGCGTTTATTGGTACCGATGATTATTAGGAGCAAACCCAGCTGGAGAGAGAGAGAGAGGACGGAGAGGGGGAGAAAAACCAACGGGAGAGATCGTCTAATGATAAGATGGCTCACCCACGTGGTAAACAAATGCACTGTCCAGAATTCACGATGCCTTTAAGTGGCAACGGAATGATGGAGAAAACTATTTCCCGATTTAGGAGAATATATTTCAACGCCGCCTCAAATCAGATCTCCAACTTCGTTTTTTAATGAGTTGTGCGTTCCTTTCTATAATCCGTTTTACTTTTTAATGGGCCTCTTAATGTGAAAACACCATGATAAGAACATATCTATATTTTATTACATATTACACATGTTAAAGCAGTTTTACATCTGAAGCCCTGAATGACAGTAATTTTGTGCAAGATTCGTATTCGCACCCGTACGTTCCTGATAACCACCGCGAAACTAGGTTCACCCGACTGGATATTGCTTATAGATTTAAGTGTTCCTTCACTTCTTAAAACAATCCTGCTCTATCAACATGTTTATGTAGAAAACTATCATTCAATAATGATGTACTACCTATATTCTCGTAATATGTAAATCAGAGTTGGCAACATACTAAAACAATAATTTAAGTGTTCGTATTGCTCCTACGTTTGGTAATATCAAGATATAAATGCCAACATAGACCAAAATAATGTTGACCTAGCATTTATTTTTTCCTTCAGGATCAGTACGAAAAAAACCCCACACAAAATGTTTTTTTAAATCAGATTTACATATATAATGGTAATCTTAGGTTTAGTCCAATGTTGCAAAGTTTTAGGTGTTTGTAGTACCAAGAAATTTCAGAGTGGTACCTCACTTTTCTGCTCCTCGTTGGACGTCGACTTTAATTGGTTAGAAATAGGTGATATATTTAAGTGTTTCATATGTTTACGTTATCTAGAAAAGGTTGTTTTAAAGTTAATCGATAATTACATACATCTGCCCTCTTCTGGTTCAGATGTGTTCCGGTGATCAAGCCGCCTCCTATAGTAGAGAATGGAAATGCAATGGCGACTCAGCTTGTGTGCTAAAACGATCTTTGGCTGGGAGGGAGTCACGTTCTATGACGCTCGGCGTCAACTTCATGAACTATGGACCTGTGCGCGTTCATTGGAGGTCTCCACCCGCGTCTAGAGAATAAGTAAAACCACATCGACGGGGTCAAGGTAATAAACGTGCCGAAAGACCTCAACACGCAATAGCGGAGTAGATGGAAAGCCTCTGGTCAGGAGTTTTCAGCACCACGGACAGCAAAGAGGGGAGAATGGTGTCATCATACATGCTGGGAAATCAATTTAACACACCAACAATACTGGATAAAATTAGTTTTATTCATTTAAAATCAATATTATTTGTGGAAAAAAAGTCCCACAATACAACTTGAAGCAGAAAGTGTTGGACAGTGACGTCTTGTTACCTTGTTGCCCTTTCTTAATTTAACTTGATGCATGCTAATCAAGCATCACAGTTATTTTGACGTAAAAGTATTTCTTAAATAGAACCATAAATATAAATAATGAGGGCTAGCTGTCCTGCTATGGTAGTGGAAAATGAAGAATAAATTCAGGTCTTATGCCCTCATTGTGGGCTCAAACCTCAGCCAACCACATAACTTCTTAGACCTGTGGCTAAAACACATTTTGTCATATAAACAATATGGTTTGATACCAGATATATACTCATACCAGATATATACTCATATCTATAGGTGTTGGTAGTTTATGCTGAGCTTTTATTTTGGTAAAATCAGCTCCTTTTTGTCGGGTTAGTATTACAAAAACTCAGTTGGTTTATCCGCATAAGTTGTCACAGTAACAGAGTTTAAACTATATGGTATACATCTATGTAGTCTACCAGAAAACAGTCCAATATATGAAAATGAGCCAAAAAAAGTCTGTTTTAGTTCAGATAAATTAAGTCCTCCTGTGGGGAGAGGAGCGTAAACAAATTTTGTGTCCATGAAGCATCATGTTGACGTCCAGATTGTACCCCTGTCTGCCATCAAGTTCAGCAATATCTTAGCAGAGAATAGAAATGTGTCCTGCAGATGCTTCTGATGGTCTCCTTGATGACCCGGTTTTTCTGCAGAAGCCTAAATCCACCTGTTTAAGTCACTGGTTCTGAAAATATTCCGATTCCTGCACACAGAGATCACACTGGGATACTCTTCATCGGTTGCGTTTTTATATCGGTTCACTTTCTGTCGCATCCCGTAAAATATCTTCAGCTGGTGTGTCCGTGGCAGCTTGGGGTCAAAGTTCGATTCACATTTCATGATGATCTGGATCACCACGACAGTCTCAAGCCTATATCCTGTTGATACACTGGAGCGCTGGACGCGATGATGGTAAGCCTCGCCAAACTGATGAGATAGATCCAAGAGATGGAAGATGGAGCAATGCCCTCCATTAACATAAACAAGCTGTGTACCGTTGAGCAACGCTTGGAGCAGAGTGTTAGGCAGGACATTCTTATGAAGCTGAAGGGATGATCATCAAAGCTTCAATGGTCAATCTGACTCGCATTTCTTTTTTAATGGTTTTTGAAATAAAAATCCACCACAGAGGATTACAAAGATAAAGACTGGGAGCAGTAATACCAGATGGGACCGATAACCTGATGGAGTAAAATCAAACAAAAACTCCAGTCAGTGAAATACAATAATAGCTTGAGATATGAGTTTAATTGTATATAAATTATATATTTTTTTATTATTATTTCATCAGTGCTGTATGTCGTGCATATATGGTACACTTGACAATAAAGCTAACTTTGACTTTATTTTCGTGACTGAGTTTGTAAGTCAGACAAATTTTTCCCATTTAAAATAACTGAAATAATTCAAATCCATTCCAGCCTTGTAAAAAAGCCCCAAAGCTCCTAAATTATTCCTAATTTACAATAATGATTTACCTGTGCATAATTAATAAGATATAAGTTACATAAACAATGACAAAGTATGAAAAGAAATGCAAAAGTCATGAGAACACAAGAGCTCTGCGGACAACAAGTGGGAAAGAACGAGTTTCGGGCTCAGCTGATGTGTCCATCCGCCAACTAGCGGTGGTGTCCCGAAGCAAACTTGTAACTCCGATTTCCGCTCATATCTCAATCAAAAATATGGATCGAGCAACAGCTTGTGTCTCAAAAACTCATGTGTCAAGTCGTTCATATGTCAAGGTACTACCAAAATCTAAATCCTATATTATCTCCATGTTGAAACATTTTCTCACCTTTAATGGTCTGGTCATTGTTTGATTCTGGGGTTTGGAGTTTTGTAGGAAGTGGTGGAGTCTCTGTCATCGTAATGTTTGGTTCTTGAAAAAAAAAAAAAAAAGACTTTATAATTAAAGAAATAAGCAGGAGAATTAAAGCAACCTGGAACACAATTATACAAATACTCACCAACATCAAGCTGAACAATTGAAAACACTTTGTTCTTCAACTTTGGGATGAAACATTTATATCTGCCCGCATCAGACAACGTTACATTTATGATCTTGAGGGAAATGTTTCCGTGTTTTAGTTCGCTTGTGAACAGCTTTGTCCTGCTGAAATACGACTGGATCTTCATGTCTGTGACTTCGCGTCGGCCCCTGTACAGATGCACATACTCAACGCTGCTCAGCGGATCGAAGGGGTCGGGCTTCAGATCGGGCTTTGACCACTCTACTGTCATTGTTTCCACATTTATGGAAGGCTCCAAGTAGCAAGGGAGGATGACGTCGTCGCCAACGGCAGCAATGATTGGCAGAGATGGCCCAATCAAATGAACCTGCCCTAGAACATAAGGACATCAAGGAGAAATTATATCATACTGTCTTTTAAAGGTAAATTATTCTGAAAAAGCATTCAAATTCAAATTTTTAAAATGTTTTATTTGTCCCCAATAGGAATATCCATACTACATATGGAATTATGAACTAATCTTTGAACAAAGATGAACTTGTTCAGTTGATTGACAGACTGATCAGAACAAAGCACAAATGAACATTTTTGTGAAAAGCTGTATATATTCTATATTCATGTAACTAATATATATTCATTAAAGCATATATTAATAAAAAGCATTCTGAAAATGTACCTTTTAAAATCTTTTTAAATAAAATAAGGAATATTTATGTATGTTTATCAAATACGATTGGTATAATGATTTTGACTGTTCAGACATAAAGGTGTAAAAACTACACACGTCAATATTTATATTGTTTATCATAATAATGAAACCTAGAATTTATCTGCAAGAAATAATTCAGAAATAATTGGTCGTTCATTAATGCTTTAATTTTCATTGGACATCACTACAGCAGCCGAGTTATCACTTAAGAAGGTTATCGGCGTAAAGATTAAAATATTAAATCATTAAAAATAGAAAAACTCAAGATTATTCCAGTATGCCAGTAGGATCACTAGATGTCGCTCTAACCATTCCTTCAGTCGTCTGGTTTAACAGGATGACGAGATCAAATCCCACCCCCAGCTGCTTCTGATTGGTTTAATCATCAAGTTCAGCCGGAAATCAATCAGAACCAACGAAGCTGCACTAGCCAATCAGAGTGAGCAAAAGAATACAAACTTGGCGCTGAACTGCTACCACAGTGACAGCTGAATGCTGGTGGATACTTTCATTTACTTATTTTTATTTTGTATATATATATATACACACACACACACACACACACACACATTTGAATTTTAAATATCTTATCTTGCGTTTCACAAACCTGACCCTCATTTTTAAATGCTAGAAAATACAGCGAAGTGAACGTGAAGGATCTATATCAATTAAAACAAGTTTATCGATAAGTCCTGTCGGAGTTAGTTAACTCTGGTTAACATTTGAATTGTAGAAACTTACCTTGACCGGACACAGAGGCTTCTGCCCGGATACCAGGAGCCAGAATCCAAAGTGCGTAAAACGCTAACCCCCCACACGGACCAGTAATCATCACACGGTAACGCTAACGACGTCGTGACGCTACTGACCCACGTCGAGGACGTCTTTTAGGTGATTCGTCAAACCTGCTCCTCCCACTCATGAATATGCAACAGCTTTCGTATTTTCCATGACAGATGGAAAGTTTAGATGTTTTATGTTTTTGTTCAACAGAGTAATATTAATCAGTGTTTTTTTTCCTGTGACGAGACAAGTTCAGTTATAACAACAAGCCCTGTTTAGGTAAATTGTCAATTTTAGGTGAGAGACTTAAAACAATTACCCTATATATAAAATTTAAGATATAAAATCGAAATGTACTTAAAGACAAACTTCAAAAGCATCAGGTGATCACAAAATCTTTTAAATCTTCTAAGTCAATCAAGCTTCTAAAATCAAAGCCCTGGTCTTCCAACCATTCAGGTTAGTAACTTTATATTATATAATTACAGTATATTATTTTATTATATTATATTACTCAGCAGTTTCATTTGGAAGGATCTGGATTGCTAAGATTTCTTTTGGCCTGAGAGCCATCATGCTAAATTTAACTGACATGTTAAGTAATGCATAATAAGAATAACAAATACAATGCTGAAAATCACAGAACACCAAATATAATACACTGTAGTTAATATTAATGACAAATGATAAAATGTGAAAAAGTGTTTCCTTTCATCAGTGTGTCTGCCCAAGATTCAGGTTTGAAATATTTCAAACTCAACATATAAAGGTGCCAAACTTACAATTTAAACAGGAAGGTGTGGCCTCCACAAAAACACAGAAAGAAAGTCCTTCAACTAGTCAATCCTTCAGCTGAGCAGCATGGAGATAACAACACTCTGCACAGTGCTTGGTGAGTCAGCTATGAAAATGTTCACTTATACTTTGACCTTCATAAATTAGTGATATGATGTATTTCCATGCATTTCACACAATGAAAGAGGAAATGTTCTATTTATGTGGTAAGTTTAAAACCAGTTGCTAATTATCATTGACCAACATGTTTAATACCGTCTGAAATTCACATTTTTAACCCAATATCCAAGTGATACATATCAGGATCTACAAAAAATCTTAGCTTTTTGAAGATGTCACTTTAAGATGTAGGATAAATAAAGAGGTAATAAAGAGACATCATTTTCACTTTTGGAAATTCTTTAAATCTCTTGCAAAGACACACTTTTATCCACATGGGTTTAAGTCTTAGCTTGATATGTGTAGTGGAATATTTTAATAAAACAAAAGTAAAAATGTTAAAAATTACATTTTATAATGTTGATTTTGAAGCAGTGCATCCCTAAACATGATATTAAGCGTATGAATCTACATGGGATGATTGCAAATGACTTTTGTTTTACAAAAAATCCACCAGTCCACACCTGAAGTGAAAAATGACAAGTATGTAAAACTGTGTTCTTTAAATTAAACCCAAGCTGCTGTGTGTCCACAGATCTCAGCAACGATTTGACCACATTTCTGCAGCAACTTTCAGATATGTGAACAGAAAAATTACAAGAAACTGCTGTGCATTTTCAAAGGCTTACAGCACTGCATTGTGGATAAATCATCTTGACATTAAAGACATTTCTTGCAGTTTAATAGTTCAGAATGATATCATCTGTAAGAGAATAAAGCACTAAAATAAGAGGATGAAGATGTTTCAGACAAAAGATTTTCAAGCAGGATTGCACCACAAAGATCTCTCCATGATGTTTGGTGGAAAGATGCAGCATGAACTGACAAATAAATACATTCAGATCTGGATAGAGACGGGGGTTGTGAATCCTTCTTTAACCTTGTGTTTTTGGGGGGTGTTTTTGTAATATTGTTTGACCTCAAAGGTAAAGCTTGTACTGATTCTAATCTAGTCATTCTTTTTCATTTCTGCAAAGTGTTCAGGTTTCGCCAACATCTGTCCGTTTCTTGCAGGGCTTCTCAGAGTCCTCCCTGACAGCTCCCAGTTCTTCCGGCATGACTCTGCTAGTCTGAGCTGTCGGCAGGAGGGAAACGTGTCTGAATGGAGCATCAAGAGGAACACATCCATCCACAAAAACCAAAAGAATTTCTGTGTGGATCCAATGGCCACATCTCACTGCTACATCGATGCCCTTTACCCATCAGACAGCGGAGTGTACTGGTGCGAGTCTGCAGCAGGGGAGTGTTGCGACGCCGTCAGGATCACAGTGACTGGTGAGTTGAAAACTTCTCCACATCCATACTTCTCTATGGTTTTAAATTATGATGACCTGTCTTTCAGATCACTCTGTCATCCTGGAGGGTCCTTACCATCCGGTAACGGAGGGGGACAATGTGACACTGACCTGCAGAATGAAAGAGCCCTCGTCCAATCGCACAGATTTCTATAAAGATGGATTACTAATCAGAAGCAGCTCTACAGGAGTCATGACCATCCTCAGTGTTTCTAAATCTGACGAAGGCCTCTATATATGTAACATCTCTGGAAGTGGTAAATCTTCACCCAGGTACCTGGCCGTCACAGGTAAGAGCAGCCTTAAAGAAGAAACTTATATAAGCAATCTTATGAATTATGAGTTTCTCTCAAACTTTCTGGTCAAAGTTCAGACAGTTTTGATTTTTTCATTAAAGAGATTTTAGTGACAAGACTAGTGCAGTTTAGTGCAGTTTATTCAATCAATTCACTTCTCATGTTTTTGATAACTAATCTGTTGATAAGGTGTTCGTGTTTGCAAAAACTGAAACGCATCTGCTGATGTGTGAGTTTCCCATCCTGAGTGTCTACTTGAATGCTTTAGGGTGAAAAAGTAAATTGGGATTCAGAGCAGATTAACAAGGTCCAATGACATAAGAGAAATTTGATGTAAATATTGATATAAATTGAATAGTTGTTTTGAGATTTGTATGAGAACAAATAGCCATGAGTTCACTATTGTTGCATTGAGGTTAGAATGTGCTATTTCTGTATGTAAGCAGGACTTCTTGCACCGCCAAACTCTCGCCTCGCACATGTTCCCCTTCCTGTGGTGGCCGTGTGCCTCCTGCTGATCTTGCTTTTCTTGCTAGCCACCGTGATGTTACTCTGCCTCCGAAGACGCCTCAAAGGTCAGTCTGTTTTCATATCAACAACATGACATCGAACAAACTGTTGGCTCAGCACTACCCTCCCAAATGAGTTACCTGCTTAACACAGTCACTTCACAAGTTCTAGAAAAACATCCACAGGTAAGGACTAGAAGGGTTATTGTTCAGACTTTCAGAGGAACCTGGGGGCGTTTGTCTCAAGTATCAATACTATACATTTTAAAAACATCCACAATATTCATATTTTATAGTTATA
Source organism: Antennarius striatus (assembly GCF_040054535.1). Taxonomy (NCBI): domain Eukaryota; kingdom Metazoa; phylum Chordata; class Actinopteri; order Lophiiformes; family Antennariidae; genus Antennarius; species Antennarius striatus. The sequence goes on along the minus strand of NC_090798.1, from coordinate 5,188,891 downwards.
AAATATGAATACAGAATACTAATCCTATAAAATCAGATTCTCCACTCAGGGCTGATAATATTTCACAGATCCACTTATCTGCATATTTTTTTAGGATATGTACTATAGAAATGTAACATATATGGAAAAGCATACATTTTCAAATTACCATGAATTTTTTTAAATTAAAAGTTTAGTGAAGCTATATTGAAGAATTTGTGAAATATGCTCTGCACAAAAATATTTTTGCTGTATTCGAAAGACAAGCAATGTGAAACATTTAAGTAGCATGTTTCATTTCTCATCCCAAAGACAAACAGATCTGACACAAAAAGGAATTTTATTAGAATTGGCATCAAATCTGGATTTTGTCAAATGTGTTGCAGGTAAAGGAGACCCTGTTGTTCTGTACACTGATGTCACCACCATTCAGGAAGTGCCTTCAAAAAGAGTGGCAGGTAAACACTAAAATGATTGGTGCATAACAGATACAGGTGTACAGGTGTACTACCATAGGACTTTCGATTGTGAAACAATGAAAACTGTGTCATTCTTTATCAGCTTTCTGTGACTCACACTTCTGCTTTGTGATTGGTCCAGCTACATCACCATGGTTGCGATAAACAAAGCAGGCAGAACTAGTTAACATGCTTGATACTTGATACTTGAATCTCCAGCACTGATTCATTGTAATGATTTAGTTACTGTGAGACTCAGTACACATATACTGTAAATACACACAAACACAGGAAAGTAAAAGCAAATGACACATTCATGTATTTTTGTAATAAAAGAAACTAAGAAGACGTACAAAAGCAACCAATCATTACTCTTACTCCTACTCTTCATACATTATATAATAATAAAGGTAAATATCAAACTGTAAAAAAGTACATGACTGGTCAGGAATGGTCTGGAGTATGATTTGTGACCTAGTTTTTGTCTGAATTAACACAAAACAAACAAACAAAAAAAGTTAAGTTAATGTTAGCAAAGCTCAAAGCCGGCCTTTTTTGGGGGGTGGAGGGGGTGATTTCATAAAGCCTTAATAAAGAAAACATGATTACACTTTTAAGATGGTGTGTAGGCTCAATCCAGATTGTGAAGACCTTCAAAAGATACCTGATCAGAAAAGACCAAAGCCACCAGGGCACAACTGATAAAACTGAGTTTCTGGAAGGGCCTAGAATATTCACAGTTTGTGTCCTTCCTCCACAGATATGGAAGCTGTACAGACCACCTACTCCACAGTGAAACCTGGAAACGTCTAATAACAAACAGTTCACCAGTGTGGAAATGTATATCTTGTAATGTGAAATTTAACTGAAATGTTCCGTGAACCTTTTTAATGACAACAAATAAAGTTACCCAAACTCATTTTTCCTTTTTAAATAAAAAGTCACTCATCGGTAGCATCTGAATGACATGCTAGTGTTGGTGTTAGAATGAGGTCAGCAGCAGTGTGGGGGAGCTGGTATCCTAAAGCAGCAGAAAGTGACTAAATCAGGGGTGTACAAACATTTTGACTGGTGGGCCACACAGAGTGCATCAGTTATGATGTAGCCCAGTGTTTCTGTTGGATGTATGTCCACCAAAACTGAACAATCTCACATGTCTCCTTGGGCTAATCCTGTTAACAAACCATCAAAACAAATAAAAGAAGATCAGTGATGTCATAACTCACCAGAAACCAGCCCAAACGGACTACAGTCAGAGATTCCATGATGCTGACTTGACATAATGGAAATCAGGACAGTTTCCACATGTAGTGTATTCTATTTATAGCTGAAGGAACAAGTATATCCTCATTCCACTTCTATTCTGAGCCATAGTACATTTCCACTCTACCAATAGACAGATAATCATGAATGTGAGTACTCAGTAATTAGTTGCCATAGCTGAAGCGGGAGGTCAGATTGTTTGGTCGTTCGTAAGAAAAGTACAACTTATTGCCTGATTGTTACTGCTTTTATTGTGAAAGTATAAAGTAGTAATTGAGGTATCATTTTCATTTTAGCATCAGTTCTTTTTAGTTTGTACACACACACACACACACACACACACATGCACACACCATTGTTCTATCTGCCTGCCAACACTGATGTAATTTGATACAACAGAAACGTGGCAAACGCTCTTTTTCACGGTAACATTCTGATGTATCAAGAGTGTAATGATTGTGGAAATGTGCCTCATGCCAACTTCCTTGCTGGCATACATACACATGTTTCTACAGCAGATGATCCTTTGGCGACACTTAGAGGTGATAGTGGTATAATGGTATAATTAATAAACATGAATGTCCTCCATTCCTGTATTTGGTCAGTCATTGTTCTGCCGAGGAGATGGTGGTGTGGTGTGGCTTGGACGGGACTGGGTGTATCTTGCCATACAGTCCAGAGAAGGTGTTCCACAGTGTGATGACGTGTGTGTAGTGTCCTGCATAATGTGGCTTACCTACACACCACCGACACCGACACACACCCAAAATTTCCCAGTTTGGGATATATAAAGTATATCTATCTATCTATCTATCTATCTATCTAGAGCAGAATATCCCACCCCACCAGACGAACCAGATACTGGACCCATAAATGTATATCCCACCAACCCCCCCAAAAATGGAGGAGGACATTCGGGCTGAGCAACATGACCTGATTTCAACCACATAAAAGAGGTAAGGATGCAAAATTCACTTATTCACCAATGCAGTTATTGATTCACTGAGGGGACGGGCAGTTCTCACAGGTAGTCCTCAACTTACAAACAGTTGACTTACGAATGGCCAGCGATACAAATTGAAGAAATTAAACTACTTTTTGAGTGTATGGTTTCTTATCTTGATCCAGCAGCTGGTCACAATGCAGTCACGTTCCATTTGCACTTCAGTGAATTCCAGCTCTCGTGCTTTAGCCGCAGCTTGACAACGGAGAGCAGCTTCACCTAACCACAACAGTTTCCACTCACACAAAATATAGGACAGCTAGTACAACATCTTCATTTTAAATTAACATGTTTACTGTATTGTGGGTTTTGAAGTAGCACAATGTCTTGCCCTGTTTCATTTCTAAGAGTTTCACCACTGATAACCTCAATATTTCCAACCAAAACTGGAACAGCTGCTCTATTACAAGATTTGAGCTTTTTCTGCTTCTGTCTGATGAGTACATCATATAGCTTACCGATTCCTCTATACACGTGATAATGTGTTACTATTTTGCCAACACATATAGTTGCATATATAAATTTACAGCTATCACAGAAAATGTTGATTTACAGATTTACAGATATTACAGAAAAATTTCTTCGAATGCTAACCATGAACTGGTTTTAACAATGTCACCTAGAATTTTTGAATCAAACTCTTTTGTGTCAGTGGTGGCTTAGGGGATTTATCCCTGTCTAAGTCAATGAATCGGCCTTTTAGGCCCCTTTGAGTTACACACATTGTAATATGATTTCCTGTGGGCTTGGCTAAACTGTACCCCCAATCATCTCACTCCTCTGTTCTAACAGGGTCATTTGCGTTATCTATTTTTGTCAGATGAAACCTGTTGTAATAGCATTCTTAACGTGCTACATGGTTTAAAACATTTTCATTAAGAAAGGAAATTTCCTGTAAATGGTGTCATGTTTGTGTTTAGAATCAAAAAGGTACACAAAAGCAGGAGCTCAAAGACTGAGTTTAGGTGAATTTTTAATTCTGAACATAACAGAATAGAATGTGATTTATATTTAACCAAGATCAGCAGAAAATATATAAAACTATGGCTACATAGTCATGCAGGTTTGAAAACAGCACTGAGGATCATACCACTGGAATATCTCCAGGACTTCTAGTGATACATAGTATTTTGTCCCCTCGCAGCAGTTAGCTTGACTATATGACTTTTTCCATGACAACGCCATTGATGTGTCTCCTGTCCACCGCATTCTGAGCTGCTGTGAGCACAAAGAGATCAGAGGCTCAGTATTTAGGGCATATAGACCATCGGATTTGCAAACGTTCACTCGTAGAAGCAGTTGCCTTTACCCACCGCGCTTCCTGTCTCTGTAAATGAGTCCAAGCAAGATGGTGGACAGCAGGTAAGGAGCTCCAACAACCAAGTGATAGAGCAGTCTGGGGAAAGAACACCATCTGGAAACTGTAGGTGAAGCTGTGGAGACAGATAAACTCCAGTGTTAAAAAACATCATGAACCAAAGACAGGAAGTCTTCTTGACACTTTTAATTCTAAATTACTTCAATATTATCTTGACCCTAATCCATTTTTGATATTTTTAAATTCAAACTACTCATTTGAAGACCAGAACAACAGTTCATAACTACATTTCTTAGTTTGAATTATCACCTTAAATAATAACTGACAGACACATTCACCATGAAATGGTTCAATTTATTCTATTAATACACAAATATTTTCCCTCTAAATGCCTATTATTGTTATTACAATGATTACTGGAGATATTGTGTTAAAGACCACACCATGTACAACTTATGATGACTATTATTATAATTATTATAATTTTCTTCCTCATCACTCAGAGCAATACTCTGACGATGATGCTGATGATGATTTTAATTCTTCTTATTTATGTAATTTCTTTATTATTGGCTCCTTTTTCTGAACTTTTGCAGTTTTTTGTTGCAACAAACTTGGCAGACAAATACTGCAGGAGTTATGAACATAACACACCTTTATCAGGGGCAGTGACAAATAAAATTAATCAAACGTAAACACAATCTCCGCAGACATTCTGGCTTACCTTCAACAAACAGCCAGCTGCTGGCTGATTGTCCTCCTCCAGAGATGCTACACATGTAGAGCCCTTCATCAGACTTGGAAACACTGTGAATGGTCATCTTTCCTGTGGAGCTGCTGCTGATGGAACGACCATCTTTATAGAAATTAAACTTCTGGTCGGAGGACTGGGTTTCATTTTTGCAGCGTAGAACTACAGCAGAGCCTGTCGGTACGGGGAGAACAGGACTCTGCAGGATCACATCCCCATCTTCAAAAGAGAAACAGACTCACATGGCACATTTTTTGCCAACTAATCAATTAACTTACAATCTTAGGAGAACAATGAGATTTAAGTTAAGTGTAAGTGTGCCAAAGATATTGTTTGTTCACCTTCTTTTTTGTCAAATTAAAAAGACCACAATCAGAGCAAGATGTTAAAATAAATAAAGATGAAAAACAGGTCGTACCCAGTCTCCTAATAATATGGATTCAACCAATCAGAGCTCATCTCCCTTAAAAAGCCAAATCTGTCTACACACACACACACACACACACACACACACACACACACACACACACACACACACACACACACACACACACACACACACACACACACACACACACACACACACACACACACACACACACACACACACAGTCCAGGTTCATACAGTGAAACAGTTTGGAGTAAATCACCCCTCCTCTCAATTACTCTGAGAGTGGAATCTCTAAATCAGACAGTCATTGGGTCAACTGTGTAGACGCAGGACACTGAGGGTCGTAAACTGTTCTATGTTGGCACTGACAACCTGCTGGTCACCATTTAAACCAGTTCTCCTATGGATGCATTTCAAGTAAACTTTCAACTTTAGCAATGTTAGCACTGAGCATAAAAACGACCACATCAACAGTTGGATACTAGAGGACTTATGTGCTGCACAGAGGGAAGAGCCACAAACATCTGTACTCGTACCAGTGATGGTGATGTTGACGACGTTGCTGGTCTTCCCATCTCCAGATTGACACCAGTACATTCCAGTGTCAGTTGGGTAGGTTTTTCCAATTTGGCAGGTAGAATCGGAGGCAAAACCCCAGCCAAAAGAGCAGGATCGGACTCCACCCTCCGTGGTGTTCCTCTTAATCTTCCAATGAGTGGTGTTCAGTTCACTGTCACAGCGAAGAGAGATGGAGTCATACCTGAAGAACTGAGACTGGTCAGGAGTGACCCGAAGACAGGCTGCGCCATGGGAGGAGAGTAACACAGAACAGACAGAAGTGGGAATCAGAAGGGAGGCACAGATTCAAGACAGAGCAGTCAACCATAAGAGGAAAGTGAAACAAACACAAAAATGATTGAAATTAAGAGGTAAAAGGATATTAACGAAAACAGTGGAATTGAAAAGATTAAAAAATTATAAAAGGGATGAAAAAAGATGACATGTTTATTAGAAGGAAGTATAAATATATAAATAAAATACACAAGAAAGAAAATGTTGGCAGATATGAAAAAAGAATGAAAATGAGTGGGAGGGCAGGAAAAAGATAAATAAAATAAAAACCAAATTTTAAAGTGACAGTAAAAAGAAAATAGAATAAAAATTAAGGTATTAAGCAATGATTTGAATACATTAACAAAGACAGGAATAAAGCATTGAAGACGTGTAACAAACAAAAGACAAAATAGACATTCGAAAATGAAATATTATTCAGCAGCTACACTTTGAGACAATTTTCTTATAAGCAGTCATATACAAATGTGTGTGTATATATATATATATATACACACACACACACACACACACACATATATACATATATTTACATATATATATATTTACATTTATTACTATATAGTACTCACGCAGCATCAGGCAAAAAGGTGTAAACTGCATCCTACCCAACCAACAACCGACAGACTGATTTGTAACTTCCTACATTACAAAACTCAGCAGCCTCTGTTCGGTGTTGGGGGAGCTACCTCAGCACATCATTTTTCTGGACTTTTTCTTGATTTCAAAGAAGTTGATGAGAGCCTGAAACAAAAGAGTGATAAAATATCACTCTTTGAATTGGTAGTGACATTGGTTAATAACAGCCTCCAGGGTTTTGAGCAGACATGTGTTCTACAGATTTAAAACCAGTTGTTTTAATAACAAACAGTGCATAAAGTCTTTGTATCTTCAGAAACAGCCTTACAAAAAAATTGTGATATTGTAGTTGTTGAGGTAACGTGTATTTGTGAATTAAGTGATTACACTGAGTGCAGGAAGTACTTTATTCCACAGTGTTGTATAAAAAGCTGTTGACATTATTTACACAAGAAAGAGGAATTACAAGTACTTCAAGTCAGTTCAGGGAACAGACCCTTTATTTACAACCCAAACATCATTTACCTTGCATGTGGCCTACAGTACATAAATACTGATGTGTTACACATACATTATACATAATATATATAAACACATATGATTTATGTGTAAAATGACATATATACAAAATACGTATAAAATCATATGAACAGTGCAAATAAATAATACCTTCACTTAATACCTTCATTTAAGTCTTTTATATCAAACATTGCAATACTTTTTTGTCAATAGTGTCACGTCAGAGTCATTTGCCTCAACTATACATATGCATTCTCTTAATGGGCTTGGAGTTCTACACAAACACATTTTAGCAAGTGTGTGTGTGTGTGTGTGTGGGGAGTTAGGAACGTATGTAGCAGGTATGTATGTTGCAGCACCATTCAAGACATAAAAGGTAGGGTTGAAAATACTTATCTTCAATCTTGCAACAAGAATTTCTATGCTATTAAATCTATTTTTTCTTATTGGAGTTTTAAAACTTAATTGCATTGGTCACATTACCATGTCGCGTTTCCAGTATTTCCTTAGATGAATCTGCATTTATCTGTTTGTTGTTCAAACCTATCCATCTGAAGATAGGACAAGGCCCAGATGAACAAATTGTAAGGGGACGGTGTCTTGCTCAAGGGCACCTCAGCAGCACTCAGGAAGTGAACTGGGACCTCTCCACTGCCAGTTCACATTCAGATTTTTGTGGGGCGCACAGGTCTTGGATCGGCCACCGTCCAGGCCCCAGCCCAAGACCTAGTGGACTGAGCTACTGCTGCCATTTTAATCTGCTAAATTATTTCTGATATTATTTTGCACTTTCTGCTTATTTTTCCACTATCTGTCTGACTTCTGACAAAATTGATCACTGATAAAATGATGGATGAGATTGGAGTTTGAACGGCTGGACTGTGTTTGGAGACAAGGATTTTAAACTCTCAGATATGTTGTCGGGTTGTTGGAGGACTGGTCCAGTCAAGACTTGTTGAGAACGGTTGGCTGATCATCCTGTCATACCACAGTCTGTAGCAGAACCTTAGTCTGGAGTTATTAGATGGTCTTCATTATCTCACGGCGCTCTGAATTGAGGTCAGCAACCTCTATTGTCACCCTCTCAATGTTGTTTTCCAAGCTGTCAGGCATATTAGTCATAAGTCTTAGGGATGAACCACTTTCACACATACTGCCAGCTCTATAGCTGAGTGGGTTTGTCTCCCCTACGTGAGAAAACAAACAAAGCACTATTAGTTTAACATCAATCATTTTTTTATTGAAGGACAATTCATTGTGGTGGATAATATACATTAATATAAATGGAAATGAAGCAGATAATGATGAATGACCTGGATGACCTTAAAAACAACACAGAAATCAACAGATTTCTTTCATTTTGGTTTGATTCTTCGATTACTTTGTAGACTGGTAAATTACTAGGACTAGTGTACTTTTTCTGCACTGCTTAAATGGTTTACTGAACAAAGTAGATTTCACTTTGCACTAGTATATACCCCCTCAATGCACCCAAAAAGTGGGTATGCACTTTGACCTAGATCAGGCATGGCAAAACTACGGCCTGCAGGCCACGTGTGGCACGTTTGACTTAGTAATCTGGCCCACCAAACATCTTTCACCCATATCATGATTTTATGACATACAGGTAGTCCCTAAGATACGGACCTAAGACTTATGAACATTCGTAGATACAAAAAAATGTACACCGCCATATTTGACCACTGTTACCCTTTCTGCCATAGCCCCCACCAAGCAGCATCAGCGGCACATTTAATGTCCTGAAACTGCTTCTGGTAAGTCTTAGGGAATAGTACTTTCACATTTAGAGTATTAATGGGATTCAGTTCAGCTTAAGAACAACTTCTATGAACCAATTGTGTTCGTTGATTGTAACTGTAGTTGTAAACAAATTTTTACAATAAGCCTTGCATATGTTTGCTTTGCTGTTGAAGATCAAAACCTTCTATTTAATGGTTTTTACATGTCAAGAATTAGGGCCTGACCCTGTCATCAAAACATAATTCTGAAGACACAAAATAAAGATAACCAGTGCAGATTTGAGGGCTGTATCTGCAATAATTCACCAGCTACAGCAGTAGTCCCCAATCCCCGGGCCGCGGACCACTACCGGTCCAATGGGTCATTTAGTATCGGGCCGCCCAGAATTAAAAAATGATTTACATTACTTCCGTTTTATTTATTTCGGAGTCGGAAAAGTGACGTCTGTCACGCTTGACCGGCCTCAGTCACGTGACAGGTTACCCCTAAATTAAGCGCCCACCACCGGTCCAGTGTACTGGATTAAATTCTAGGCAGATTATCTGGAGATCACCCAAAAAGTATCGCAAACCCTGTTTCCATTTCCAAACTCCTGTCCTTGCAAAGCGGCATTTGTTTCTTTGTTTATTGTCTGTTGATGTCTGCATTTCACATAAAACCACTGCGGATGATTTATTATTAGACTACAGCTGTCCTGGCGTCATTAACGATTATAGAGCAAATGAAGGCCGGTCAGTGAAATATTGTCTTAGATTAAACCGGTCGGTGGCGCAAAAAAGGTTGGGGACCACTGAGCTACAGTACCAAAAAATGATGGAGGACAGACAGAAATGTAGGTGTCTTTAGCTTATATTAAAATCTCATGCTTTATGCTTTATCTGCTAAATTGAGTTTCTCTGCCAGATAGTGCCCAGCTCAGTGTTGATGGCTTACCTGGTTTATTACATCTCTTCCATAACAGGATAATGAATGTACAGGCCAATACCAGTAAAGTGAGCCCCTCTGTGATGGCAAAGATCAGACTTTGGGACCTCATGGAACTGACTGAAACAACAAGTATATTATGGGATATATCACAAATAATCAATAATCAGACATCTACTGAATTTAATGTGACTACATCAGCTAAATGAAATGTCGTTGTGCCTATGTCTAAAATGTTTCAGCATTCAAATATGAAAACTTTATTTACACATCTTGAACGTTGCATACTACCTTAATACTGTGATAAGGTCTTCAGTGCATGCACTCTTAGATGTAGGAGGATGTTAAATGATTCAGAAATGAACGTTTCTAAATCTTTTGGGGTGGTTGGGTGGGGTCGGGTTACTGGAATGAAGTGATCAATGCCCAACATACAAAATAAAAAAAACACCCTTCCACAGTGACAGGTAGAAATTAGTTCATTTTAGAAATGTGAAGGAAAATTTCAGCCACTTCCTGTATTCAGATTTGCACCAAAGTTGAGTAACAGCCAGTCCCGCAAATACCAAACACATGAGGGAAAACAAAGCCTTTAAAGTGGAGTAGGTTCTGTGGGTTCACCATGAAGGTGTGTCAGTGCTTACAGGGATTACAAAGGACAATATACTGAACAGGCAATCTCTCCCAATACTGGACCAAATCTAAAAATAAATTCTTGTCGCTAGTACTAATTTTGACACAAAAACATGAAAATTAGGCTAAAACTTAAAAAAAAAATTTGACGGAAATATGAAAAAATATGGTAATCAAGATGTCTCTGTAAGGAATTTCATGTGTGACTGAAGGTTTAGGTAAATCTGCTAATGCAGGCGAGTACCTTGCAATAAAATATGTGCCAATCTGGTCTGGTTTGTCTTTCGCTGGTGAATGCTGCAGGTCACCCTGTAGTAAGAAGCCAATAAGGCAAAATGTGAAGTTTTAAACTTAAACATCTAATATAAAACTAAAATGAATCAGATTGGATTCGCATAATCTTAATTTCAAATAGCAGGCCTCATTTAAGGTCGACCAAATAACAAGTGAAACTTTTAACCTGCTGGAAGCATCCTGGAGAATTGCTGTTCGTGTCACGCTGTAACATCCACTGGCTTCTTGAAGTTTTTTTGGCTCATTTGCAGAAATTTGGTTTCCTTTCTCATCCAGAAATGTGATTTCAGGCTCCGGCAGCCAGCAAACAGCCTCACACACTATAATCAGGCCTTCACTCTCTTTTGAAACCACTGTTAGCTTTGGTTCCGTCACTGCAATGACAAAAACTTCATTCACTGACACTAGAGAGGAACATAAATGTTGTTCTATAAACTCAGCTAGAGCTGTTCTTTAATTTTGGAAAAGGAAAACATCCTTAAAACATGACTCGGCACATACTACAGTATAATGTAATGAAATGACTGTTTTCAATGTGTTTTTAGGTGATTGTGCTGCACCACCTCCCCTATGAGGAAATAAAATATTACCAACCCACAATAAGCTCCACAATCGAGATGCTCCGGGGGGCGTTGGGTGGGAGCTTCAGGCACTGGTATATTCCAGCGTCAGACACCTGCACATTGCTGATCCTCAATGAGATGTTTCCGTTTTTCAGTTGGTTGTGGATGAAACTTGTCCTATACTGGTATGATGGATGCTTCATCTCATGTGTCTCACAACCATCACGGTACAAAAAGACAACATTTGGTTGCAGCCCTTCTTTGGACCACTCTACTGTAGGAACGTCTTCATCAGCATTGATGTTGAAGCTACATGGAAGAACGACATTCTCGCCAGCAAAGGCTATTACTGTCTGAGATGAATCGTGCTTTGAGGATTCCCCTACAATGAAACATATATATGTATTTGATATGTATTATAATATGTATAATAATAATAAACAGTTATTGGGATCAGACAGAGTGTAAGTCTCCAAGCAATTGTTTAGAAATGCCATACCTGAAAAAATGTAAATATCCATAACAAAAAGCTAAAGCTTCATAATTATAAATGCATGGAGATAAATGGAGATGTGTACATAGTTTTTGGTGAAAAATATTGATCAGATTTTTGAGTTAGGGCCAAGGAACCCTCATCTGAGAGAAATCCCATTTAGAGAATGAATCAACTAGTAACCATGGTAACAGAAAAAATGAAACCATATGGCAAAAGGCAACACTTCAGTAGCTGATAGTTGTTTATTGAAAGCTGTGCAAAAAAATGCTAACTAGCATTTGAGCTCTGCATTTCATGAGAAACGTGTCTGCCTGTAATGAAATCATTTTAACATCAGCCTCTGAGATACACTCCAATCTGAATTTCTGAGCAGCATTTTCATGTTTACTAATTATAACTAAATCTCTGACTTGTCAGGAATCATTAGGCCAAATGTTTTTCGTTATATTAATTAATTTTTACACACATCCCATTTAATCAAAAATAATGAACAAAATTGATTATACAGCTAAATAAATGTAAAATCACACTGAGTTTCACTCGTCTGTTGTGATTTGGATGTTTATTTCCTTGTGCCTCTTAGCCTTCATACACATAGAGGAGGCAGATTCAAAGGCAGGAAAATTACAACTTCTTGCCTGACAAACAGTTCCTTGTACTTTACATGTAGGTAAAATTTTCCACTGTTTACATTCTTACTATCTCACTTTTCCGCAAATCCTGTGATCAACGAAAGATGCATCAAGATTGTCAACTGTAAGTCTATCCTCCGAGGGATTTTGTTGATAGGGGAAGAATTTAAGTATCTGATCCCTTTGATACTAATCGTGAAGTGCTAAAATATGATTTCTTCCTTTTAACAAATGCCTTCTCTGTTCTTGATGGTTGATCCTGAAAAGCCATCTTCAATTTAAAGATGCATTTTTTTCAATTAAAAGAGGCGACCCATCACCATTAAACCAAAAACCTTTGTGCTATAAGACGACAGCCCTACCCACTGTGTCACCATGCTGCCAGTAAGCTGTCTGATTTATTATTATTTTTAGTTTCTTTTCTGATGTTAGAAACAAACTTCGCAAAAAAGTATTTTATATCTAACAATTCCCTTTTTTTAAAAAAAAAAAAAAAAAAAAAGGATTTAACAGATGTAATCTCTGTTTACATGAGAATCTCTCATGTTGTGAGTTGGAAATGTACTTCCTTTTGCCTCCGCCTTTAGACACCCAGAGGTGGCGGCTTCACAGACTGGCTGGAAAAGTACAAGCTATTGTATGACAAACATTTCCTTGTACTTGCAGAAAAAAAAATTCCACTCTTGCCTTACTAGTCCTGCGTAGAAACAAACATAAAACTCAAAGCTTGAAACATAACCTGTTTAATTGATGTAAAAATGGCTGTCAACTGCAAGTACCACTTACATTTTTGTAAACAAAGAATGTGGAACTTAATTTATCCCTGATTTTGATAAGAATCACAACAGAGAACTGACTTTTAATAGCTGTAAAACGAGCTGTACTTTGGGAAACACTGATTCATTTGAAAGTTTATGGTCTTGAGCGACAATATTGTGCTCAAATAGTCCCCTGCTGACTGTCAGTCATCTCACAAAAATACATTGAAGAACAGGAGCAGTCACGTTATATTAACGCCACAGTATATTTTACGTAATGCGTTTAAAATCTTTCACATACCTGTATATGTAGAAGGAAGCGACAGACATGCTGAGACCAGAAAGAAGCGATAATTCATGGCCAAATAAATGTTTCCTCTCGTAAAGCAAATTTTTGGTCAAACTGACCCGCTGGCCAACATCTGACAGCCAAACTCTTCTGATCAAATGAATGACCTGCTGAGACGTTCACGGGCCCCTGGGAAATTTTAATAATCCGATTTCGTGGGCGGTGATATACAGTATGCAGGGCGCTTCAGCGCCACCAGCTGGGACTCGTTGGTATCGAAGTTATGTTGGGTACATGAGGCTTCATGAAGCGCTTCAACACCTTGCCAAACCGTATTGAGGCTGTGACTGCATACGGACATCTGCAGGACCCTAAAATCCCCACAGGCAACCTAGTTGACGGACTGAACTGACACTGATTTGATGACCTACTCAAGACTATAATTTAAGTCACCGTATAATAAAATCGCACAATATTTATTTTCAGTTTTTGGAACTTAGTGCACACAGGGTTAAAATGCACACTGTCGATTTTTTTATTTTTTATTTTTTTAGCAAAATTAAAGGCTTTTATGTGCGCCTTACAGTACGGAAAATAAAAGTAATACTAATAAACAGTGATTTCAAAAACTTGGATGGGAGCGCTGTTGAACATGAAGGATGGGTGGAGGTCAATGCTGAAAATATGAATCATTTCTGACAGATATGTTTTAGTTTTACAATTTTTATATATTTATAATCTCATTGCGCATACCTGTTTACATTGTACATTTCTGTTTATTGTGTATTTTACTGCATTCAACTGGCCCTTGGGGACAAATAAAGTTTTTTACATCAGGCGAAGTAAAAAACTAGTTTTTGTGTGTTCGTCCGTCCGTCCACCAAATATCTTCACAACCGTTGCAGATAGAAAGATGAAAAAAAAGCACATTACTCAGTCGACAAAGGGCATGAAAATGAGATGATGACCTTGACCAGGAGAAAACTGAATTTAATTTGTATGACGTTGCGTAGCTGGGAGGCGGCAGATCAGATGATGTTACTGATGTGAGATGGGAAGGACTGAGTGTGTTCAAGGACAACAACAAGAACCAATGAGAAGAACATCAGTTTTATCACTATTAAGAGAGATAGGAAATATACAATGAACAGGAGGGGCCTGAGGACGGCGCCCTGGGGAACCCTGGAGGAGAGGGGAGTCTGATATGTTTTTAATACAATTTGCCGCCAAATAATTTTAGCCTACCTCACAGTCAAGGCAACAACAAACATTTTGAACACACAAAAGTGTGTGTGTGTATCCCCGTCTGACTCAAGAATTGCTACACACAGGCCTTTCACTTGCTTTAAAAATGACATGTTTACTAAATACGATGACAACACATGACTGATATGACATTTGCTTTATTGGCAAATTGCAGTTGAAGCAGTTTTACTTTGATTTGATGTCACACATATGAGGACATTGCAGGCATATGTTAACATCATATGTTAGCTCTTGAAGAGACTAATGCACACAGAATTTATTACCGTCACCATGTTTTGAATCAGTTGTTCTTCCAAAACCATATTTGATAATTTGGTATAGCAGTAAATTAAGAAGCGTTTCATTAAAGCAGTTTTAATGAGGAACAGCGATACTTCAGCTGATGATGATCACGCCTTCTTTGTGCACAGAGCAAAATTCTTCTTTGAGCAGTCCACGACACTCCATGATGCCAAGTCTGAAAAAAATGAAAACATGATAATCAGTAACATCACAAGCCGCAGTGGAAGCAGCCCACCAGTGGTTTATCAAAGACGATGTCCTTTCCTCTCTAATATGACTGCTTAGTCTATGTGTGTAAAAACGGCCAGTCAGCCAGACACTTGACTCAAGTGGCAGTTAGCTCAAGGTTATCTATTGCTAGCATTTCTCAGACTCAGACATTTCCCCACGTTTTGCAGTCTGTTTTTGGTAAATCAAGTAATACTTGCTGACGTGTCAGAAATGTATCTGACTCTTTAACACCAATCATAGCGACAGGACAAAAGTCCTCCACCCATTTTCACATTTTTGTACTTTTACGTTAACTTACGATAAAAGTTTATTTCAGCGCAGCCTGTGCCTTTTGGTTCACCCTTATACCAGTATGTATAGCTAAATGGAGTTCCATCAGTCCACTTGAACTCTCCCTGAAAAACAGAAAGGTGATGATCATTGATGAAGTGACTTGCATTCCTCCTTGCAGCATGCTTCTACTGTGGGCAATGTGTGCATTCATGAGGAAAGTGTTTTATTGTGTCCACATTAGTGAAGTAAAAGTCAGCCCTGGCATCATTCAAATCCACTGCTGTAATTGTTTCTAACTATAGTACTTCGAATTGAAATAACACACACATGGACATTTCAATAAACCTCTACAGGCTCCTGTTTGCTACATCAGTAGGTTTCCAGGGTCAAGTAATCAGGTCGATTGTTATAAGCTCTCTATTCATTCATTTGAGTAAATGTTTTGACTGGTTAAGATGTTTCAGTTGCATTCAGTCAAAACCAACTTTACAACCACAAGGAGAAACTGCTCCGCCAGTAAGTATACGATCCCAACCCTCCGCCTGTTCCCTTTCAAGACATTCACAGCTTACCTCTGAATTTTCGGCTCCAATCCAAATTTGATGTGAAATATCAAAAACATCAAATGACAGACAAGAAGCTTCAAAATCCTCCTTCTCACTGCTTATTGACAACAATTCACCACCTTGTTCCTTGCAGTATTTCTGAACATCAAGAGAAAGACCAACGGTTTGTTGTCAGTAACACGTGACACAGCTGTGTGATCACAATTCGTATCAATGATTTTTTTCCTGGTGTCTGTTTGCCTCACCTCTGCTTCACTGAAGGTTAGTGGATTCATGACGTATAGACCACAGCGTTCCTTACCATCAAAGTAGTACCAGTCGTCTCCACATGACTCTTTTGGATCACATAAACCAGTTTCAAGATCAGCTGTGAAAACAAAAAATGAGCTCTTGACCAGTTCTTTTTAAGGTTTTCTTTCTGTAATTTTTTGATAATTTTTCATGTCTGCATCAAGGTCTACCTCTCACAGTGTCCAGACAGCACACCAAAAGCAGCACAGCAACTCCCACAGCAGGATACATGACTCAGGGATCAAGAGGTCTGACGGCACCAGACAAGGAAAATGACCTGGAAAATTAACATGTAAAAGAGGGAAAAGCTGTTTTAGGACAGTCCATAGTCAGGCCTCGTATTGTCAAAATAATATTTCTGCAGTGAAAAGTTTTTCTGAATTTGTAGAGAATTAATGATCAAATGCTGCATCTTAATTTACCAACGTAAAAATGTATTATCATGGATATCATATAAAAGACAGAGAGGAAAAAAAAACTTACTGCTGATAAGTTCTGTTTTCTGAATGCTCCTCTGACTGACGGGGTGATGGCTTTTTATCTCATATTAACACCTAACAGTCATGCCCTGAAGACGTCCCAATATACTGTCAATATCATGAGATGACTTCTACCGGTGACAAAGACAAACAACTAGTATTACGTATTTTATGTGATCGTGTGTGAGAAGAATTTCTCTTTCTTCCTGTTGTTCTGTCTCTCATTCACTTAATTCATTTTTTCTTGTTTTCTTTTATTATTAATCTTTTTCATCATCTTAAGTAACTTGTCTATTTTTATAGTTGTTTTTCTAGTGTCTAAATGTTTTCTAAGAAGTTTAAAAAATCCTTTCCAAATCCATTCCATTTACAACCTGGTTCACTGTACTGAAGTCTCAAATTGTTAGTTTTTGCAACTATATCTGGCCAGAAACAACAAAAGAAACAACAAAAGTCTTCAAACCTTCTTTCACTTTTTTTAAAACACAGTGAGAAAGTCAGGAACTTTGGAAATATTTTTGATATCAACCACACATTTTAAAACAAAGATAGCATTTTATCCAAAACTTTAAATACTGATTTCTTAACTTGATGCTGTGAAACGTGGTTCATGCATTATTCTCTATTAGACTACTATTTCATTTGCAGGATTACACAAACAATCAGTGGAATGGCTCCAGTTTATCCAAAATGTTTTACACAAACATGAAAATGTGAGCACATTAGTTTAGTGATGAAAGCACTTCACTAGCTCAAACAGAATCACCTTAAAAACACAGTTGATGGTTCATAAAGCACATGGAAATGTGTTTGTGTCACTTGTAGTTAAATTTAAGGCAGAGAGGCTGCCTTTTGTGACTCTAATCCTTCTGACAGGGACAGATTGCTCTCAGATCTGAGGTCAAGTGCCACTCTTTCCACCTTCAAGAGCAGAAATCTTGTTGCTATCTCAACTTTTTAAATAATTTCATAATTATTTTATTATTATTATTATTATTATTATTATTAATTATTATTAATTATTATTATTATTATTATTATTATTGTTATTATTATTATTATTATTATTATTATTATTATTATTATTATTATTATTATTATTATTATTATTATTATTATTATTATTATTATTATTATTATTATTATTATTATTATTATCACTACTACTACTACTATCTGCCTTCACCGGCTCATTTAAGGTGAGCAAAGGTGAAGCGAGCAACTGTTTCATTGTCTGATGAGTAGAAATTTAAATTTTTTTTTTTCTTTTGGAATACACGATGGCACATTCTCTGTCCATATTCTGTCTCACTTTCCCATCGTTGATTAACATGGATAATAGATATAAAAACACCCCTGCGCTTGAGGCAACACCTCAGTCCCAATATTTATGAGTAGTTACATAATTTCACAGCATAGCAAACATTTAAAAGAGGGAAGACAAACAGAGGGAAGACAAACAGCAGAAAGCAAATGTTTAATCTTTTGCTGTGAGAAAAAAAATACAGTTAGAACTCACTTCTGTATGCTTGAAACTGCTCTTTAGTTGGAGATATGAATGTTCCAAGTTTTGATATACTTCAAAGACATAGAACATGTTATGGGAATTGTGATGTACACAGGGTGCGTTTTATCAAATAACACGGTGGGGGGTGTCTTTTTAATAATGAAAAAATCATTTAATGATCAACAATCAACAGGTGTAATTCTTTGTTAGGTTAACGGTAGGCCATTTGAGCCTAAATTCTGAAAATTTGAACAATCGTATTTAACATAATCTTAAAAAAGACATGTGAAGACATGTTTGTAAAACGTAACATTATCACCCCATTGAATAAGATTTTGCGTCATGTCAAAATAATTCATAAAATATCAGACTAAGACTGAACAGTTTGTTCTGATGTCAGACTTCATGCATCCTTTTCCTCTTTCCTGCTGGTGCCTCATCTGCAGCGTTTCGTTGTTTTATTCTCATCTTTGTGAACTACTGCGCAGGAAACAAACACACAATGTCTTTATGAGCATGGGGACGTTCACAAACGTCGAGCATGCAGATAATGGGGGTCAGGCTGAAAGCTAGTGCCAGTATTGTACACTATTTGCTACCTGTAAGAAAACTGTCACACCTGTGTGTTATTTCATACTTTTAAAAAAAATTATTGGCGAGGTTGTTGGAGCCAAATGATGTATTGGGTGCCATGGGGATAAGTAGGAACTAATGTTGGTTGAGGTAAGTTTCATTGACATTTTTTTGACCGATTAATGTTGAACTATGTGTGTTTTTTCTATTTGATGTTAACTATTGGTTGAGTCAAATGAGAATGGAACTAAAACAGAGTGAACAAACATGAAGTGGTGAGTCAAAATTTTGAATACTGGAAAGTGCATCAGCACGTCATTCACATAAGTGTGGTGGGATACGTCAGTGGCTTAAAGCTTGCCTTAGTCTCTTCCCTCTATTCTAAAATCCATCCAGCCTTCCATCTTCAACTACTTATCCAGGGCCGGGTCTCAGGAGGTTTAGCCCGGCCGGACCTCGTGGGCAGAAGCCTGGCCACCAGGCGTTCGCATACAAACCTCAACCCCAGGCCTTGCCATAGGGGTTTTGTTCCTGCTCTTGGTCTGTTTGCCAAGGGAGACCCTAGCAGGAGCGTACTGTAGAGCCCCTGACAACATAGCTCCTGGGATCATTTTGGCACTCAAACTCCCCCACCACGATAAGGTGGCAGCTTTCGGGGGAGTACTCTAAAATCATAAAATTCTATTTAAATAAGTTAGAATAAGTTCAATTCAGGAATTGTACCCATGAATGATCAGTTGGAACCAGGGTGAGGAACAGACTGATTAGATCAAAACATTTGCTCTGCAGATGTTTTGATCTAGAATAAAGAAAGAGAAGTATTTGGTTCTGTCCAAAAACAGTCAGTTCCATTTCTCCTAATATTACTGTCTATGCAGCTGTTATTTTTATGTTTACTTTAGAATAAATTGTTTCTTGCTGTTAAATGTTCTTTCTCTGAGCCTTCTTTTTCCATCAACTCTGTCTCAATCGGTCTGTTTCACGAAGTCTGTGACTGGGGACCAGAAGTTACCAGTTCAAGGCCCAGCATAGACCAAAAACATTCAGAGTGTGAGCTGGCAAGTGGAGGTGTCAGTTCACTTCCCGAGCACTGACGAGGTTACCAAATATGAGGCAAGGCACTGCCCCTCCTACAAGCTACTCATATTTGGGGGCGCACTCTGCTTCCCACTGTATATATAAAAAATTACATGCCTTCAGGCCCCATAATCTGGTGTGTTGTTCATAATTTATTATTGATTCCTTTTAATTATTGATCATTATTTCTTTATTATGAGCAAAATAATTTATTGACATTGTGAATTCATGATGTGATGAAATATTTATTTGACTTGAACATTGTTAGTCATCTCAGTGAAGATGAGACTCTTATAATTATTAATTGTGATGATCACATCTTCTTTGCACACACAAAATAATTGTTCTTTGAGCATTTTGTGTCGTTCCATTTTCCCCATCCTGGAAAATTGTAAAAAATAGTTTTATTAGTATCACAAGTAGTATTAGAGATTACTGGTAGTTTAGAAATTTGTTTGTAGTTTATGAAATATAATGTGTGCATTCAAACACTTTATCGTAGTTTGTGGATTGTCCTCCTTGAATTGTTTTCAACTTGACACAGGAGGGATTACATGACAAACAACTATTTTTTGTTGTCAGCCATTCTTAAAAAAATCACTTCTTTCAGGTTTTCCTTCTGACTTACTTCCAAAGTTCATTTCGATGCATTCTTCCATTCCATTAACGTTGTTTGGTTCACCTTCATGCCAGAAGGTATAAGAAAATTCAGAGCCATCAATCCACGTGAATAAACCCTGAAAAACACAAGGGTGATGATGACATTTGACATACACACTCCTCCATCTAACCTGCTTTAGGCCTTTTTAGTATTTGCTACAGAAAAATGCCTGCAGTCATGAATGAAGAGACCCCACTCTACGTTAGTGAGTGGGGTCTCGCATCAACCAAATCTGCTTCTCTCCAGCTACTAGACAACAGACATGGACAATTCATAAAACTATCTTCCTTTCAATCAAACGGGTTTTAATAACAAATACTCTTACAGAAGCGTATTGTCCCATTATGTTCTCTAGTTCTGTTTGAAGTGGCCAAAATGTGTACTACGCATGAAGTCCGAAGTCAAAACTTTACCTACCTGCTTTCTTGAGAATTTGGCACCAATCCAAATAGTATCAGGTGGAGTAAATGGAATAAAGGTCAAACAAAGCACGTTAAACATCTCCTTTGCTGTGTGTATTGACACCAGTTCACTTCCTAAGGAGTGACAGTGGTCCTGAAATTAAATTGTGAAAGCCAGAATTAGTCTTCATCAACTAATTTTATATAATTTTTTTGGCTGACATCCATTAGTGTTTGTCTCACCTCTGCGCCACTGAAGGTTTGCAGATCTTTGATATATTTAGCACAGCGATCCGTATCAATGCGACTCCATCCATTTTCACATGGCTGAGGTCGGTCACATATTCCACTTTCGTACCCAGCTGTCAAAACAACAATCTCATGAATATCTATTTTCTATAATTTGTTGATGATTTCTCACGTCTGCGTCCAGGCCTACCTCTCACGGTGTCCAGACAGCACACCAAAAGCAACACAGCAACTCCCACAGCAGGATGCATGGCTCAGGGATCAAGCGCTCTGACGGCACCACACAAGGAAAATGATCTGGAAAACTAACATTTAAAAGAGGGAATGGCAAAAAAATTTGTACTGTTTTGAAAAAACATAACATGATCAATTCAAGCTTTTATAAATGACCTTAATATATAGTTTGACCTTTACATAAAAGCAATCTGCACAAGAAGTAGTTTTTTATGTTTAGAACTGAAACAAGATGTTTAGGTGACAAATTACTTCATAACAACTAAAGAAAGAAAATTTTTACATTTCAACAGTTTTGGATATTCTTTTTCTTCGGCAAATGTCAAAAGAGATTTGGGATCCATTGCTGGGAACAATGCCCAGATGCAGCATCTTAATATATTATTATGTACAATGTATTATATAAAAGACACAGAAAGAAAAATAAACTTACTGCTGGTATGTTGTCTGAACACTCCTCTGGCTGATGGGGTGAAAGCTCTTTATCTCACATGAACACCAAACATTCATACCGTGAAGAAATACCAAGGTAGTGCCAATATCATCAGGTGACTCATACTGGTGACAAAGACAAACAATTAGTATTACGTATTTTTTTTCAGTTTATTTTCTTCTTTCCAGACATGTTAGTACAACAGATTTCACTTTCATCAGTGTTGGACCATCAGCACCAACATCTGAAAAGAAAAAAAAGGGTTGACGGGTAGAAGCCATTGGATTGTAAGGTTCCCGTCCCCTAAATCAGGGATTCCGTAAGTGTGGTGCGCGAGCTGCCGCTAGGGGGTGCGCGATTGTAATGGCAGCTGAGCACCTTGAAATACATAAATAATTAAATAAATAATTTAAACACTTTTTAATGGAGGATTAACAGTTTAAATATTTAAATTCATTCACGCAAATCATTGGTAATTTTCAATAAAAAAACGTTTTGGGAAAATTTTAAATAAAAAAAAAAATACCCAAAATGCACTTGGCTTTCTCCTAGGTACGTGCTAGCTTGTTGCGATAGCAACAACAATAATATCCCGAAATGCATAACTGGTTAAAAACGGGCGGTCTGTCCGGTATTAAATCTGGGAGAAATGAAAGAGGACAGGATACTTTGGCCACAACTGAGAGCTGTGCAGTCTACCAGGCTGAAGAAATCCAGCAGGAAAAAGAGAGTGACGATGACGAGACAGGGGAAACTGAAAATGAGGTGCACAGAACACAGAGAACTCACCCGGACACTTCATCGGGACAAGGGGGTAAAGAACACAATGAGACTCGTACTCGAAAGAGAAAACATGATGTTGAACTTGTTATTTTGATTCTTTGTGGCGGAGTAGCATGTTTGTTACCATTTAATAACTAATAAATGGGCTCGAAATTGCCTTGCTTTTGGGCAGGTGCTCCTGAAGTCTTTGCTGGTGCTACTAACTTCTACATTTGGGAGCACCGGTGCTACCAAGAAAAAAAAGTTACTTTCGAGCCCTGCATAGTAATAACTGCTGTTCATCACTCATCTGTAGTCAGCTCGGCCACCATTTTGACTTAAAATATTATTATTGTCATTTTTATATTGTTACTATTATTCTCCCCACCGTTTCTAAAGTGAGAGATCATTAGGCCCATTATTGCACAATCTATTCTGTGTTAACAGGAGCCTATATTATTAAACTTGATACCTATATGGCTATAAAGTTTGGGAACCGCTGCCCTAAATCATCAACATCTCTCTCATTACAGCACATTGTCAACCAATTCATACATTGCATGTCACAAATCAACTTCAGTTATTTCATTCTGGTACATTGTTGTTTTAATCCGTCTTTTTAGTCCAATAGGCATGCATCTTTGCACACCTCTTTATCAATTCTTGAGAAGAGTCCAAATTTTGTTCATTTTGTAATTCCTTTCAAGGGTTGTTTCTGGTCAGTAGTGTCCTTGTTTATTCAGCATTCCTTTCCTTTCCACTTTTGTAGCAGTCATAACATCTTGCATGTACTCAGGTACTGCACAAAGGTTACAGTGACATTTGTTTCACAGGATTGACAACATAAAGTTTAATTCGTCATAACAGTGCAGTCCATTAACCATCATTCACGTCAGAATTATAACCTTGCAAAATCATGTTTTTAAATGCTTTTTTAAAGGCAGTTAGAGTTCCCATACTCCTAATTTCATTATCCAGTTTATTCCAGTGTTTGACACCAGTGAACGATAATGAAAATGTTTTTAATGTTGTTCTTGCTTTTTCTGTACAAATGCTGTGTTTTCTCTTAGTTGGTAACTGGATTCATTAATCTGTATTTGTGATTGTATGTTTTGAGGTAAATTGTTATTATTTTATTAACTAAATCAAACAACAAGAATTATATATTTTATTTAATTTTGTATGGCAAGCAGTTCATATTCTTGTTCTTGTTCTGTCTCTCTTTTTCTTAATTTATTTTTGCTTGTTGGCTTTGATTGTTTCTCTTTTCTATTACCTTAGCTACCTCATCTATTTTTATTGTTGTTATTCTCGTGTCTAATGTCTTTTTTAGTAATGTAGCAAATTCTTTTCTAATCCATGATGTACTAAGTCTCATCATGGATCTCAGATGGATAAGTTCAATTCAGGAACTGTTCCCATGAATGATGAGTTGGAACTAGAGTGAGGAATTGACTAATCAGACAAAAACATTTGTTCTGCAGAAGATGCAGAAATCAGAATGATGAAAAATAAGTATTTAGTTTTGTCTGAAACAACAAATGTCATGTGTCCTAATATTATTTTTGTCCTTGCAGCTGTGATTTTGATGTTTACATTTGTATAAAGTGTTTCAACTTTTATATATTTTTTTCCCTGTATCTCATCTATTCACAGTTTATTATTGATTCTTTTTAATTATCGATCAAATGTCTGCAGAGCAAAATCATTGAAGTTATGAATTCATGAGTTAATTAAATATTTATTGAACTGTTTTGTGAATACTACCCTACTGATGGGGTGATGGCTCTTTATCTCACATTAACATCTAATGGTCATACCCTGAAGGCGTATTAATGTACTGCCAATGTCATCAGATGAGTTTTAACTATTGACTAAGACAAAAAACTGGAATTAGATGTTTTATTTGATCTAATGTGGGAAGAAGTTTGCTTTTTTGCTCTTGTTCTGTCTCTTTTTCTTGCGTGTTTTCTTTTATTATTACTATTTTCCATGACTTCATCTTTTTTTTTACATTTTTGTTGTTTTTATCTCTAGTTGTTGCGAAAATCATTTTCATATCCATGATGATTTAAGTCCAACTTACAGAGTAGTAAACTGTATTGAAGACATAATAACTACAGAAAAGATAAAATGTATCAATGGGTAGATAAGATGAATGGACGGACAGACAGACAGACAGACATATACTGTAGCTAGATAGATAGACCAAAGTGCTGATCAGGAGCCTGAAGATCAGATCAGCTGCTGAGGTGGCAGACACCCTGAATGTATCTAAAACATTAAGTGGAGAGGATAAGAAAAAGATTTGAAGTTATTGGTGAAGATCCAGACAAGTCAAGGTCAGGCAGAGCCCGAAAGTCAGCTGTTCAATACAAAGGTTTTTTGAGTCAATAGGCCATCCCTTTTTCAACTACAGAAACCCCTCTATGTACAAGAATAGTTTGTTGAATTCTCTCACACACCAAAAATCAAGTTGTATTTTTCAAGCCCACAGCTTGAAGATAGGATGGACGGTGAAAAAGTGGCAAATATTGATATTTCCGATAAATCATTCATTGAACTGCTCGTGGGAGTCTTAAACAGTATTAATTACTTTGTCCAAGACACCATGACTCTATGTTCTGATATTATTGTAACATGTTTGTGTACTTAAAATAAAGTATAACCTACCTTACATTATTTTTGTAAGACTTTAAGACTTTCCCTTGCCAAGCAAAATCTGATTTTTTTGTCCTGAGTAATTAATAAAGTCAATGAACGATACAAAAGACTTTTGTTATAAAAGAGTGTTTATATATATATATATATATATATATATATATATATATATATATATATATATATGTATATGTATATGTAATTTACATAATCAAGAGGCCTTTGCACTTCATATAAGCCATTTCCAATCCCAGTCGATAAACTACAAGTCAAATTATTTGTTGTTCCAACATCTTGGATGTGGTGTCAGGAAAATTCTTGCTGGTACTGTGAGAATTAAAAATAATCTGAAGAATTATGGACGGTGTAATGATCACATGTCTTTACTACATACCGGCATGGAGACACAGCGCTTTGAAAGTGTGACTGACAACAGTAAGGTGACTACAGCTTTTATAGCTTAAGCCCATCCCAAAAACATATTTATCATTTACAATACTTACATGTTCCACCACCTGGCTTCCTGGAGGGGAAGTCAGGCGGTGGAACATATAAAATCCGCACACAGTCCCACTCTGTGTGGAGTTTGCATCCCCTCTCCCCTCATGTTTGCGTGGGTTCTCTCTGGGTTCTCCAGCTTCCTCCCACCTCCAAAAATATGCGCTTCAGGTGGATTGAGCTTTCCAAATTGTCAGTAGGTGTGAGGTTGTGTGTGTGTGTTTGTCTGTGTGTATACATGTGGCTCTGCAGTGCACTGGTGTCGGGCCTGGAGTGTACCCTGCCTCACGCCCCAGTTAGCTAGGATAGTCTCCAGTACCCTGCGACCCACGAGGGCGAAGCTGAATGAATGAATGACATTCCTATAGATAATAAAATTCTAGTACAAAAACTTTTATCAGAGCAACAGCACTTTTGTGTAGCAGTTGAAATGCTACCATACATGCAATTCCATGGAGAGGAATATGTGTAGAGCAATGATTTTCAACCCTTTTTAAGCCACGGCACTTTTTTCATTGAAAGAAAATCAAGAGATACACCTCCAAACAGTAATCTTACAAAATGACACTTTATAGCCAAATAAAAATGATATGAAATGACAGTATAGTCTCTTAATGAATTTATACTCACTTAATATGAAAATTGGGCCTGTTTGGAAGCTATAATATAGCAATCAGACCGAACAAGGCTGTGGCTATATCAGCAGAGACACTCGTGCAGTTTTTCCCATGTAAGTCAAAAGTCAAGTCAAAGTCAAAGTCAGCTTTATTGTCAAGTGTACCATATATGCACGACATACAGCACAGATGAAATTGGGGTCCTCTCTGACCCACGGTAAACAGTACAACAGGCAGGACAACACAGACAGTACAACACAGGCAGTACAACACAGGTAGAGAGTACAGTACAACACAGGCAGGACAACACAGGCAGGACAACACAGACATTACATCAAACAGTACAGCACGAAGTATAAGACGAAACACAAGGGATGGTTAACATCTCTATACACTCTAATCTCATAGGGGAAGTGACGTGTGTGCAGTCCCTGAGTTGACGGGGGGAGGGAGAGATAGGTAGTCAGGTGCTGGGAAGGGGGAAGAGCAGGGAGGGAGTTGAGCCTCCTGATCACCTAGTGAAAGTAAGTCTTCTCAGTTCAAGATCTTCCAATGTCACCTGAGAAACCTTCTCTCTTTTTCTTTTCTTTTTTTTTTTCTTTTGACAATGCCTTGCAAAATTGGAAGTTTTCTCTGAAGGTGTCTCAATCCACAAAATGCACATTGGCCAAGAGTTGAGCAGGTCCACTAATATCTGTGAAATTATATGAAGTTGTAATGCAAATTTCTTACTTGTCCAAACCAACACTTTCAACGTCTGCATGCATGTCATCAATACAACTGGCAGTTGTGTTATTTCAGAGTGAGACTTTGCTATTTCCTTGACCGCTTCTGGGCCAGATGTTCATATTATCTTTGAATGTGTGCTGAGGAGAAATTCACTCGGAATGTTCATGCATCCATCCATTCATCTACTTCCATGTACAGTACTGTTTCACAAAAAAGCAGAAACACCTCAGTCTCGGCCATTTATTAAAACAACAACAACAACAACAACAACAACAACAACAACAAAGAATTTTTAAAATAGAAACCAATGAAAAATATTGAAGTTGAATTCTTCTTGTTTAATTACAAGTAACAAAAGTTGCTATCCCTAATACAGTTTCTGTGCTACTACTGTATCACTTGTTTTGTAAGTGAAAAGTGGATTGCAGCACTGCATCTTATTGACCTAAAGGTGGCGCCATAAAGCAAATGATTCTTAATGAGGCGTCAGTACATGTGCCGGCAGAAAGTATCTGTGGTTCAACTTGTCATGCATTCTTGGATGCTTTGCAGCACAGACATCTAAAATGTTTTGCAATTCATATTCTTCTATGATCATTTGTTGCAGTATATTTCGTGAAATAAATGTAGCGTTGATGGATTTGTACCACAGGGAGGGCAGAACACAGGTCAGCAGCACCATAGTTTGAATATCAAGTCAATTTACTTTGCATCCATTTGTCATTTGTGTACATCACCTGAACAGTGGTTCCACAAAAAATTCAAAAGCACACAAAGAAAAAAAAATTGAGATATGTTCCTTCATTTAAAGTTTTATGTTGTTGTTTTTTCAAAAATAAAATCAGTGCGGTATACAGTACTACATTACATTAGAAGACTGAAAATAAACTGCAAATGTACAGATCATTGATCACAGAATTGTTAAATAAAAGTTACAGAAGATGGTCAAGTTTAACAATGTAACCATGTAGGGAAGTGACTATTTTTGGTAATTTGATTTTCTATGTGATGTTGCTTTTTTAAAAGTATCATAACAGAAATAAAGCATCGTTATATTCTCCAACAAGACGTTATTTTTAATATCAAAGCATTTCAACGTGAAGCCCATTCAGGGTTAATATCTGTTAATATGTGCTTATGGGGATTCTACATCCTGACTTATGACTGATTGCAGACAGCATTCAAAATCAGATCCTAATGATTCATAATTTCTAAGTCACTCTATTTTATTAGTTTATATTTGAGAGTTTACCAAATAAATCTCTCTCATGCAGTATAACCTAATCCTCACCATGATTCAGGGTTTCGTTTACAGCATTTTAATTTTCCTTCTCGGTGTAAAAAAAGCAGAGGCAGCACTAAGTTACTGGGCAGAACAAACCACATTGTGGACAAAGTCACAGCACAGATGTCACTAAGTACATACAAAATTCCAAGTATTGTGTAAACCATATTTCCGATTATCCTAAAAACTAGTATTACCGTTATAGCAATGATGGTCTGAAATGCCCTTTCTTTTGATTGGTCCACACGCTCCCTATTCCCTCCCACCTCTCCTGGCCCTGGACGCTTAAGAGCACAAAGAACTGAAATGCTGAAAAATGACGTGACAGCTATAAAACAAGTCATGAAGGAGAAATAAAAAATTAAATTGACCAGTGGACTGCATATGAAATATACAACCAGCCATCCAAAGCTCAAGACCCAAACACATCCAATGCTGATGTTTCTAAGCATAAGCCCTCGAGTCTGTCTGAGGCTCAGGTAGGTGACGGGGTGAACAACAGCCATGTAGCGCTCCATGCAGGTCATGAGGTGAAACAGACTCAGTCCTAATGAGGTGACGGTCCAGATGCAGAGGCCCACAATTAACATCGCTGAAAGATTCATATAGCTACCGCCAAAAAACAGGATGAACCCCAAGATTTCAGTCATATGCATGATGATGGAGTGATGGATGAAGAGCTCAGAGTGCCTTGTTGTCGATGTGGATGTGGAACGCTGTTTCCTCCACTTTTGGAAACCCAGGTAGAGGACAAGGATGGGAATAGGTAGGAGGAGGATGTAAGTGATGAAAATAGTTGAGAAGACAGAGATGCCAATTTTAGATGTGTAACATGAGTTCAGAAGAAGCTGGAAGGAGGAATTAAAGGAGAAGGTGGTCGCAGGAACATTGAAAATATCAGAGAATGAGTAGTTAACTGACATGTTTATAATATATACATGTAGAGGGCTGAAGAGGAGAAGAGTCAGAGAGGGAGAATGACAAAAATCAAAAGGAAGATTGGAGGGAAAAAAAGTTAAGAAATCATTCAGTGCAGATTCATTTTGAGTCAAAATTACCCAACATTTCCATAAAATGTCAAGCAAAATTCTAACCCTAACCCTAACCCATTTCAGGCAGAAGAAGAAATGATGAATTAGTCATGGTGGATGTTGTTCTACATGACTCAAGTTTAAAATCACAGTGGAACAAAATAAATAATGCAGGAGAAAAAAAAAAAAGCAACTGACTATTCAAAAATGTCTCATTCCATTTCAAACTAGCGGGTTTAACAACACTAACCTCAGTGTTTATTTCTCTTCATCCTCCTCCAGTATCTCAAACCCACCTGCTGCTCACTGGTGTCTGATACAATTATATCCTCATATGAAACTGTAGATTGAGTGTCTGTGCGAAGGCCGGGTTTTGCTCAGGCTGTGGCAGGAACCGTTTTGCAATTCAGATTTCTATGAAATGTTTTTGCAGTAAATTACAGCATTGACACTATGGTGTGACAAGAGAGGGCAGCACTCTTTGAATATCATTTTTGGATCAATTGTTCACCTGTGCTGATGATTTTACCAGAGATTGTACAAACAAATCACGAATACCAGTAAACGGTCCATTTAATGTATTCGTCAGGCTTAGTCAACACAAGCAGACGTAGTGAGGGAGAATGTTTGCATGCAGATTGACATAATTGCACTCAATGAACGTACATCGGTCAGTGCTCAATAGATCTTTTTCATTAGAGTATTCTTTATAGGAAGTTGTCTGATATCTAACATCTAATAAATACATTTAACATCTAATTAAGACTTGTAACCGTTTCTGGATCCTCTTCAAGGTTTGTCCATTCATATGTATGCAAAGAGAGCCAGTTTTGGACTCAGTCAAACTGGAAATAGAAAAGTAAATCTGTACTTGGTCATTGCGCCTGTCCATGTCAGAGTTAGGGAACATAATATAATGTAATTACAATGAAAAATACAGTATGTGAAGAATATGCTAATGAAAAGGTTCTATTGAGTACGTTCACTCTTTACGGTATGTCAGTCTACATGCAGACATTCCTTCCTCACTACGTCTGCTTGTGTCGGCTAAGCCTGACGAATACATTAAATGGACCGTTTACTGGCATTCATTATTTGTTTGTACAATCTCTGGTAAAATCATCAGCACAGGTGAACAATAGATGCAAAGACGATATTCAAAGCACTGCTGTTGACCTACCATTTGATCTCCCTTGTCACACCATAGTGTCAATGATACAGCACCTGCTGTAATTTACTGCAAAAACATTTAATAGAAATCTGAATTGCAAAAAGCAGCCTGCCACAGCCTGGTTTGCTCAGGCTGTGGCAGGCTGCTTTTTGCATCCAGACACTTAATCCACAATTTTATATGAGGATATAACTGGATCAGACACCAGTGAGAAGCAGATAGGTTTGAGATACTGGAGGAAGATGAAGAGAACTAAACTCTGAGGTTAGTGTTGTTTAAACCCGTTATTTTAAAATGGAATTAGACACTGTTGAATAGTCAGTTCCTTATTTGTTTAACTTTGTTTTGGTTTTTTAATTTTTTTTTCTCTTGCGTTATTTTGTCCCACTGATTTTAAACTTGAGTCATTAAGAACAACGTCCACCATGAATTATTCATCTTTTTTTTTGTGACTGAAATTAATACAATTTTGCTTTACCTTTTTTTTTAAATGTTGGGTAATTTTTTACTCGAAATTAATCTGCACTGAATGATTTCTTAACTTATTGTTTTATTTTCTCCAATCTTTCTTTTGCTTTTTGTCATTCTACCACTTCTGTTCTCTCTGACTATTCTCCTCTTCAGACCTCTACATGTATATATTATAAACATGTCAGTTAACTACTCATTCCCTATTATTTTCAATGTTCCTGTGACCACCTTCTCCTTTAATTCCTCCTTCCAGCTTCTTCTAAACTCATGTTACACATCTGAAATTGGCATCTCTGCCTTCTCGACTATTTTCATCACTTACATCCTCCTCCTACCTATTCCCATCCTTGTCCTCTACCTGGGTTTCCAAAAGTGGAGGAAACAGCGTTCCACATCCACATCGACAACAAGGCGCTCTGAGTTCTTCATCCATCACTCCATCATCATGCATATGATCGAAATCTTGGGGTTCACCCTATATTTTTCTGGCGGCTACAACAGTCTTACAGTAACTTGGTTTTTGGGCCTCTGCATCTGGACCGTCACCTCATTAGGACTCAGTCTGTTTCACCTCATGACCTGCATGGAGCGCTACATGGCTGTTGTTCACCCCGTCACCTACCTGAGCCTCAGACAGACTCGAGGGCCTATGCTTAGAAACATCAGCATTGGATGTGTTTGGGTCTTGAGCGTTGGATGGCTGGTTGTATATTTCATGTGCAGTGAACTGGTGAATTTAATTCTATATTTATTCATCGTGGCTTGTTTTATAGCTGTCACGTCATTTTTCAGCATTTCAGTTCTTTGTGCTCTTAAGCGTCCAGGGCCAGGAGAGGTGGGAGGGAATAGGGAGCGTGTGGACCAATCAAAAGAAAGGGCTTTTCAGACCATCATTGCTATAATGGTAATACTAATGTTTAGGATAATGGGAAATCTGCTTTACACAATACTTGAATTTTTCCATGTACTTCGGGACATCTGTGCTGTGACTTTGGCCACAATGTGGTTTGTTCTGCCCAGTAACTTAGTGCTGCCTCTGCTTTTTTTACACCGAGAAGGAAAATTAAAATGCTGTAAATGAAACCCTGAATCATGGTGAGGATTAGATTATAACACATGTGACAGATTTATTTGGTAAACTCTCAAATATAAACTAGTAAATTAGAGTGACTTAGAAATTCTAAATTATTGGGATCGGATTTTGAATGCTGTCTGCAATCAGTCATGAGTCAGGATGTAGGATCCTCATAAGCATGTTTTAACACAGATAATGACATTGACTCAGAAGTAATAACAACTAAAAGACGCAGAGGGGATGAGGGAGATGATCAACAAAGTAGGTTATCATTGGGCGGCAGTGGCTCAGTGGTCGAGTGAGCGGTAGAGCAGGTCGTCCGATGTTCCAAGCTCGGCGGTTAATTTCCCACTCCTGCCCAAAAACACCCGGAGTGTGAGCTGACAGTGGAATGCGTCAGCTCACCTCCAGAGCACTGCCGCGGTGCCCTTGAGCAGAGCTCCGTCCCCCTCACAAGCTGCTCATTTGGGTGCTCCACAAAGGGGCTGCATTTCTTATCAGGCTGAATCCATTCATCATTGTGTGATGGATGCTTGGAGTCTTGTTTCTTGGGAGGATCACTGATGTCAAAGGATGCAAAACTGAACATCACATGTTTAACAGTGGTTTGTATATATATTTATTGATTCATAATTTGTATATCCATTCATGTATGGATGGATATTTTGTTATGTGTATCATTCTTTCACAAATAATAAAAGAGGGTCAGTATGGAAACAGATATTAACACTTCCCACTAAAACACTTTGATCTTAAAAATGGCATCTTGTCGGAGTATATAACTATTTCAATTGTGACATTTTTTAAAAACTTACATCACATAGAAAATCGAATTACCAAAAATGGTCACTTCTATAATATATGGTTCCTGGACTTTTTTAATATTTTAATACTTTTTTTTAATATTTGTGAAAAATCTGTGAGCACTGATCTGTACATTTGCAGTATATTTTCATATTTCTAAAGTAGTATACTGCACTGATTTTTTTTTTTTTAAATTATACTTACAGTATAACTACATGTCTAAATGAAGGAAAAATGCTCAATTATTTTTCTGTGTGTGCTTTTGAATTGTTTGTGAAACCACTGTTCAGGTGATGTATACAAATGACAAATGGATGCAAAGTAAATTGACTTGATATTCAAACTGTGGTGCTGCTGATCTGTGTTTTGCCCTCCCTGTGGCACAATCCTATGAATGCTACATTTGCCTCATGAAATGACCATAAAAGAATATGAATTGCAAAATATTTTGGATCTCTGTGCTGCGAAGCCTCCAGGAAGGCACGACAAGTTGAACCACACGCATATTTTATTATTCATCTTTGAGAAAACCCTGACAGCCTACTGCCACAACCACCTAATGTGTGATAAGTGGATGGATAGATGGATGGATGCATGGATGGATGGAGAAGAATAGACCTTATAGACTAATACACATCATTTAGAAACTGAAAAACAAAAAAAGTAGAAAAGATAACCAGAATAATACAAACATTAAAAGTACAAGAAATGCGAGAACCCACGCAAGCTCCACATGGAGCGGGACACGTACCGGCAACCACCTTTCTGTTCGGTGACAGCGTTACCCACTGCACCACCGTGCTGCACAGCTGATAAGGGATGAAATCTGAAGGATGCTTGTTGCGTTGCAGTGATTTCTGCTACTGTTGCATTGTGGGTAATGTAGTTTTAGTGCGTACGAAACACCAGCAGGCCGATGTAGCCTGCAGGCCGGTTCTAATAGTAATTAAAAATTTTCCAGAAGGCCATAAATAATACGCAACGGGCCACATCGGGCGAGCTTTGATTTTGACAACTGTGATGTATAGTGTCAGGGTGCTGGAATGTAGGTGATACCCTCCGTGCATGGTGAGGAGCTTTCTTGCCTTGATATTTGTGGCTTCTAAGCACTTTGTTGGAAACCCGCTGGGGCCACCTGATGTTTTCGATGGTTCTGAGAGCCCTGCTATCAAAACCATCTATACTGGCAGCCAGGGTGTTATTTAAGGGCCAAGTTTCATTGTTCGTCACTGTGCACCCCAAGTTAGGCCAAAGAAAGTTTCACCACAGCTGCAGTTAAAAAAACGGGTGGCCATTAACTGTCGACGCAACAGTCTTGAACATTTTGGGGTTTGCCCGACCTGGACTTGTCTGGATCTTCACCAATTTCTTCAAATCTTTTTCTTATCCTCTCCACTTGATGTTTTAGATACAATGAGGATCTATTGATCTATCTGTCTCTGTCTGTGTGTCTATCTATCTATTTATCATCCATCCATCCATCCATCCATCCATCTACGTGTATGTCTGTCTATCTGTCTGTCTCTGTCCATCCATCTATCTTATCTACCTATTGAAAGCTGCATCCATCCACCGATAGATTTACTTATCTTTTCTGTAGTTATTATGTCTTCAATACAGTTTACTAGGCTGTAAATTGGACTTAAATCATCATGGATATGAAAATTATTTTCTCAAAAACCAGATACAAAAACAACAAAAATTCAAAATTGACAAAGTAGTTAAGATCATGAAATACAGTAATAATAAAACAAAACACACAAAAATGGATTAGGAAAAAGAGAGACAGAAAAAGAGCAAGAATTGAACTTTCTCACACTAGATCAAATAAAACATGTAATTCCAGTTGTCTGTCTTGGTAAAAAAATTAAAAGTCATCTGATATTATTGGCAGTCAATTAGTATGTCTTAGTTGTTGATATGAGAACCATCCCCCCATCAGTCAGAGGAGCGTTCAGAAAACAGTTTAATAAATATTTCAAAAGATTAAATATTTGCTTCTTGCTGTTTGTTTTACTGTGTAATTATGCACCTATTCGTAAATATTGGGAATGATGTGTTGCTTCAAGCACAGGAGTGTTATTATATCTATTATCCACATTTATTTATGATGGGAAAGTGAGACAGAAAATGAACAGAGAAGGTGCCCTCTGTGGTTACCAAAAAAAAAAAAAGTAATTAAATTTAGACTCATCAAACAATGAGGCAGCTGCTTGCTTCACCTCAGTTCATCTTAAATGAGCCGGTGAAGGCAGATGACCACATAGTACATGTTTAATTGTTTCAGGATTGCTGTCCTGAAATCTTCATTCTTTTATTCATTTTCCCACCCCCTTCATCCGCTTGCGCGGGTCATGGGAAGCTGGCATAGGGCGTGAGGAGGGGCAAACTCCGGGTGCGACGCCAGTGCGCCGCGGAGCTACACAGAGACACAGACAACCACACACGCACCCACTCATACCTCCAGTCAATTTGGGGCCGGCCAATAAAACTGAGTGTTATTATAATTATTATTATTAGTAGTAGTAGTAGAAGTAGTAGTAGTATATTAGTATTAGTATTAGTATTAGTATTAGTATTAGTATTAGTATTAGTATTAGTATTAGTATTAGTATTAGTATTAGTATTAGTATCTCCCCACCAATGTATTTGAATAAGCGCACTTGAAAGTCTCAAGCTGTCACACTCTCACCAACTTCACCCACCACCTGTCAATCAAGTGCCCAGCCAATCATGGTGCCCAACCAATCACAGAGCATCTACCAGAAGGAATCACTTGAAAAAGATGGTGTAAGGCATCGGCTTTTTTAGGAGAAGAAATAACTATACATGGACTTCCCAGTTAACATAATTTTAGAGTGTCATAACTGGTCCAACAATTTTTGTGTTTTTGAGCAGAGTCCAAACAGAAAGAACGACACAAAAAACCTCAACGAATTCTGAGTGAAACTCCTACTGAAAGGGAGGCGAGGATTGCATCACAAAAAGAGAAGCACTGCTTAGCCAGAGCCAATGAATGTGGGGTATACAAAAAGTATGTCCGTTTACACAATGACTGCTTCGGCTAAAAAGGAAACTCTTAAATTTAGGATGTTTGTCCGTTTGCGAACCACAAGGGGTGAAAACTTTTCTAAATACTGTCGTACTGTCGTCAAAAAAATGGGCAAAACTCAACTGAAAAGAATAAAATCAAAGCTTCACTTTGCACGTTTATTAAGTTTCTTTCCGGCCTCGCTCATGTACACAATCAACAACCAATATATGGCCAAAACAATAAGGAAATATCATCAGACCGTCCAGTTGCGTTTCTGCTGCAGACTCTGTTGAGTTTATTAATGCTCCTCCGATGAAGACGAGCTGAATCCCTACTGTGATCTCATTCTATACGGATAATTTTTGGAAAGTCTCTCCACGAGATTACAGACTCAACAGAGGTCAGGATGGCATCGGCAATGTAATGGACGTCCTGCTAGTTTTGTATCCTGGTGTCCAACGCTTGCAACAGGATGTTTGCAACTCTGGAAAGTTACATCATCAAAAACTTTTATCGTTGTAATAAAATGTAGAAATCACTGTTCAGGTAGTAAAGTAATCTACCTGAATGCCAAATACATAGTAGAAACAACCAGAAAGAAAACATGAAAATTAAAAGACGAATACTTTACAACATAAAAAAGATACTTAGGAGAACAGGAAGGTTTCAGCACTTGAAGGTGGAAGGAGTGGCGCTGGACCTCAGATCCGAGAGCAGTCTGTCCCAGTCAGAAGGTTTACAGTAAAGGCACCCTCTCCTGGCTTAGATTTAACTCTTGGTGAAACAAACACATTTTTATGTACTTTATGAACCATTAACTGTGTTTTTAAGGTGATTCTGTATTTTACCAGGAGCTAGTGAAGTGCTTTCATCACTAGACTGATGTGCTCAAATTTTCATGGTTGTGTAATAGGGGCCTAGCGCTGCATTTTGGATGAACTGGAGCCATTCCACTGATTGATTGTATAATCCTACAAAAAGGAAAAATGAAATAGTAGTTTAATAGAGATGAATGCATGAACCACTTTCACAGAGTCAAGACATTAGTACCTAAAGTTTATAATAAAAAACTGTCCTTGTGATAAAATGTGTGATTGATATAAAAAATATTTCCAAAGTTTCTTGACTTGCTCACTGTGTTTCAGAAAAAGTGACAGAAGGTTTGAAGACTTTTGTTGTTTCTGACCAGATATAGTTGCAAAAACTTCTAATAATTTAAGACTTCAGTACAGTGTACCAGGTTGTAAGTGAGACTTAGTTCATCATGGATTTGGAAAGGATTTTCTAAACTTTTTAAAATACATTCAGACACGATTTAGTTAATATGATGTAAAAAGGTAACAATGAAAGAAAAAAAAAGCATAAATAAATTGAGTAAATGAGAGACAGAACAAGAGGAAGAAAGTGAAATTTTTCTCATGCACGGTCAAATAAAATATATAATCCTGTTTGTTTGTCTTTGTCACCGGTGGAAGTCATCTGATGATATTGGCAGTACCTTAGTACTTCTTCAGGGCATGACTGTTATGAGATAAAGAGTCATCACCCCATCAGTCAGAGGAGCATTCAGAAAACAGAACTTATCAGCAGTAAGTTTATTTTCCTCTCTGTCTTTTATATGATATACATAATAATATATTATTGCATTGTTAAATCAAGAGGCTGCATCTGATCTGATTGTTGATTTTGTTACCCATGACAAAGCTGAAGTAAAACTGTTTGTGTGTTGAACATGTATGCTGACTCTTTAGACATGCCTTTATTTTGTTTTTACCTTTAAATAAAGGTAAGTGAATGTCACGTCACACATATCAGATAATTTTACAATATCAAACTGGTCTTTTAATTAAGAAATGTTGTCAACAACAACGGACCTCAATAAACTGTTTTAGCTTTTGTTTTAGAAATACAATTACCGAAATCTCAAATAATTCAAAATATGAGTTTATTTTCTCAAGTATTTTATTTATTTATATATTTTTCATTTAAATTTTACAAAGTAAGTCTTCAATTGAACATAAGATTTGGAATCAAGAACACTACATGTTGTCCAGCTTGTATTTATGTAAAAGTCAAATTATATATTAAGGTCCTTTATAAATGGGATGCATTGATCACGTTATTTTGACCACATTAGGCCAGACTATGGAATGTCCTCAAAACAGCCTTTCCCTTTTGTAAATGTTAGTTTTCCAGGTCATTTTCCTTGTGTGGTGCCGTCAGACCTCTTGATCCCTGAGCCATGCATCCCGCTGTGGGAGTTGCTGTGCTGCTGTTGGTGTGCTGTCTGGATACTGTGAGAGGTAGACCTGGGTGCAGACGCAATAAATTTTCAAAGAATAACAGAAAGGAAATGTTAATAAGAACTGGTCGTGAGCTCATTTTTTTGTTTTCACAGCTGATCTTGAGCATAGTGAGTGTGATCCAAAAAAGTCATGTGGAGGTGACTGGTACTATATCGATGACGATCGCTGTGGTCTACACGTCGAGGATCTGCAAACCTTCAGTGAAGCAGAGGTGAGGCAGACACCAGGAAAAGATCACCAATATGAATTTTATTCATACTGGTGTCGAGTGTTCCTGACAAAAAAACCTTTGGTTTCTCTCTTCACGTTCAGGACTACTGCAAGGAACAAGGTGGAGAACTGCTGTCAGTACACGATAACGAAGAGCTGTTTGGTGCTAATTGTTTGGCATTTGATAATACTAATACTGAAACTGGGGTTTGGATTGGAGGCGAAAATTCAGAGGTAAGCTGTGAATGTCTTGGAAAGGAACAGGCGGAGGGTTGGGATTGTATACTTACTGGTGGAGAAGTTTCTCCTTGTGGTCATAAATGCTGGTTTGGACTGAATGCAACTTAGACATCTTAAAGGACCCATATCATGCATTTTTTAATTCTTGTCATTCAGCTGCCAGATGTCCAACTACACTGTATTTGAAATGTCTTGCCCCAAAGTGATCCGTGGTCCTCAATATCTTTAATTGAATATTGATAAATCCTCTTCTGCTCTCAAAAGGTCTGTTTTAATGGGGCGTAGCTCTCTGCTCCCTAATTCCACCCCTCTCTATCTCTATCTCCCTCCCCCCTCTGACCTGCCCAATCAACACTGCAATCCCCCGCGCGTTCACGTGCGTCCGTTTACTTGTGCCACTCGAACGCTCCTGCATTACATTGCGATTGGCATAGTCCGGAACTTTTTGAAACTTTCAATAACTTCGCTGGTACATAGTACTTTAATTCTGGTTCTTTAATCCTTTTTGTGTTTTGCACTCTTGTTTTTCATCAAATAACGGTTGATTTTTCGGCGCTAAGCGTGGACCTGCTTCCTCATGTTGCCCAGTCTTTGCTGAACAAAGACTCATGGCTCATTGTGTAAACATGATGAGACTGGCCGCTGAGATACTTACATTCCGCTTCAAAGCGGTGATGTATTGTGATTGTTAAAGCTGTGCTTTCCAAAAATCGTCATGGACAATGACAGATCACGGATAACACGGGAGCTGAGGTAACGCAAACTAATGAAACATGGGATTTAACCAGTGAGACCAAGTTTATCTCTTGTATTCTCGTGTGTCTGTGTGTGTGTGACGTCACAAATACCACTCTAGCAAAATCCGATCATTTGGATTCGGTCAGGGCCATGAATCCCCAAAACACTAAATATCTATTGATGCAGGAAGCGTTTGTTTCTCAGATTCTAGAGTTGATCGGGTTAGGGAGGACCACTATGTATATGTAGAGACCTGAAAAAGTGTGATTTTCATAATAGGACCCCTTCAACCAGTCAAAACAGTTACTCCAATGTATGAATAGAAAGCATATAACAAATGACCTGATTTCTTGACCCTGGAAACTTATTGCTAGAATTTGCATTCATGTTTTGTTTGTGTCTTTGTGGCTCAGGACCATCTGTTTCACAACAACAATGTTCATCAAGCAACACATAATGAAGGAATCAAGCAGAAACCTGAGTTGTTTCACATCGTTTAAAAGCTGTTGTAGCAAACAGGAGCCTGTAGAGGTTTAGTGAAATGTCCATGTGGGTGTTATCTTCATTTCGGAGTAGTTAGAAACGATTACACCAGCAGCTTTGAATGATGCCAGGGCTGACTTTTACTTCACTAATGTGGATACAATAAAAAACATTTTCATCATGAATGCAGGCATTGCCCACAGTAGACAAAGTATGGTGCAAGGAGGAATGAAAGACACATCATCACTGATCATCACCTTCCTGTTTTTCAGGGAGAGTTCAAGTGGACTGATGGAACTCTATTCGACTATTCATTCTGGGATGACAATCAACCATCTGGCACAGGTTGCATTGAAGTAAACTTTGAAGGTAAGTTGTTGGAAAAGCAGAAAAATGCGAATATGGGAGGACAAACATGTATTTATTAAACTTGTTTAATATACAAAACATCTCTGCAATAGGTCGTTTCAGTCTGTGCCTAATCACAGGCACTAGGATTGGCATTAGAGACAGAGAGAGAAATTTGTTACATGAAAGTATTAGATGATATACCAAAGAAAGACTGCAAAATGGAAAAAACATGCAGCTGAAAAATGCTAGAAATAGATAATCTATAGCTAGATTTTTGCAAATTCTGTCTGAGCTATAACACCTGGAAAAGATCAAAGCAAGAAATGTATTATCCTTAGTGAAACAACCCCATCCCATTTGAACACTAACATCATCTTTGAATGAATGAAAGCATTTTTTTTTTGGTTATTCATATTTTTCACATTTAAATCAATACATATTTCATTTGTATTGATAGTAACCAAAAAAGGACTGGGCCGAAGCAAACCAATCATGGCCCACTGGTGGGCTGTTTCAACTGCAGCTTGTGATGCTACTGATTATCATGTTTTCATTTTTTTCAGACATAGGACAATGGAGTGTCGAAGACTGCTCAGAGAAGAATTTTTTTATGTGCGCAAAGAAGCCGTGATCATCATCAGCTGAAGTATCGCTTTTCCTCATTAAAACTGCTTTAATGAAATGCTTCTTAATTTACCGCAATACCAAATTCTCAAGTTGTGGGAGAACATCTGATTCGGAACATGGTGACTGTATTCTGTGTGCATTAGTCTCTTCAAAAAACTAACTCTAATGATGCTAACATATGCTTGCAATATCTTAATAAGTGTGACATCAAATCAAAATAAAACTGCTTCAACTGCAATTTGCCAATAAAGCAAATGTCATATCAGTCATGTGTTGTCATTGTATTTAGCAAACATTTCATTTTTAAAGGGAAGGGTCTGTATCCACATTTGTGTGTGCAAAATGTTTGAGCTGTTGCCCTGACTATGAGGTAGACTAAAAACACATATACCCCCAAATTGTGTTAAAAACAGATCAGACTCCCCTCTCCTTGGTCAAGATTGGTCAAGATTTTTTTCTTGTGTTTTTACTCTTCTTAGGACATGAAAAACAATGTTCAACTTTTTTTTTCAAGAATATGATTTTTTTTCTTAAAGTTACAAACATGTCCATTCCAGTGGACTACAGTCGACTGAGCACTCAACGTAAAGCAGTATGAACTTAAAAATTAAGTAACTTATGTTCTATTACAAATTTACCAACCCTTGTTTCGATTTTTAAAAACATTTGAAGAATTTGTGGAAAATGTCAACTCTGATATTTTGATGTTTTCCTCTCCGTAAACTCTTTATGTTCATCACATCTAGGTTGTATGAAAGTTTGCACAGTGTCCAGTGCACAGAGTGGTACACAGAATTGGATGCAAATGAATTTGGTCTTCCGTGTGAATGCACCATCATGACATCCTTTGGCATTTTTCACCTGTTGAGCCAACATGTGACAGTGATGTTTGCATTATTGGTGACAACACAGGAAGCTCTGCCCATTTCTTTCACTTGTTGCTAACTTTTGAGTTTCTGATTTGCTCCCCTTCAGCCTGTTTGCACTACCTGTACCTGTGCCATATATGCTTTGGTCTTTCAAGGCCTCTACGAGTGGAATACTGCAGAAGTTATCAAAAAACACTTTGTGACTTGGCTGTATCTCCATCATCCTCAATTCCTATGCTTCTGTTCTCTGTTAGCTACTCATCATCACTGTTATCACTACACTGTTATCACTGGAGCTGGACAGAATTTCCTCGATTATTTTGTAGGCTGCCTAATTTTTTGCAGCATTTTAAGTATAAATAAAATAATTATTATACTAACTCACACTACAGCTAATCTCTACAAAAATGTACTGTATATTTTAAATGAATAGCTTATAAATATCAAGTTTACACACTGACTTACAACCAAACAGTCACGAGAGACAGTGATCCAATTATATGACTTGTTAAAAAATATACTGGGTGCTTTATGATGTCCACTTCCATTGACACACGGTTCATCATGATTTTCTGCATATTTGACATAAAAATTTCATATTTCAAACATAATATCCTTCCCCAGATGTTACTGTATATCTTTTTTTTTTTTTACTACCTGGGCTCTTTTAGCATAGGATTGACAGGATATGCTAGCAGTGGTCAGTAGGTGAAGTTGATTAACAACCGTCTTGGATTCAGAGATAATTTACTCTCAGTTACACCGACTCACCACCGAATTGACCTCAATGGACTATGGCAGCAGAGAGCACTCTAGAGGCTGATATGCATTAAAGACAAAGTTACGTTTTAGTAGCTGTCCACTGTAGTAACCGCGATGCAGCAGAGGGTTAAGAGATGGAATATGTTCATTTATATTTAAAAACCAAACAATGCTTGCTCATGAAATATAAAATCAATCCACAAATATATCCATTGGTCCAGTGCCCTCTCTCCACAAGCTGATTGGTAATCTCCTGTTTTTGGTTAAAA
The DNA here is from genome assembly GCF_040054535.1 of Antennarius striatus. Taxonomy (NCBI): domain Eukaryota; kingdom Metazoa; phylum Chordata; class Actinopteri; order Lophiiformes; family Antennariidae; genus Antennarius; species Antennarius striatus. The sequence continues at coordinate 5,145,912 of NC_090798.1, read as the reverse complement.
GACCACAAAAAAATCTTTCGACTTCGACAATACAGAGATATTTTAAGAAAATGGTAAGAATTCTTGTTTCATTTAAAGTCTCAGAACATGCAATAAATTACACAATAAATTCCTGTTGTGCAAATGAGCAAACATTAGAATTCTGACATGCTAATGCAAGAGGAGTGAACAATATCAAAATTATATTTATATATTTATTCAGTTTATTTTCTCCTTCCGGACGTTATTACAGCAGATTTCACGTGAACTTCATCACTTTTGCAACATCAACAACATCAGAAAAAGAAAAAAAAAAGGGTTGACGGGTAGAAACCATTTGGCTTGTAAAATTCCTGTCCCCAGAATCAACATCTCATTACAACACGTTAGGGATTATAAAAATGTACCATAACTTTACAAACGTCTATTGTTAGGATGGTGAAATTTATTTCAAAGCATTGCCATGGATCCCCACCCACATATTTGAATGAGCTCACTTGAAAGGAAAGTGGCCAAAAAAAAGAAAGGTGGAGAATACAAAACGTATGCTATATATTCAGTGGGTTAAAGCCTATCAACCAATAAGCATTTGACCATTTTTATTTACTATCCTACTTGCTCCAAAGAACAAGGTAGCTATTTATTCTTTTCAATTGTTTGGTATGAAGTCTGATACTATTGTTTTATCATGGAATTTCCACAGGTTACCACTAGTTATTATATATTTAAGAACTGTTTTTAATCCAACATTGAACAGAATCAAAGTTTAAATTGTTCCATTTTTACAAAGATTGTTCTGAAAGGTTTTATTGGAGCCATCTTGAGCACTATAACATGCAATTAATTTACACATTTATTGACATTACACTTTTAGTGGACTTGGAATAACTTGAAGAAAAATGATTAGAAAACTAGACGGCAGCTTCCGTCGCCAGGTGGGTCCTCATGTGTGTTTTCAGACAGTGGCTCTGAGTAAAGGCTTTGTCACACAGGATACACTTGTATGGTCTCTCCCCATTGTGGGTCCTCATGTGGACTGTCAGGTATGTTTTACGAGCACAAGCTTTCCCACAAATCCCACAAACAAACGGTTTACTGCCTGAGTGGACTCTCATGTGATTATCCAAATTCGCCTTGCGCTTGAAGGACCAGCCGCAGTCTGGGCAGTGGTATGGCGTCTCCCCGGTGTGGACTCGCATGTGAATGGTCAAAGGTCCTTTGGTGATAAAGCCCTTTCCACATTCGCCGCAGCGATACGGCTTGTCATTAGTGTGCGTTCTCATGTGGATCTGCAGCTGCTTGCTGGTGAGGTACATTTTGCAGCAAACGTCACATAGGTACGATCTCTCCCTTGTCGTGTGAATCTTCTCGTGTTGCCTCAGGGTCCCGGGGAGTTTGAAACGCCTGCCACAAACCTGACAGCTATGAGGTCTTTCCCCAGAATGGGTCATCTTGTGGCGCGTTAGAGATCTGTAGTTGCTGAGGGATTTACCGCACACGCCACAGAGCAATCTCTTGATTTTGCTCCGTGTCTTGCAGCGAGATTGCTCTCCTGAGTGGGCGGCCACATGCTCGTTCAAGCTGAGGATGCTGAGGAAAGTCTCCCCACAAATGTGGCAGTCATTAGATCTGTGATGACTCTCGAGATGATCCTTCAACGAATCCACAAAACTTTCTCCACACAGCCCACAAATACTTCCTGGATCATCCATGTGACTCCAGGCATGTTTAGCAAACTCCAGTTCTGATTGGTGCTGTGCTCTGCAGACTTTGCAGGATAGAACAGCGTTGGTCTGAACCTTTGTCTCAGGGGCCTTTGACTCAGGGGTCTTTGACTCAGGGGTCTTTGACTGAAGTTCAGGTTCACTTCCTTTCAGTTCCTTGCTCTCATTTGGTCTCCACTTGTCATCACTGATTTTCTCCACTTCTTCCTCCCTGTCGATGTCAATGTTACCCTCAGCCACAGATTTTGACATCCCATGATCTTCATCATCATCATCATCCATCATTTCCATCGCTTTTTGGACTGTTGATTTACGAGATATAAAATTATCTCTGCTGCCTTCCACTTGCTGAGCTGTGCTGTGGAAATCAAACACATATATTCAATAATTTTCTCCTGAGTATTTTCAAAAATATAAAGTTAAAACCTAAATTAATGTCTTAGAATATTATCTATTTTCAATGTACCAATCTGGAATTCATTTGGATCAAAACAGCCCCGTACAATGGTCAGGCTATATTGTTCACCGAAGTTTTTTATTTATTTTTTACTGTAGGTGGACAAAATTCATCATCTATCTCCAACTTATAAAGCTGATGGAAACAACCAGGAATATCACTTTGATGAATCCAAATAAAGGTGCAGCTTCATTTTATATTGTGAAATATTCAAAAATAAATAAAAAGGATAATGTGAAATATGATGACGATAACAATTTTCCCTAATTCTATAAAAACTACAGAATAAACAGCTCCACTCACCTTCTTTCATAACAGTGCACCATGGTAGAGTCTTCATTGTGTTTTGACTCATCAATATTTTCCTGACATTCTTTTGGTGTCTGCAAAAATAAGGAAAAAGAAGTGATTTGATCAGCAATATATACGTGATACAAACTGTCAAACAGCACAAATTGATTCTTTATTTTTAAAGGCAAGACCCCCAAAAATAAAACACATTACCCTCACTCTGATGTAGAGTGTAGACTTGCTCCTTGTCGTGGAGCTAATGTTCCTGTGAATTTCATCTGGGGTCACTGTCTTTATGTTCAGCAGTCGTAAACGCCGACCCCGGTCAGCAATCAACATGTCAAAATGGCTGTTGTCTCCAGACAGTTGTGGGAAGGTGGATTTTAGTAAGTTTAGAAACTCTGTTTCCTTCAAGCCTCGAGCAAACTTCAGCCTCAGCGTTGGCCCTTTATTGAGAACTCACAGCCAAACGAGAGACAGAATGTTATGAAAGCAAAATGAACATATGTCAGCAAATACAAGATTTGTGAAAATACTGGAACATAGAGTGACTGGTACACCATTCCGATACATACCAGGACACTGGTTTTATTGAGCAGCCTAAATTCATAATAGTGTACTATGTGAGTGGACCCTTTAAACCAGATCACAACTTGACACAATCATAAACCTTTTCTAATAATTAATTTACACTTACTACATTTTGAGAGTATGTCACCCTGAGAGTCCTGCAGGATCTGGATCTTGAGATCAACATGAGTTTGGGTTTCAGTAATTTGAGGTCTGAAATTTCTCATCTTCCTATGCTGAACAGACCTGAAAGAGGAAGATCAACTCCAGCTTAATTATAGGAGTCTGTTACCAACAGTAAGATAATTCTTCTTTTCTTTTCAGCTTTTCGATTCAGGGGTCGCCACAGCGAATTAGTTGCCTCCATCTAATCCTGTCTTCTGCATCCTCTTCTCTCACACCAACTACCTTCATGTCCGCTTTCACTACATCCATAAACCTCCTCTTTGGTCTTCCTCTACGCCTCCTGCCTGGCAGTTCAAAACTCAGCATCCTTCTACCAATATATTCACTATTTCTCCTCTGGACATGTCCAAACCATCTTAGTCTGGCCTCTCTGACTTTATCTCCAAACCTCTAACATGTGCTGTCCCTCTGATGTACTCATTCCTGATCCTATCCTTCCTGGTCACTCCCAGAGAGAACCTCAGCATCTTCATCTCTGCTACCTCCAGCTCTGTCTCCTGTCTTTTCCTCAGTGACACTGTCTCTAGACCAAACAACATTGCTGGTCTCACCACAGTTTTGTACACCTTTCCTTTCATTTTAGCTGAAACTCTTCTATCACACATCACACCTGACACTTTCCTCCACCCATTCCATCCTGGACATGCTTCTTCACCTCTTTTCCTCACTCTCCATTGCTCTGGACTGTTGACCCTAAGTACTTAAAATCCTCCACCTTCTTGATCTCTTCTCCCTGTAACCTCACTCTTCCACTTGGGTCCCTCTCATTCACACACATGTACTCTGTCTTACTGCGTCTAACCTTCATTCCTCTCCTTTCCAGGACAAACCTCCACCTCTCTAGATTCTCTCTCTCTAGCTTTCTTAACAGTAAGATAAGTGAATCACATTAAAATGTGGAGGGTGTTTAAATCCTGGTGTACATGCTTACAGTTTTATGTAATTATATATAATTACATTTGAATTCTTTCCACAAGGGAAATACAGTTAAGCAGGCAGCATGGCATCCTTCACAGGTTATACGTAAAATGACAACAACAAAAAAAGATAACAATGGAAGAGATTGATAAAGCTATCTTGGTCATTTCTCTAAAGATTAAACTTCTCTAGTAAACCAGTTCAAAAATAGAGAATATGCAGTATTTCACAAAACGATTTGAAAATGACTTTTTTTCCCCCGATTCCTTGCGTGTACGTAAGCACAAATGACAACAAATGACAATTAAAGAGAACCTTGACTGAGCTTGATCAGTCGGGTTTTCCTCATTCTGGGCAGACCCCTCCTCATCTTCACCTTCCTCTTCCTTCTCAGGCCCGAGGCTCGTGCTACACTTCACACCTGGAAATGAAAAAGATTTAATAAAGCTTCATTATTACAATTTATTGGACACACATAGATATAACTTACTAGCAATTTATCAGCAATAATCAAATCAGTAGAAAAACATACAATACATTAAACAGTTTTTCAAAAACATTGAAAAAATGTTTGTATAATTAATACTAAAGTCTCTAAACAGAAGTCATCGGATTAGGATTAGAGTTTGCAAATACAAGAGAGCTGAAATACTGTATTAGAAGATTCCTAGCGATCTTTATGTAAAGTAAGAATATAACTTAATTGGAAGAAAGCTAAATGAAAGAGGAAATTGTAATTTGGTGTAAGAAATGTCCGTATTAAAAGTAAATATTACATTTGATAGAAATTTAAACCGACCAGGTTCATTCAGAGGCTGGAGGAGAGCCTCCAACTGCCTCCTCTGCCGCTCGATCTCCTGCCTGAATCCCGAAGCCTCCTCCTCGTACCCCGCTACGATTCTCTCCACGGCCCCCAAGATGTCCTGCGTGGCGGCAGCGAGTCTCTCGGTGACAAATCCTCTCAGGATATCACCTTTAGACATTTTATCCTTAAATTCTACGGCGCTTCGCTTGTAGCTATCGCGGTAGTTCAAGCGGAAGATGTTATCGTTTTATTTACGAGATGCACAAGCGTCCGTACGCGCATTATGTCATCCGACTAGAAACGTAGAACCAAGATAAATGTTCCACCTCCGTCTGCAGGAGACATACTGTATAATGATTCTAGCCAGTTGTACATGTTCAACACATGAAAAAATATGAAGTAAAATATGTGACATCGTGGAAACATACATTTACAAGTAAAACTTAAAATCCCGCCAAACTAAATGACACACAAGGTACTCTCAGTTTCACATCCGTGGCTTTTTCTTTCATTACAGACATTATTTCGCAAGTATACAAGAAACATGGGGGGTTAGAATTAATAAACACACATTTATTAATTCAGAAAATAAGTGATGATTGGTTGGAAGAGATTGTAAATATATGATTAACAATTACTGGCCTAAAAGACACAATATTAAAGAAAAACAGGAAACACCAGTCACTTAAATTAAACAGAACATCTCTTTGTGGAGATCATTACCATTGTTATGTAGTTTACACAGAGCTGTGGACTGCTGGTAATAAGATTTAATATCACTACTTATTTAATGAGGGTCTTTTTGAACATGCAGAGTTTCAAGCAAAACTTCAGAACAAAAATGCCACAATGTCATAATTTCTCTTTAATCATACTTTTTAAAAAAACTTCTGATCATCATTACTCATCATCTTCCTTGTTTCCTTCCTCTATCACCTTCTCTCTTTCAATTTTCACAGGCATACTTGACTTTCTGGACTTCTTCTTTGGAATAGGCTCATAGAACTCCCACTGCCATTGGTGAGTAGTTGGTGGACTTGTGCAAGCCTTCCCGTTCTTTACATCAGTGATAGCATAGTCACAGGACACCGGCTGACTGTTGGAGCTTGAAACTGGGATGTTGGCACAATGGAGGGAATCACATTCAGCTTGTTTAGTGTGGAGACAGAGCAAACTTTGACAGTGTTTGGTTTTCTCATTTGCAGGAACCACCATAGGAATGAGGGAGGGAAGCGACCCCAGTGATGAAGCATGAACTGGGATGAGTGAAGAAGGAGTCAAGGCTTGTTTGTGCAAACCAGATCTGGAGTCACTCCAGGCGAAGCTCTGCTTGGGGCTTTGACTTGAAGTCGAGGGTTGACATTGTGGAGAAGGAGGAGGGGAATAAGTTTGAGGGAGCACAGACTTCTGGTCGTCATAATGGGAGGTTTCGTCATCATTAAAACCATTTGTCAAAGTGTGTACATGCACTAGTGTCTGTTTATCATCATTTTGTTTCCAAAGTTTGTTGCTGATGTCTTTCTCCCTGCACACCTGTGTGTGAGTGTTGTGAATATTTTTGCGAGCACATTTCTCCTTGTGTGTTTGTGTATCAGAGTGTAAACCTGTGTGTGGATCACTATGGGCATGCACATCTCTGCTGGTGAGCGTGTGTAGCCTTGGGTTTGGGTTAGCGCTGTGTCGATTTCGGCTGCGCAGTGAGCTGAAGACCATGGTGCATCCTGCCACCGTGCAGCGATGTTTGATTTTCAGATGAACAGCATTGTAGTGGATCTTAAGTGTTCCTGCAGGAAGCAAAGCATGCTCTCGTTAGCCACTACTGGAGACAGTAATAATGTCCAATCAATATCTGTATAAAAGAAGCTAGAAGGACAGGATATTTGAGTCGTGGCCTTTGGAAATGAAACAAGTTACACAGATTGAATCAAGCTTGTATTTCAAGTTGTTGCAGACGAGTAAATCAGTTGTAGACAGCCTCAAACTAACCTGGAGTCACAAGAAAAGGATCAGTCCATGCTTAGCCCTAAATGAAAGGTCAACCACAGAACTCAGATGGAACCCTTGAATCAACCGTTGTGAAAATTCAAATGAAAAATTTCAACAGGGCTTAAAGTTGTATCTTATGGATCAAGATGAGTGGATGACCTGGAATCAGTCAAAACCTGTGTGAACCTGAACAAGACATTTACTCAATGAACCTGATGCGTAGACAATATTCATACCTTTGTCATAAAAGCTTTTCCCACAGACGCCACAACTGACCCTCCCCTTCCGACCTCCTGCAGGTGAACGAGATGGGAGAGAGCAGAGGGAAGATGGCAGAGGATGGAGGGAGGATGAAGAGGATGGAAGCACGTGGAGAGAGGAGGAAAACTGGGGTGATGGGAGAGGACAGATGAAAGAAGAAGAGAAAGATGGAAGAGGATCGAGAGAGAAGGGAGAGGTTTTTTGGAACTTCTGGGAAGTCATGGGAGAGGAGACAGGGGAGGAAATCAAAGGATGAACAGAGGAGGCAGTGATAAGTGTGGAGTTTAGGAAAGAAGAGAGGGAAAAAATGTTGTCCTGGGAGGCCAGTTCCATATGAAAGCCAACCTTCTTGTCATCGTTGAACAGGGGGTCCTGACGCCATATTGATGGAGCTGGGTTTGGCTTATCAGGGTCTCCTTTTATTTCTAAATACAGATTGGACTGCTCCAAACTTGGATCATTCTCTTGCTCTGTTCTTCCTCCTTCCTGCCTGTGTCTCTCAGCCACTTTGGGTTTCTGTTGACACTGTGTTAGCATTCTAGAATGAACCACCTCCTAACGAAAAAGAAAACAACGGGAGCAATTGTCAAACTGAAAGTGCTTTCTGTATAGTTCCTTGTTGGGTTCTAGAAGTAAACTTTCATTTACCCTTTTCGGAGGAACCAAAGAGTTGAAGTCAGAGCTGGGAAATTGAAAAGGTAAAAGCAAAGACCGTCCATCAGAAAAGTTCTCCACCGGGTGGATAGAGTCGTCTTGGTCTACAGTCTTATATTCTTTAAAACAGCAGACTCTAGCCACTAAATGTGAACCTCCTTGACTCCCCCCGTTCTGGTCTGTGAATGTGCCAATGTTTGACTGAAAGCTCTCAGGATAAGGGCCTCGGTCTGTGTGGGAAAGGTGATGGACAGCTTTCAGAGCCTGGACTGTCATCAACTCGACTATGGGACGTGTCTCACCAAAGCGAAGGAACTGTTTGAGGATGAGTAGCTCTTCTTCGGGAGTCACCATCACCCAGCAGTCTAAAACCTGCCCACGAGGAAACTGGAGAGAAATTAGCTTCAATGTGAAATGATGCCAATGTGAACTTAAGTTTATTTTAAACATCGGGTGAAATAAACCAGGAAAAGGGAACATAAATTGTCAATGGTAGTTAAATTGTATGTACAATTGGGAAACTTCTTGGAGGAATTCAGCATGATCCAGACAAAGTAAGCAGATGATAAGAAGAAATGCAAAATATATCATGCGGCATCTCCATAGCGACATGACTATGTGTAAAAAATAACATCCCAGGACAGAACAAGGAAAATTAACTGAAGCACATTCAGCTTTTTCTTCTTTTTTATGTGTGTAACTTTTTTTTATATATCATCCGCTGAAAATATTCTGCAGACATATAACAGGAACAACTGGATTATATCCAAAGAAGTAGTCAATAGGGGGGAAGAAAACATATATTTTTAAATGACAAGCAAGCATTATGGTGTACCAATATTTGAAGATATGTATATGAAACTTGGAGTATATTTTCCATATAAATTTAAACCTAATATAATACAGTTCTAATCTGTAGTATCATTCGGCCTTGGCATTAGCATGTGGTTTACTACGGGTTATTCTAGGTTTTATTACCAGACAGCAAATTTAAATGTAATGTTATATACTGGACTGTATAAGATTTACCTGTAGCATGTACCCTCTAACATAATCCCCCAAACTCCAGCCCAATGTGTTCAGTATGTGGCTGACCTAAAAATAATAAAAGAGCAATGTCAGACATCATGTGATTTATTGAGAAATTATACAGACAGGTAGTCAATTTAAAGACTTATTAAGGCTAATTGGGTATATTATATCAATTTCATTTCGTGAAACCTTCAAAAAGTTACACATACCTGCTCTGAGGTGAGGATGCTGTAGAGACGGTCTAACAGAATCTTTAGCTGAACAGGAATGGCCTGAGTTCCGTATAAGACCAGGGAGCTCAGATCAAATACCAGCCCAGGAAGGGCCACCTCCACCAGCCCGCAGCTGGAGGGTTGCTGGGCCTGAAAATGGAGCTTTTCCATGGCTGGGGAAGGAATGGATGAAATTAATACTTGATAAATAAATTGGATAATAATTCTTTTTTTAAAAAGTAAGTTATTGAACAATATCTGTGATGATTTTCAGTCATCCAGGTTATGGTAGATCTCCATATTGAATAAAATGAACTGAACTTCCAAGAAAAGCTAGAGGACATTTAGCCTCTTGTCCAAGAGGCTTCTTCATTTGGGACCAGCTGGTGGGGAGCTCCAGATGTTACAGGATGATTGTTGAATCATTTGCTCCCCACAGTCATGCAAATGAGGTTTGAGCTTCCCATGGAAGGGACCCAAAACTGCTTTGTGGAAGACAGCCGATGGCGGAGCCTTCCTCCTCTTTTAAGGGATGGTCAATGAAGTTCGATGTAGAGGGATTCTTTACCTCCTCTGTCAAACCTGTCTTCAATGGTCAAAATGTGAATCTTTTTATCTGAAAACTAATAGCTGTTGTCCTTCAGGTGCTGATGAACTGCCCTGAAGAGTTTTATCTTTTGTTTTGTTGCCATCCGGTTGTGGTAGTTATTTTGTCTTCCCAGTGCAGTTGTCTGCACTGAACTGCCTCCACTATAGAGTAATATAATTAAATATATTTCTCAGCGCAACAGTTGAGCAGCTGTGTTAAAAACACAAAGAGAGGACGACAGGTGTGTGAATGTGTGTGCATATATTCTCTCCAGATGCTTTCGTTGATGCGATGACAACGACACCTGTCTTCATGTCACAGGAGCACCTGAACACATCTGCAGTCTTTATGGATGAAGTCCAATATTGTGTCATTGTCAGACTGCATAGTTTCTTTAAGGCATCAGACCTCAGAGTAACAACAAGAATTTGAACATTTTCTCCTTCACTGTTTTGTTAAGCTGTATGAAGCTTTATGTTGTATATCCTAAGATAACCTAAGAGTCAAAAAGTGCAATTACCGGTACTGTGTGTACAGATGACTTTGTGAGATTACATTATAATACTTTTATAGAAAATAAAAAATGTATAGAAAATAAAAAATCTTTACTAATATATCAAATACATTGTGATGACAGTAGAATCTTTCATCTATGAATGCCTACACATCTGTATATAACCACACAAGCATCTCACATTGGTTCTGATACACTAATCACAGTTAACTGACTTTTTAAATTCCCAAATATTTTGAGCTAATATCAGCTAAACTGTTCACATGAGACGGATTTATCACCAGGTACATTGAGCATTCAGTACTTACTTTCATGCTCATTGCATTTCAAATGCTTCTAACAAAATGTGACATTAATTATTATAATTATTTTTATTAAATGTATTTACCAGAGGTATAGTGAGTTAATTCATTGTTCTTTGATTTATATATATATATATGTATATATATATATATATATACTGTATATATATACTGTATATATATATATATATATATATATATATATATATATACTGTATATATATACTGTATATATATATATATAAATCTTTACATGTTGCCTTTCAAGAACAAAAACCAGCTATGACTTAGAAGTCATGTGGATGTGCTTGCCTTACCATGTGCCACCCAACCATGCTGACAGAGATCACATGATCTGATTTGGACACTTCCTGGTTTGAAACACAAACAGCTGCAGCCAGATGCTGTACACTTGATCGACTGGTAATCAAGACAACATAAATATTATTTTCTGTGTTAGACAAATTGTGTTATACACAGAGAGATGCTATTATTTTTGTATTAGGTACCTCCACAGGGCCTGGAGTCATCTTCATGTCTTTATCCTGCAGGGAGGACAACATAATCATCTCAATGTTCCGATTGGTCAAAAAAAAACCAACAACTAAATTTTCTACTGACTGGACATTTGAACAAATTATTTGTGCAATAACATGGTGATCACTTGACCCCAGCAAAACAAAGATAGTAATCTGCAGCAAGTGTTGCATGAAACCTTTGCAGGTCCACAGATGTTCGAATAGTATATTTTAACCTTTAAGACATGATTGTATTTGGTAAAAAACATCTAGTCATCAGTTTTCCATTAGATTTCCCCTGACAGCTCTGAGATGTTAACACCTCTGGACTAGACATTCTTTTCCTCATTGGGTCTTATGCGATGCATAAAATCTGTGTTAATTCTAATTCTATCTGTGTTAATTCTATGTGTAGTAAATACCAACTCTGCTCTACTCTACCTCATTGATTAAAAGATTTGTTTGACTGACTGTTGTACTCACCTTTCATTTTGCCCACATCCATGATACAATATTATGTCAAACATTTTATGGATGACAGATTATTTATTTTATGATTTCTGCAACAGCAATTTTAGACATTTATGTCCTTTCAAAATCTAATATTCTGCCACTACGTCCATTGTTTAAACCCACTTATAGTACCAAAACCAATTTATAGATATGAACAAGTGTAGAAAAAATTCAATTTGGATCACATTTCTCTTTGCACATTGCTCTGGGGCAGATGTTCAGATTGCTGTGATTTTGCAGTGACACTTCAGGATCAGGTCCTATATTGGTCTATGTACTTATTAGCATCATTTAGTTTTTATATTGGTTATTGCAGATGAAATATTAATTACTATTACTGACGGGTCAAATAAAAATGTTTAGAACAACACAATGTTAACATGATGAAAATCTGATCTTAGAACTGTTCACAACATTATGTCTATAAAAATATTATTAAAATAAAATGTCACTGACCTGCGGGGTTGGTTGTTAAATTCAGACGATTCAGCACAGATGGAAGAAAAACTTAATTCTTCACTTCTTCTATGGCTTTCCTTTTTTCTAGATTTCTTCTACTTTTGCCTTGGTTCATCATCCTCTATCTTCTCGCTCTCTTTTTAATTTTTCCATGTTTTTTTCTTTTCTCAAAAAAATCATTTAATTTTCTTGTTTCTTGTCCATCCCTCGTCTCTCTCCTTTATATAAGTTTATGCACATACATTCGTGCAATGTTTTTTTTCTTCAGGAATCCATCCTTTGACTCCTCCCTCTAATACAGATGCATAAATGTGATTGGATGAGGATTAATGTATGCATGACAGTCGATATTCAGTATCTTCTCTTCTTTTTCTTCTTTATGTAATATGTCCAAGATTCACTTGTTCTTTGTGTCCCTCATTCAGCCACTAGAAACACTGAACGTGATAGGTCAAGTTTGAAGGAGGAACAACAAGAAAATATTAGAGGGAAGCCCATGTTTGCTTTGCTAAAAGAGCACCTGTTTTGTTTCTCAAAGTTTTAAAAAATAAAAAAAAATTTGGATACATTGGCTCAGCCGTCTTGGCTCCTATATATTTACAATCCTGCAAAAGCTGAATTCAAACTAAGATTAAATATTAGTTATATTATTCACATTTTACATCTTGCTTGCTTTAGTTTCTTCATTTCATTTTTCAAAAAAAGGATTAGAAAGTGTTTTTTTCCAGCATTTTCACAAGATTTAAATAAATGTTGGATGAAATCGGTTTGGATAAGACTGTTAGTCTGTGTGCAGTGAATGTTTATATGATTGTTGGGTGTAAATACTTAAAAACCTTATGTGAATATGACAAAATGATCACATCACTCCTCAAAATCAATCCCCCCTATGAGAATAATGGCAGCCAATGGATCACAAACCTCCATCGTAGCCAAACATGTGTTTAACCTGCCTAAAACATTCACTACTCCTCCACTCAGTTTTGTGGGAATGCGTTATGCATTTAGCAGCCATGAAGCTTCACTGCCCCACAGTCGTCCATCAGCGTCTCTGTCCCCTAGGAATCTGCTCCCCTCTGTGAGGAAGGTTCCCCCTCTGAGGGCAATATCAAATCAGGTTGTCAGTGGGGCACCTTGCCTGCTGCCACAAACACACAAACACTAGAGAAACACAAGGTTACATGAATGATACTATCCATCAAGTTTTCCATTGTATAGAGGATTAAGAAAACTTTTTCTGTACGTACGTGTCATTTACACACCATGTGATGTCATTTGGCATTTCTGTGACATTTCTATAGATTCTTTGTTGATAAAAATTTTAGAAATGTATTTTTTCTTTTGTTATAAAACACTTTTTTTAATGTTGTATGCAAGTACCTTATAAAATGTGAATTCAATAGGGTGACAGCAGGAGTAGCTGACAGTCAGCGGTAAGGATGCTGAATTAAAAGCTTCATAAATGACTTGAAAGATGAATACAGCCTGAGTGTTTTTGCTGCCTGCTGTGGTTTCTGTCACAGGTTTGATTCCCAAACATCACTGTCAAAATGTCTCGGAGCAATGAGCACTGAAAAGAAAAGTGCCGTTAGAAAAACTTCAGTTTTCCCCCTGAAGCAGAAATGTGTGGAGTGTAGGTAGGGCGGTTGGACAGGCTTTGTGTCTGCAGGGAGCTGCTGGTCCTCTTTCCCGTTTTGATGTTGTACTAATTAGAATATCAGACGATAACGTTCTGTTCGTGTGTGAGATCCTTGTTCGTTGACACACTTCTCAATCGGATCCTCTGAGAGGGGTTGTGTTTGAAACATGGCAGCATTACCACCTACTTGTTTTTTTTTTCAACAACCACACTTAACATTTCTGTCCTCCCCGCAACCACTAGAGATGGGTTTTCAGTTCCCCTTCGAGGTAGATGCCAAAAACCCCCAGGACAGTTCCAAAGTTTGAACTTTTGCTCCATAATTCTGACCATCCTGCCCCTCTAGGGCAGAAAATGAAACCAAACCAAATCAGTTTGTTTGCTCCCTTTGCTTCTGATCATTATCCCTTAGAGCACATGTGTCAAACTCAAGGTCTGAGGACCAAATTTGGTCTGCCACATCGTTTTATGTGGCCCGCAAGAGCATAAAAGGTTTGGATGTAAAAATAAATGGGTGAAAAAGTGTTTTTTTGACCAAAAACTACATTTCCCACAATGTAGTAACCAAGCCTATTTTAGCATTGACTAAAGTGTTTTAAACAGAATGTCCTAACTTGTATTTGATGTTATTTTTCTTTATTCACTTGGATTGTTTGATCCTTGATTGATGGAGTTCTGTGGGTTTCATAACCTGACAAATTAAAAGGATTTGTTATAAAAGAGCAAAAAGCTAACATTTTTTTCTGTGCAACTGTAACTTGAATGAGTAATAAAGTCAGTGTTTTTTAACAGTAAGGAGTAGTTACATTTATTTTACATTACAGTGAGTTACATTTCATTTATAAGTTACAACTGGCCCTTTGAGAACAACTATGCTGATGATGTGGCCCTCGGTGAAAATGAGTTTGACACCCTTGCTTTAGAATGACATCATTCTGATCTTCTCACAGACATAGCAGCTGTAGTTTATTTACAGAGGAACTCTCCCAGTTGACCCACAGTTTTGCAATTCTGTTTTATAATGATATAAAAGCAGCAGAATGGGAATCCTTTGCACACAGACCACCAGTAACATTCACCCCCACCGCCTCAATTTTCTGTCATTTGTCACGACAAACTTTGAGGCTCCAGAGGTGAATTTTACATGACACTAAAGTCTCTGTGTGAGCTAAATATTATGTATTTAACAGGACATTTGGGGCTCTTAAATGCGTGTCCCCTCACATATGGTTTGACTGAATATGCGTATTCTCTTCCTACCCACCCCCCTTCTCATCCTTCATTTCAGTCGCATATCCCACCCTTCTGAGCGTGTGTGTGTTCCCGCCCTGCTTTAAATCTGTGTCGTTCCCCCATTTCTCTTTGTAGGGAGTCCAACTTGGCATTGATGCAGTCGCTGTTGGAGAAGCGTGTGTTTAAGTGTGTGTGTGTTGTCACAGGTACAACTAGGACACCAGGCAGGGAGGAACAAGGACTGAGATGAAACATGAAATTTCTGACTTACCATCAGCAGTGAATATTCATAAGGGAGAACAAAAACAGGACACTGACATTTTTAAATTTATTCTTTTTGTACTCTTTCTTTTTCATTTCCAAATGATGTCAGACAAGTTTTCCCAGAATCAACACAGGGACCGTAATAGAAAACCACAACTTTCAAACCCTGTCCACTGCTCTGCATAGATCTGACTTTCAATGGAGTTTTTTAATCCTGTTATAATTTTAAGAGGCAGCAGAAGATTAAAGTTGCTCTAACAGTGACAGTATTTGAATGCAATGATGGAATTCTCTTTGTTGTTTAAATTTATCACGTCAAAATAAGTTTTTGCTGTTTTTTAAATGCTGTCGTGTCAAAATCCAGTCCACACAGAGACAATATACAACAGTCCACTTTACGTCTGCAGCAAACCCAAGGTTGTAACAGTTCATGAAGATAATTGTGATTTCATCACAGTATAAATTAATGTAGTCTTTTACAAGTGTCTCCGATATTCGGACCCCTCCCCAACACTGTTGTCAGGTTCACATTCAACGGTTATTGTGATTATTGATCTGAGTCCCAAGTTGTTGTATCACTATCAAAAAACCTAATTGCATTCTCACCTGAGACGAGCTGAAAAATCCTTAAAAGCTGAAAGAAAATTGAATTAAATTCTAAAAGATAGAAACAAATGTAGTTTAAAAGAACAAACACACAGCTGTGAAAACTGAAATATCAGATCATATCCTAAATATGCAGAGTGTGACAATGATTGCATGAATACAAAGTTAACTGGAAAGTTTTACACCACCCTTAGTATCAGATACCAGAACATGGTTCTCTGCACCCATAAAACCAAGGTTTACGTCAGGCAACCTAATTCTGGAAGTGAACTTGACGGGGCATTTTGAAAAGCAGAGGCCACAGGCAGTAATCTTGTTGTGGCACTGGGTGCTGAAGCTGCTTTTTGTTTTGGGATTATGATTTATCCCCATCACTTCCCAGCCTGTTTCAAATTTGTCACAGCAGGATGGACAATCTGAGAAGCTGCTGATTCAACAGGAATTAAACTTAATCTCTCATTTGAGAGAGCGACAAACTCCAAACATCGGATGGATCCTATGGACGGAGCCTGTCATTCCTCTCTGTGAGAAGAAATAGAAATGCTAGAGTCTTCTGTCTTGTCTGCCACGACGGCTGCCAAACTGAAAATGACTAAACTTAAATGAAGTAAGTTGTGACTTTAAGGGCTCAGAGTATGAAAGGGAAGGAATCCAAGATGAATTACAGCCAATGCAGTCACAGACTGCAGAATAAAGCGACACCCCTGAATTCAAAATTTTACCCTGACCTACTTGCATAGGTCAAAGATCAAAGATAGGACTCTGACCTACTGTTGTTAATCAAAACAATAGCTTTGATCTATGGTTTTACACTGGCCTTCTCCCTCATCTTTCTATTGTATTCGGTGACTGAGTGTCCAAAAGTTGAAATTTGACCTTGACATAGTTTTTTCAAGGTCAAGGTCATCTCATTTTCATCCTCTTTGCCGCCTGAGTAATCTGCTTTTTGTTTTATCTTTCCATCTGCAACGGTTGAAAAGATATTTGGTGGGCATACCAACGGACGAACAGACGAACACAATACATCACCGCTTTGAAGCGGGATGTAATAAAATGCAACCCTTCATCAACCACCGCCTACGACGCATCCTAAGGATCTTCTGGCCAAACTGCATTAACAAAATCATCCCGTGGAAATGCACCAAACAAGAACCAATAGACGTACAGTTGATAAGGAGGAAGAGGAGCTGGATTGGCCACTCACTAAGGAGAAACAACACAGCAATAACCAAACAGGCATTAACATGGAACCCACAAGGAAAATGGAGCAGAGGGAGACCCAAAAACACCTGGAGAAAGAGCAGAGAACAAGATGTCATAAAGTGATTGATGTGGAAGCAGCTTGAGAGGATGGCCCAAGACAGACGAGGGTGGAAACGATTCATCAACGGCCTGTGTTCCAAAGGAAATATAAAGGCATAAGTCAAGTAGGAAAACTCTCTTCCCTTACTTAGGAGGAAATAGAGTAACTTTTTTCCCCATAATTCGTCAGAAAGTTATATTATGATGAACATTTAACTGACTTTTTGGAGATGTTTTCCTCCGTAAATTTCTAGTTTTCAACAGACTTCTTCAAACAGACTGCAAGTAAAAGCTTACTCCTGTTTTGTACTTAACTCAGAAAATAAAGACAATATGACAGAAATGAAGTGTTGGTGGCGCAGTGTAACAGAACAAAAAAGAAAAGCAACTTGAAACTGAAATCTAGGGGAAAAAAAGGAGAAAAACATCTCAGGAGGGAAAAGGAGGATCAGGTCTGCTGAATCAGCAAAAAACTCATGTTAGTTAAGATGTCTTTTATAAAGTGACTTATCTGCTGTCACACACACACCTACACACACACAAACATACACAACACACACACACACACACAGAGCCCGAGGGTGTGTGAATGCAAGGACGGCTTTCAGATAGAGGAAAAGAAAACACACCAGAAGTGCTGATGCAGCAGTTTAGAAAATGTTTGTCGTGTTTTTTTCTTTTGGTTGAAAACTTTTCTCACTATGGGTTTCAAATTAATCCACAGATCACACACACACACACACACACACACACACACACACACACACACACACACACACACACGCATGCACGCACACACGCACGCTGCCAACCTGTCAAACACAAATAACACACCACCATATGGCCTTAAGGGAACAGCTGAAAGTGTGTGACTGTTAGCAATGGAAACACAAAGTAGAATGCTAAAAATCTCACAAAATCTCATTATACTATGAATAGTGACAATAAAGGCTTTCTATTCTATTCAATTCAAGGGTGTTGAGAGATGGCATCTTATTTTCAGTTTCCAACTGAACTGTGCCAGTCCTAGTAACGCTCTCGCCACAGGACCAGGAAATAGGTGAGATTTTGTCAAGTCTCTGCTGTCCATCTTCTATCTTTTTTCACCTCTTTTCTTTCTTGCGGTTTTCTTCTCTTTTTTCTTCGCCTGAGAGGATTTGGTGAGGGGCGATTGAGTAGGGTCAGGGCTTATACTGAGTGGGGGCTCTTGGAACAAATCAGGAAGGGTATCAGCTTTAAGGGTTTCCAGGGATAGAAAGGTCTCAGGATGTTCAGCCACCTGAAGCACAAACAATATTTTTTTTCAAATTTATTATGTACATTACCTGACTAATCAATTCTTTCAACATTTTTACTTCTATTATATTTTTTAATCGTATCAATGGCTTTCTGCTAATTATTTAATAGACAAATAATAATTCAATATTTATCAGAAAACTGATGGCATTTAATATTAAAGCATCTCACAGGTACATTGATCAAGTTGTCACGGAGACAGACATCCTGCAACTCCTTTCGCAGTGTGGTCACATGACAACGGAGAGCAGAGACTTCCTGTTCAAGCCAGTCAAACCTGGAGCAGCAGGTCTGATAGAGCTGCGAGAAGGTGAAGAGAAGACTCTGCAAAGATGAAGAAAGAGTTGTTGATACGGGAGGCCGACATCATACTGCCGTTCCTGACCTCCTCTCCCACCACTAAACTACACTCCTTCCCTGAGCAGCTGAAAGTTGGTGCCAGCTTGATGGCATGACGGCTAGTCAGCCGTTCAAAACCGGTGCTGAAGGACATGTTGCTCCTTTGGATGGTTAAATCGTTCCCTGTTCTCTAAAAAAACCTCAACAGACACTACCAAATGCGACTTAGATTACAGTCTTTCTCGATTCCTTACACACATTTTCTGGTACTTGAGACACAATGACCACAACATGTAACTCATGCACCAGCCCCCTGAACCATTTCTGCTAAAATACAAACACAATTTCTGCTTTACAGTCAAATTTCAATTGTA
Source organism: Antennarius striatus (assembly GCF_040054535.1). Taxonomy (NCBI): domain Eukaryota; kingdom Metazoa; phylum Chordata; class Actinopteri; order Lophiiformes; family Antennariidae; genus Antennarius; species Antennarius striatus. Next base: position 5,126,889 of record NC_090798.1, on the reverse strand, counting down.
AAACACACTTTTTTCAAAACATTAGACACAATTTTCATGAAGAAAATCTCTTGTTTTCACAAGGAACACACTGTAATTCAAAATTCTAAACTTAATTGCCCTACTATGTGGACTGACTCACCACATCAGAAAACACTTGCCACACAGTTTTATAATTAGCAATCCCAGTTTTGGAAGATGAATCCAAGCTATGGAAGATGCATGTGGAGATGTAACAGTCGATTCTTTTCATGGATGGGCTCGCCATGCCAGGTGATATTTCCCCCGCTGCTTGGCCAGGGAAAACATTGCCTGTGACATGGATGAGGTGTTGTGGCCAAATCCACACAGAAGACAGGATGCAGCATAGTTTCTTTTTCTTCTTACTGTAACTGCATTTTTCTGTTTTTGTTTTGCAACTGTACATTGTTTTTGTTGGGAAAAATAAAATATATTTGTTACAGTATTTGTCTGTTCTGAGTATAAAAACAATATTCTAAAATATTTTACAACACTTTTTTCTGTACTGTCTGTACTAAGTGTAACACTGAACAAAAAAGACCCAAGTCCTTGTGATGAAAGAAGGGTTTTCCATTCATCACAGTGTTTTACATTGAGCACATCAGTGTTCAAATGGTTCTTATAAATATCTACTCATTTGATGGCTTGTGTCTGTCATTTGACAACAAAACAACATTTTGAGAGGAAATAAGAAGCTTTACTTGTTTTGAAAGTAAAGCTTCATTTTGCAGGAGAAGTTTTGACCATTGTGTGTGTGTGTTTTTGGATTTGTGTGTAGAGTTCTGAGAGTATGAAGCATGCTTTCAGAAAATGTGTGTAAGCAATCAAGAAAGACTGTAAACTGCATTAACCTGAAACGTGAATCAACTTGCAAAAAAAAGGAAAAACCTGAATGGATAAAGGGCAAGGATGCAACACTCTCACCCAGCATGCACTATGAAAACAGAAAGAACTAAGAAAGAAAGAGTCTTGTTGTGTTACCTGGCAGGCTGCCATCTCAGGAGCTCCCATGATGCTCTCTGCTCCAATCAACTTTAGATGTTCCTTGGGTAATGGCAGGGGGCGGGGCAGTGCTGATATGGTGCAGTGTGATTGGATGAGAGTTTCTCTGACCTACAGACAGCACACACAGCTTGTTGTGAGTGTGAGTGTGTGCGTGTGTGTGTGTGTGTGTGTGTGTGTGCATGTGTGGGTCTCGACCTGCTTATAGCTCATCTCTGCAGCCCTCATGTTGCTGATCAGAAAATCTTTACAGCTGGGAAGAATAAAATGGACATGTCAGAGCTAAAAAACTGTTTTGTGGTTTGAGTATGATTAAATTAATCTCTGCTCATAGTGAGTACAAAAAAAACATTACCTACATGCATACAAAGCACCATTTTTAGATGCATTTAATTCTTATCTGAATGCCACATAAATCCATTTCAAGCCCTTAAGACAGAACAGGTGTGTATTACCTGGTGGCATCCCTCAGCTCAACCTGGAGCTGCTCTGATCTCTCCTCCAGCTGCTTCCTCTCCTTCTGAACACCTGACAGGTGCTTACCCAGAATCCTCAGCGAACGCTCTTTACGACTCACTTCCTGCCGAGCCTCTGTCAGAGACTACAAAGAGACAATGTGCAAAAGTAGCCCCTCAAAAGAGTTATTCCCTTACTGAACTCTTTAACTATTTCAAAAGTACCTTTCTAATCTGGATCAGTGTGTGTTGTGTGTCCATCTGTTCCGTGGTGTGTGTGTTCACTCGAAGCTGCAGTGTGTGAAGCTCTTTACTTTGTTCTTGGATCAGAATCTGAGCTTCCTGTTCCCGGCTCAGTGCCTGATGGAGCTCCTCACACACACTGTGGAACCGCTCTGATGGAACCTGCAAGCGCGCACACACACACACACACGCACAGTCAGGTGTGTGTTCATCAGAGGGACAGGACTGATGTGTGTTTTGAGCCTCACCGTCCTACAGGTCTCCTCTCTTGTCTGCTGCAGTTCTCTCTTTAGATTGGCCACCTCCAGCCTCAGGCTCCGCCTCTCCACCTCAGCTGAGTGCAGCCGCTGGCTGAAGAGCAGGAAGTGCTGCTGGAGGGTGGACACTACAGCCTAATAGGAGGGCAAATGTTTAAATGGTCAGTCTCTGAAGGCAAACACGCATGGTGGTGTGGGATTCTTGATATTTACAATATAAACCAGAGTTTTGGGTTTTACTTTTATTTATGATGTCATCTGATGACTGGAAGTGCACAAGTCAAAAAACCCTCCGTCTTACATAATTAAGTTGGTGCTGACATGCACTATGTTGAGCTCCACCCATTTGTGCTTCACCTCGCATACTATGTAGCTCACCTCATCAAAGGATAAATGGTTATAATGAAAAAATGAATGATTATTTTCCTCAGCCACATTTTTCTTGTATTAATCAACGACTGAAAATTAAATGTACTGAAAGTCATTTCTGCTGTAGTTCAGCTGGAGTACCCAGAAGTTCTCATTGTGTCTATTGTTCCTGTTTCCTACTGTTCTTACCTTTGTGCTGGCCTGTGGAGGCATCAGTCTGTTCAGGCCCCGTCTTAGCCGGCTAGCCAGCGTGTCTTCATCCAAACCGCTGTGAGACAGACTAGAAGTAACTTCTGAGTGGTCAAGAAGGTGATCCAGAAGGCGAGACAAAGCATGAGAAGCTGACATCATGTCTGAAGGGGAGGATCCTGGAGAGTGTCAGAGCAGCTGTCATGATGGCAGAACTGAACACGTGTTTAATGTGGTTCCTTCTCTGGGTGTTAAAACCCAATTAGTCTCTCTTGAAGGATTATCAAAGTTGGATTCAACCTCTAAACCTACTGCATGCCTCTTAAACCCTTTCCCAGCTAAATTTGTTAAAGAATTATGGCCATTGCTGGTCCCTACTATGTTAAATGTAGTTAATCTTTCTCTTACGATTGGTGCTGTTCCTATTAGCTTTAAGTCAGCCGTAGTTAAACCTCAGAGGGATATTGTCCATGTGCAGATTGTACAGCCCTTTGAGACATTTCTGTGAATCTGGGCTATACAAGAATAAACAAACTTGAAACTTGTGTGTGTTAGTGCATTAATGTGTGTGTGCGCTTGTGGGGTGTGTGTGTTCTCTTGCTTACCAGTTTGTGTTAGTGTCCCCTGAAGCTCAGTCATGGAGGAGAGGATAATGGAGGAAAGACACTTGGAATGCAGCCAGTGAGCGCACACATCATGACAACCTTTCCCATCACTCTTGTCGTCTAAAGAAACCAAAAAAACCAATCAAAATTCATATCACACACACACACACACACACACACACAGACACACACACAGACACACACACACAGACACACACACACACACACACAAAGAAAAATACCCAGAAAAAGATTTTAGAAATCTGTCCCTGATGCATATCCCATTAATTAAACTGGTATTGTTAATAGCATATTGTTGCGGTGGAGGAAGTACTAGCAGTAATATAATAGTAGCAGTGGTGATGCAAAGATGAAGTACTAGAATCAATGGAGGGTGATGTGTTGGTAAAAAAAAAGACAGCCAGCTTTAGACTGAAACTAGTAATACTAGTAGTAAAACCTGTAGTTTAAGTACTAGTTGTAGTGTTAAGAGTAGCTAGAATAGCTGAATATGAGTGAACCAATTAGATCAGAGTATGCACAGCCAATCAGCATCAGCGGTGTGTGACTATCTGAGGACTGAAAATGCTGATTGATTGAGGTGGACAGAGAAACTGACTGAAGAACCAAAAACTGTATGTAACATTATTAAAACAAGTTGGCGAACATGTAGATTCATAATTTGTATTGGAACACATGAAGCTAACAGCCAGAGAGAGAAAACCACTACTGTCTCGAATGGGTTCAAATGGGAAATTCAAAGGCAGTTAGATGGAGTTCCTGTAGCTCTGGACCTTCCTGAACCATAAGTGTAGCAGCCCACAGTCTAATTTTATTTAACTCATATTGTACCTGTGCACAGTTTGTCTTGACCCTTCTGTGTTGCCGTATATAACCCTCCACAGACACGCACAGCTGGCCTGTCATCTTTCATCTCCAGCCGAAACAGCACCGTTGTCTCTCTGGCGAGTTCACGTAGCCTCCTCACTGCCAACACCACACACACGCTCCTCCTCCATCGCCTCACTGCTCTTCCTTTTCCCCCCTTCTCCTCCTCTTCTCCTTTCTCTCCTCCCAGAGCTCCGGCCAGTCTCCGTACCTCCTCCTCCAGCACCTCCTTCTCTGCTAGTTGTCTGGACAGCAGTGCTTTCTGTTTACAGAGCGTCAGTCGATGGCGGTGAGAGTGTTTCAGCGCCCCAGACAAGAGGGAACATGCTGACAGGAAGGAGGCTGACTCCCTGCGGGCTTTAGAGAGGAGATCCTGAAGGTGGGAGAGGTCGGAGGTCAGGGACGAACTGTGGAGCTTCATAGAAGAGACTTCATCATGGAGGGAGTCGCACTGAGAACGATAGACCTGAAATAGAGAGCAGTAGTAATATCAAGTTTCCTATCAGTCTGAAGTTTTCAGGCATCAGCTGCTAAGGGACCTCCAACTGACAACATCTTGACAAGCATCGGAGCCTCTTAGAATCACTCTGGTGATTCAGCTCTGAGAAACAAAAGCACACGCTAAGCATTTGTATGTGCACGTTACCTGCAGCTCCTTCTGTAGCTGTGTGACAGTATGTGTGTGTTGGCGGGTCCAAGCCTCTTCCCTTCTCCTAGCGCTCTCCTCCAGACGAGACAACACACGCTCCTGACTGCGCTGCAGCTTATGGAGACACACATTTTTCTTCTCACACACACTTGTCAGGTGGGTGATCTAAACCAGAACACACATGTGACTGTGATCACACACTGCCATTCTAATTACATCACAGACTTAATGGCCATAATTTTTGCAGAGCGTTAAATTCCATTTTGATCCACATTGGAGTTGTGATGTTTTATTTTTTTTATTTTTAAAAAAAAATTCCAATTCTAATGACTTTGTTGTTCAATGAAAGGTTGTAGGATAAAGGACCACAAATATCATGGAATAAAACATTGTGATATATTACTAAATATATATTGAAAAATACGTTTAAAATATATTTTACCTCAAAAACATGCAATTGAGGTGAACTGAAGCGTAAAATAATTTTCTGTGGGTGTGAGTGTGACGATGCATGGTTCTGTGACGAGCTGGCATCTCATCCAGGGTGTACCCCACCTCTCGCCCGTAATCAGCTGGGATTACACAACACAAACAGCAGTTACCCTGTCATTGGCTTTCTGGTGGTCAGAGATCATGTGGTCCACATGTTCGTTGATGACATCACACAGTTCCGACCAGGTGAAGTTTCCCACAATGCTTTGAGACTGGTCGAGGGGAACACAGCCGGTCAGCAGGCGCTGGTAGATAGAGTAGAGGAAGGACAGGCGAACCTAAAGCACACAAACACAGGCTCAGTGTGATGCAGCATTTTATAGGATTTACTCAGCATCATTTCAAGTGTCTAATTTAATGATTCCAACGTAATGACATCACACTGTACTGCAGTACAACAACACACAGAGAACACATGTGGGAGGGAGAGAGCAAGAGAGACAGAAAGAAAAAGAGAAAGAAAAAGAAAACAGTGAAGCCTATACTACATCCTGCAAATGACATTGGAGTTCTGTGATTTTTAAACTCAATTTGACAAAGCAAAACAAAAATTCTGAGTGCAGTGTGATATATAATGTAAATTACAATAGTACTAGAAAATACAACTGTATACCCCTGTTGCCTTGTTCCGTGTAAACAGATAAAAATGGTGCAGAGGAGACTCTTTGGTGTCAGTATGTGTAAATAGACCCTGAAACTGTAGCAGAAATAAAGGAATTGACCTAATGACCTTTGACTCCTCCTGGTAGTCCTCAGTTATCTTCTGAACTTCAGCCATCCTCTCCTTTCTCTCTGCCTCCATCTCGGCCTGCAGACCTCTGCTCCGTGTCGACCAGTCAGAGCTTTCCTGTCGAAGGAGAGTCCCTTCTTCCTCCAGTTTGATCAATTCTTGCTGCAACTCCTTGACACAATGGATCAATCACATCGTTACTATTGAAAACGTCCTTTCTCCCACTGAGATCTGGTCATCAGTCAGCTGGTTTACCTCCATCTGTCTGCTCTGATCCGAGGTCAGCTGTTCAAGAGTCTGGTTATCCTTATGGAGCCTCTCTGCTGCAAGCAGGAGATCCTGGACCTGATGGCAGGAATATAAGAACATAGTAAAAGAAAGAGAGCAGAGTGTGTGTGGTTGTTTGTGTCTGTGTATACCTGTTTGTTGGTTGTTTCAAGTCTTTGCTGGAATGTGCTGAGCGTCGCCTTCAGTAGCTGTAGGACTTTAGTGGGACTTCCATCATCCTCTGCTTGAGAAGTCACACCTGTACACACACAAGGAGCTGCAGATTCACCTAATAAAGCTGTGACAGTTAATGACAGCATGTATGTGTAGTATTCGCACCTGCAGTGTTGTGTTGATGGAGGGTTTCTCTGAAGCCTTTCACACAGCTCACAAAGGCCTCCTCTGCATCACGCTGTCTGCCGACTGCCTACACAGAGAAAAGGACGAAAAATTCAAGGATCAGTTCCATTGCAACAAACATTCTCATCGACCTTGTGATGGATTCACCTGTTCTAGCAGCATCTGCAAGTCGGCGTGCCGTCTATTCTCCTCTTCCAGCCTCTCTGTGAGATCAAAGTTCACCTTTCGCTCTGTTTCCAAGGCAATGCTCAATTCAGACTTGTGCTGCTCAAACCCATTCTGTAAGCTATGCACAAACATGCGTTTTTTTATCAGAATACATCTGGCTATAAGGTTGTCTGAAGTTAGAAATTGTGACAAATATCTGGTCCCAGCTTGATTGGATGTAGCAACTGATACAGTATAAGACCACTATAATTCACAGACTGACTGAACACCTGCTGGTTTTAAATCACCAAACCTGCCGCAAATCTCTCATTTACCCTTAGGCAACTACAGGTATGGCAGCTAAGAAAACAAAAACAAAAACACCATAACCTCCCAATAAAAAAACATTAAATATTATATCAAAAAATACATCTATACTGGAAGTGGAAGTGTTACTGTAAACATAGCATACCGTTATGGCCATAAAAATGTACATTAATACATTAATAACACTTCATACCATCAATTCAACTTAAATGCTCTTCTTTAAATTGACTTTTCACCATAGAAACACAAGTGACTTCTATGCTGCATACAGTGTGAATACTAGAACCACAGAACGACAGAGGGATTATTAGACCCCTGATGTTTTCGTGTACATGTAATTCAGTAAATATAGAAAAACAAAAATCTTCAACAATTCTCAAAAGGGTTCCTTCTCCCCCCACACTTACATTCCTGTTTACAACACAGGTAGTGTGTGATCTTGAAACTAAAACTTTGGAGGTTGTTAAGCTGTTCCAGAAAAGTCATCATTTCCTGTTTGTCTGGGTACCTGTTTCCATCCTCAATGACTATCTCTGATAAAAAAAACCTTGGCCTACAAAACCCAGGAGTTCCTTCTTTAAGACTCTGCCACCAGGTTTCATGGGGATTCATCAAAGACTTTAAGTAATGCTGATAAAAAAAATACACAAAAAACAATTTTCATTCTAACCTAATCTGAACATTTCAATATGAAGCACAAAAAGTAAACCCTGCTGAGATGAAAAAAACAGACTGTCACTGATTAAATGACATCAGCTCACAGCTCCAGAGTGCGCTCAGTGCTGCAGCTCCTCTCTCTTTCCAGGATGTATGCTCGCTCTACTTCTCTGAATTGAGCTCTCAGCAGCTCCAGGCTGGACTGCGCCTCCTGCTGGTTGGACCGCTCCGCTGCCAGCGCCGCCTCCAGGTCTTTGACTTGCAGCTGCAGAAGGATAATAGAGACGCACTTCATTTGTCAAGTGTGTTCACATATTCTCTACAATCTTTTCTTGGACTATTTTCAGTGGCAGGTTAATTCACATTGGTTTTGAGTTTGGTGAAAAACTGTTTACATTGTGAACTCTGATGAATTCTTCATTATTAGGCTGTTTTACTAAATTCATCTAACGTGTTACCTGGATGACCTCAGAGTTGAACTTGGACTCCAGGTGAGCTGCTCGCGTCGCCTCAACGCTCGCCTCCAGAGACTTCACCCTCTGATCTGATACCTACAGAGACAGTGAGTCACACGTCTGCTGTCTCCTCATCTCCATCCTCTCCTCCCACTCCTCCTCACCTCCTTCTCTCTCAAGTTCTTCTCCTCTTTCTCCATCAGGGATTTCAGCTTGCATCCTTGCTCCCTGGTTGCCTCCGCCTCCTTCTCTCTCTCCTTCTGCACCTCTAGAATCCTTCTCTCTGACTCCTTCAGAGATGCTTCCTTACTCTGAAGGACAAAAAAAGAACTTCCAACAATCTGCTGGTGACACTTCCTCCCCTGTATGCTCATTTGTGCTTGTCTCTGACCTGCAGAAGTCGATGAAGTCGTTGGGTTTCTGAGCTGAAGTTCTGAATTTGCCTATCACGCTCCTCTAGCTCCTGCTGCAAAGCATGCTGGTCCTCCTCTCTGGCTCGTTGGATGATGACCAGAGCTTTCTGCAGCTTCTGAACTGAGGTCTGGAGCTCTGCAGTTTGCTCTGAAAAAAACAAAACAGAAAACAAAACTTCAAAAAAACAATACTTTTCTTGTTAAAAGCTCCACAACACATTAGAATGCAATTTCAATAAATTAAAGAAATAGCTGCTGATTCTACTTTCACTCAATATGTCTTTATGACCCTTGAAAATTTTACTTGATCAAAGCTATTTTGTCTACAATAAATCAAGATATTAAGAACTGGTTACTTGCATTCATGCTTCCTGGGCCTGACTGGTTCATGGAATGACAAGAATTTTACATCTACTTGATCACCTTGAATAAAAGCTACTTTACCAAAATAAGAATTCTTTTTTTAAGCAATTTCATTTCTCCTCACACACTAAAAAAAGGCCTGTATCATTTGTTCCATAAGCTGATGTGATCATGTTTAATCAATAGGTAGCTGTTCATTATAAGGCCTTGTGGAAGCTTCATTTTTCATCCGTATTATATTTTCATTGTAGTCTGAGATCATTACTTAATTAAAAGGAAAAATAGGTAATTTGTAAGAATAGCACAAGTACAGTATCTTAGCTGGGGTGTGTATCAGAAATTTATTTTCTGTACAGATTCAGATAGGTTTGTAGAACCAGCAATCATTCTATAACTTTATTTTATCAAGACACCATTTATAAATCATGTCGTCAAAAAAAATTCTCATATTCATGGTGTCCATATGTCTGCTTGGAGAATGTTTGGTGATGATCCGGATAAATATTTATATACATAAATATATAAATATATTATAAATAAATCAGGTTAGGGTTAATTACATTCTAGGCTGTTTTTTCACAAATCAAGTTATTTTTTGTGTGGATATGGAGGGACCGTTTAATGTGTGCACCTGTGAGTACTTGTTTGTCCCTGCAAAGCTCTGAAGCTTGGTCGGCATCTCTCCTGCTCACAGTCAGTTCGTACGCCAGTTCCTCCCGCTGAGCTTCTCCTCGCTCTACTAAGGACCTCAGTCGAGTCAGCTCCACCTGTAGCCTGCACAGCTGAGAGGAGAATTGCATGAAAAGTTCAATAAACCATGAAACTAGTCACACATCATCGAACCTGCAGACTCTAACTGGACAGATCAGCGCCGAAACATTATATAGAGCTGAAGCTGGTTGATCAGTTCTTCGTTTCTCACCTCCTGGTTGTAGTTAGACATCAGCTCCAGTTTTTCTTTCTCAAGTTTTTGAACTCTCCACCTCAGTCTCTCCGACGTCTCACTGCCCTCAGATGCCACCCTCCTGCTTCTCCCCTCCCTCTCCTTCCACTTCTTTTCATCTCCTTGGTTTGTCTTCCTATCTCGCTCCTCTTTCCCCCTATCTTCCCTCTCCACTCTTCTTCCTCGCTCTCCCGCCATCTTCTCTTGTTCCTGCACAGAGGCAAAGTGAGGGTTACAGTTTAAAACACAAATGGTAAACCTGGATGAACCTTTCTTATTTTAAAGATGGATATACAGTATCAGCTGTTTCATTTATCAGTAATGTCAAAAATTGAAAGTCTGTGCACCGTGATATTTCCTCCTTGGAGCTCTTTCTGGCTTCAGGTTCGGACCCCCACAGCTCTGGTAGCTGGCTAGAGGAGGCATACGCTCACACCTGCACAGCATTTAATGACCCTGGGGATGTATTTCCAATGTATATTAAAAAAATACACACACACACACACACACACACACACACACATTATATATATATATATATATATATATATATATAATGTGTGTGTGTATATATATATATATATATATATATATATATATAATTATTATTATAATTTTTTCCCACAATTACACTGAGCTTGGATCCTTTTCAGATGAGGACCATCAGATTGTTGTTTGTCCGCCGGGTGAGAGCTGGTTGCTGGGCTGCGGCTGTTGCCTTGTAGGCAAACACACTCAAACCCACACCAGGCAAACCTCCGTTTAAACACGATGCTGTGTTCTTAATGCTATATCACCGGAACAACACAATTTGCAACGCGCAAGAAAGTCAAATAAACCCTACACTTCGGCATGGGTTATAAACCAAAACACAGCATATTTCCATATATATACAGTATACATAAACACAAAGGGAGACGTGCAGCCCTATACATGAAATTGAGATTTCAGTCAGCTGTATGATGGATACGTGATTTATAAAATGTACTAACAAGTCGGGAATTTTTTTTATTTATTTCTATTCTCTGCTTTTATGAGTCTTTGTCAAAACAGAAACATAAATTCTCTACATTTTGTACACGGAACTACTTTCCTGTACGACGCACGCCGAAAGATGACCTGTTTATACTGAACAAAGAAGTCTCTGTGTTCTCCAAACTGATGACAACGTGTCTGAGAGAGTTTAATCAAACTTTCTAGTGAAGAATATTTAAGATAAATATTAGTAATATCGTCTAACAAACACTTACCGCTACTCTTAGCAATAAGCTGTTTAAATCTGACGCCATCTTGAGCGTTCTGACGTCATTTCCGCTAGTTCACAATATTCAAGTGTCGTTCTTTTTCTTCGCACACATATAACAATTTTTCAACAATTATTTTACACTTGACCACCCAGTTTGATTAAGATAATATAAGTTCCTAGCCATATAATTATCCATTGATTTTTTTTTTAGAGGACGTATGTAAATATTAACATCACAATTCATGGTTCAGTTCAGATGGTGGCGGTAATGCGCAATGTTGTTATTTATTAACCGCGAGAAATCAGGAGAAGAAGAATAATCAGCGTAGAAGAAGAAAGAACGAAAACAATATGGCGACCGCCACAGAACACGCAGAAACTGTATCCAAAGGAACAGAAATGGATCAAATAATAGCTTCTAAGACAATTGGAGACCCGCACATCTTAGACTCAGAACAGAACGGTAAGGACTCAGACCCGGATCTGGATGACGATGAAGACGAACCGCCAGGGCCGAAGATCCGAGACACTCCGGAGGACATAAAACTGGAGGCGATTGCCAACACGGTTGCACTTCATCCGAGCCGGGACATCCTGGTGTGCGGGGACGTGGATGGGGACGTGTACGCTTACTCGTACTCTTGTACGCTTGGAGAAAACCGGGAGGTGTGGTCGTCCGGACACCACCTGAAGTCCTGTCGCCAGGTACGCTTCTCCGCTGACGGACTGAAGCTCTACAGCGTCTCCCGGGATAAGGCCATTCACCTGCTGGACGCTGAGCGGGGACAACTGGTCACCAGGATCCGCGGAGCGCACGGGGCTCCCATTTACAGCCTCCTGCTGGTGGACGAGAACATCCTGGCGACCGGAGACGACCGCGGCACTCTCAAGGTCCGGACCAGTTAAATCTGTCATCAAATCCAGCTGAATGTCGTCTGAGGGTCTTGTCTGAAATTGTAGCAGGGTGTTTTTGATGGCTTTAAGACGTCTAAGCATATCTCTTACAGACTGAGCTAATCGACAAATTCTATTTTGGTAGTATAGTTACAAAGATAAATGTCAGTGATCTAATATTATCCTCATTTGCATTAATGTTATTCAGGCTTAAATCCGTTGATGGAATTCTATGTGGTCACAGTGATGATTGTTCTCATTTATTGGAGGCAAATAAACGTTCATCCCCTCCTTCATTTATATTTGAAGGTGTGGGATATGAGGAAGGGGATGGCCATCATGGATCTGACACATCATGAGGATTACATCAGTGACATCGCAGTGGACCAGGCCAAGAGGATCCTACTCACTGCCAGGTAATAATAATGATTAAAAGGAGAGTACTGTAAACTGTGATTATCTGGCTAACCAGTAACGATGTTTTATTTAAGCCCACAAATTATGCCTACTGGTACTTTAAGACTGCTATGACATAATCACTCATTATTTTATTAGATGCGTTCTCTGCAGTTACTTAAAATGAGATGGATGGATGGATGCTTCATTAACCCTGCCTGTCCAATAAGTTATGTGATCACCGATAATTTTTTTTCTGCTTTATTTTCTATTCTACACCTTCAGTAATCCTTCCAAATTTGAGCATTTTAGAATCATCCTAGAAGTACAGTTTGTTTTAATCAAAGGCCTGTTTTAATCTAATTTCATTTGCTATGCTACAGCGGTGATGGTACGATGGGCGTTTTTAACATCAAGCGGCGACGCTTTGAACTGCTATCAGAGTATCAGAGTGGCGATCTGACATCAGTGGCTCTGATGAAGCGGGGAAAGAAGGTGGTCTGTGGTTCCAGTGATGGGACCATCTATCTGTTCAACTGGAATGGCTTTGGAGCAACCAGTGATCGCTTTGCAATCAAGGCCGAGTCAGTAGAATGCATAATCCCCATCACTGACAACATCATGTGCACTGCCTCCATGGATGGATACATAAGGTGAGTTGGTTGCTCGTTGTGAGGCTATCTTTGGAAAGGTCAATACTTGTCTTTTGATTTTCCATTTTAATGTTTTGATATTCCAAGCTGCCTGTTACTTTATGGTTGACATTAATCCATAGGTGACTAACTCAGTGTTTCAGTAAAAGATATTTTTTATAACTCGAAAATGGTGTGAGATAGTTTAAGCATAATAAATACATTAAAATGGTGTGCAAAACATCTAATCTGTTATTCAACTTGACAAGCTGAATAAGGTTCGAACTGATTTTTTGATGGTTTGTAATTGTTTTGAAATTGTCCATGATAGTTTTAATGGTTCACTAGATTTAAATTATCTAATATTTTAATCTCTGAAATTGACATTTAGTCTTAAAATGAACAAAGGTTGATATTTTGAAAAGTTACCCTGGTTCTAATGGGTCTTGCTGATGTGTACATAATAAGCTGTAAAAGGATAAAAGACAGTATGAGCACATCACAAAGAACTAAAATAGTACTTTTACTGTTTGTGCATCAGAGCCATTAACCTGCTACCCAACCGGGTCATCGGCTGCATTGGGCAGCATGTTGGTGAACCCATCGAAGAGCTTGCCAAGTCCTGGGACTCCCGATTCCTGGCGAGCAGTGCCCATGACCAGCTCATTAAGTTTTGGGATATTTCCAGTTTACCCAGCACAACTGTCAAAGAGTACCGCAAGAGGAAGAAGAAGGATGCTCGAATGAAGTCTCTCACAAAGAAAGCCCATGGCGACAATGACTTCTTTTCAGGACTTGTAGAGGAACCAGAAAAGAAAGATGAAGAGGAGGATGAGGATGACGATGAGGATGACAGTGACAGCGGTAGTGATTAAAGCAAAACAGGACTTTGTCTGAAATGTTTATACTGTGCCTTTTAATATTGTAACCATAAATAAGTGACTGGGCTCTTTCATAGATATCAAATACAACATGGATTTTCAGCTTCTCTCAAGATTCATTGAGACGGAAGCAACATAAATATACAAACACATTTCAGCTTGTGGTCTTCATCAGGGTCGTCAAAAATCAAACTGATCATTTTTTTCAGAATACTGCAAATGTTAGCCAACCATAGCAGGCAGGTACTATTCCCCTCACTGTGTTGTTGCCAAAGATTAAATGTACTATTGTTGACACCGTGCAAATGAGAAGGCTAGGATGTGGTTTCTTTTTTCACTGACTCAATTATGTTGTGTGATTGACATTGAATGGTAATCAGAATTCCTATTCTTTTGTCCAGACATATTCCTTCATTCTGACTTTTTGATTGACCAAATTAAAAAAGTTCTGAGACCCTAAAACAGTTATGACTATGTAATAGTTGGCCTGGGGACCTAAGCTCAATTGTCCATACAAAGAAAATCAGTTTGAGAATACAGCATGGTTTTGTATCCCTGCCTGCAGTTGCAAAAGACCTTTTGGTTTAACATTGTGCAATTTGTTTATTCAAATTTAAAAGAAGTGTTTTGGTGTATGAAAAAAAAAAAACAGGCAAAAAATTTTTTTGCTTGTGTTTTTAGCTGTGTTCTTTTAAAAAAACAAAATGTATCTTTAATTTTACTGATATGGAAACCGTTGGCTCAAATATGAAAAGATCTTTTGGACACTCTTAAATGAACATTTGAACTATTTTACCAATTTAAAAAAATTGTCTCTTTGCATTATTTGATAACCTGCACTCATCACACACATTTGCAAATTAGCATCACAATCAGAAATGGTTCATTGATTTATGAAGGGAAATTCTAATATCAACATTGCTCACATTATGAGAAAAAAAGAAAATTCTAAAAATGGTAAATATCAAGGAGGTAAAAAAGTCCCAGAAATTCACTATACTGTAGTCACAAGGCAACTGATTCGCTGTGGCGACCCCTAAAGGGAAAAGCCGAAAGGAAAAGAAGACATCCGATGCTAGGCCAAAGGATAATAGAAGCAATATAGATTGAACACATAATCTACAAAATCACTTATGTACTATATATACTATTACATTATTTTGAAATCACCAATTTGATAGAGGATATTAATTACAACACAGAATTTGCTTCAAAATTTAGGGCTGGCTTGATATATTAATTGGAGTTCCTCTCCTGTCCAGTAGGTGGCAGTGCTGTACCCTGTGGTTGAATCCAACCGACAATTAAACACGAAGAAGAACAACACTCGTTCGACGCGACTCCGCGCTTCAAAGAATAAACTGCTGCTCTGTCAAGGAAGTAGCTCCGTGTCCGACGTAAACAGGTTATACTATACTTCCATTTTCGGTAAGTCTTACTACCCCGTAGGAGCGCAGCTGATGAAACCTCGACGGAAACCTCGGGTCTGAATTTGCACACTTCTCTGAGGCGCTAACTGAGATTAGCCGCAGTGGAGGCATTCACTTACTGTAAACAAAGGAAGATGCTGCGCAGCAACGAAACAACAAATTAAACAGAATCACATCAAGTCACCGACGACACACCGCTTGTTGAGGAGTGTGAGTGAGAGACCTGCTAGGTTTTTGTGTGTGTGTGTTAAACTCGTCCAGCGATTTAACGTTTGTCACTTAAGCCGGACCAGCTAACGCCAGTACTGTAGCTGTTTTTATCTTCCTCTTGTTTGTATGCAAGACCCAGAAATCAGTGTTTACAAACCGGACTCAGTGTGTTTTAATCAGATCGGGTGAGCAGATGTGGTTTTTGTACATTTCAGAGATAAACGATTTGTCACGACACGGATCCCTGGCTTGTTGTCAAACCATTACTGTGTGTTTGAAGCTGGGCCCCTGATTAGTGTAGCATCACTGTCTGTAGTTTATCAGTTCTGATGAAATCTGTGACAGAGCAATGGGTGTTCAATGAAGCTAGAGTTTAAAAAAAAAAACAACAACCAAAAAACAAACAAAAATTACAAGCAGAAAATTAAACTGATCCACGGGGGGAGTTTTGGGTTTTGGTACAGGTGCAGAAACCAATTATAGAATGAATGGTCATCATGATGTGGGACATCAAACCCATTGACCTGTAGCCTGGGAGCCGCTGGGACCAGAATAACACAGAACGTCTTCCATAGAGCAGGAACCCTCTGTATTAGATATTAGAAGTCTGTGTGCCAACTGCTTGATTGATTGCCTCTTCTTTATGGCTTTTGTTGTGTTCTTTTTCCCTTTTCTTTGTCTGATAGAATTAAATAATTTTTTTTTTTGTATTAGGTCCCTCTGTGATCGAGCTCTGACACAGCAGGATGCCAAGAAAAAGCGACCCCTTCAAACCAGGAGATCTGGTGTTCGCCAAGATGAAGGGCTACCCTCACTGGCCTGCCAGGGTGTGCACACAAAAATACATATGCATACGTACAAGCAAATTACTGTGTCCTGTGCTGTATTAGCTAATCATACATTCTTGTTTTTCCACATCTTCAGGTCTGTAAGTCAGAGAATGGTTACAAGAAGCGGGTACCAGTGTATTTTTTTGGCACACATCAGATGTATGTACACTCACACTGGGAAAATGGTGACATCACTGATTTATAATAAATTACCTTTAGCGTGGCTATACCATGATTTCTGTTCTCTCCACAGTGGTCACCTCCCTCCAAAGAACATCGTTCCTTATGCTGGAAACAAGATGAAATATGGCAGCGGTGTTCGTATCAAAGGATTCTCAGAGGGCATGTGGGAGATCCAGAACACACCAGGGATTGGAAGTAAACTCAAAGTCAGTATCAGTAGGTATATAAGAAACAATATTGAAAGAGACTCTTTAATTGAACTTTAAAAAAATTTAATCATTCGAATCTTAAATGACACCGACAAAGTATAATGAGAATAAATATTTCCAAGTTTATATTAGAAAACATTTTCTTGAATTTTCCTGACTTCCTTAATTTAAGGGATCAGTTTTAAAAGACTTTCTCTGTCTTTAGGTACTTCCCCCACCTCCTAGAGTGAAGTCTGCCTTTAAAGCCACACTTGCTAAAGTGACACCTGTCTCTAAAGCTACATCTGATAAACAGGTGACAAATGACAAACCTAAAACTGTCGTGACTGCAGCTCAATCTACTCCTCCAAAGTCCGACAGTAAACTAGCTGCCAGCAGAACTGCTTCAGATGAAAAGGAAACTGAAACTGTGGTCAAAACTCAGAGAAGAGCTGCAAGGCCTGCTCCAGAGAAAACGACACGCTCAAGAAAAACTCGTAAACAAATCACTGCGACAGATGCTGCAGAGCCTGCTGTTGGTACGAGAAGCAGGACAACAGCTGCGAGTAGCGGTCCGCCTACCACAAATACCACTGCACTGGATAGTAAAGAGGAGGTGAGAGGTGGTTGTATTTATTTCTGCAAAGGACCCTTTCTGCAAAAAACACCAAAGACCATTCCCTTGTTTCATTCACTTCTGACGTATACAATATTATATTTGCACAAACTTGTCTAAGGGAACAGTGCCACTCAAAAATTTGGACACACCTTCTTAAATGGTTGTCTTTATTTTCATGACTATTTGCAGATATCTCACTAAATGCTTCAAAACTATGAATGAACACATAGAAGTATATAACTCCAAATATGTTTCATGTTTTCACTCTTTGCTTTGATTACTGCTTTGCACACTCTTGGCATTCTCTTGATGAGCTTCATGAGGTCGTCACCTGAAATGGTTTCCAAAAGTCTTGTAGGAGTTCCCAGAGGTGTTTAGCACTTGTTGGCCCTCTTGCCATCACTCTGCTGTCCATCTCATCCTAAACCATCTCCATTAGATTTCGTTTAGGTAGCTTTTGGGGACAGATCACGTCACGCTGCACTTCATCACTCTCAATGTTGGTCAAATAGCCCTCACACAGCCAGTTAGAGTTCTTGTTTAGTAGTAAAAAATTTTTTGCTCACTACTAGTTTCAGTAATCAGCGGTTTTGATGTCTTCAGTATATATCAACAATGTTGATGTATAATGAAAATTTTACTCCCAAAAGTAAAAAAAAAAAAAGCAACCACACATTAATTCTCTCCTTCTTCTTCCTCCTTCTCCTGTTCCTCTTCTGCTTTTTTCTCCTCATTCTGCTTCAATAATGAAATTATGAAAAATTAGTTACAGAGCCGTTCATGGAAATAATCTCATTGAGTCCAGTCCTGCAGACAGCATGAATGTTGTTTTTTATCATCTGATGAGTTTAGGGCTGTTCTTCTTCTAGCCTTCCTCCTCTTTTTTCCCTCTTTTCTGTCAATTTTCTGGAATTGATTAATCGTCAAGCAGAAGTACCTGAAGAAAAAGATGCAACCAGTCCAGTCCTGTAGACAGCAGTGGCGATATGTTTTTGATTTATTTTTTTTTTCCTGTTGGCTGTAGGTTCCGGATTTTATTCTGTTCCTTTTCCTTTCTCCTCCCCATTCTCTTCCCACTTCTGTTCTCTTATGATTTCTTCATCTTCTTAGACTGCCCTCCCCCCACGTAATACTGTACCAATACCAGCAGTGGGCCAAACGGCATTAATGATATGTTAAAGCATATTGCTGCTTTATTGGGATTTATCCTCCTACCTATTTACTTCTCAGTCATTTTCTGCTCTTTCTACCTTTTGTGGTAGCAAATTTCACCTAAATTACTCTCTGCTGAGTACAAATATTCAAACAATTTGAGCAGGCATGAGAAAAATTCAAGGACCTTTTTTTCTCTTCAGATTTTTTAATAAACGTATCCAGTTAAAGACCAGTGTTTGTTATCCTCCAGGTAACATCGGTTAACAGAGGCATTTGTGTTGTCTTACAGGTTGGTGTTAAACAGCGCAGAAAGAGACAAGCAGCTAGTCCTGCTGTGACCACTCCAGGTAACAAACACATGCTGCCTGTCATCGATTATCTTTATAATTAGAGCTGTAAAAATGCACCAATTAAGCTTTGAAGTGTTTTTTACCCAACAGTCAGCAAGAAATTGAAGCCCATGGAATCAAATTCACTGAAACAGAAGCCCGAGAACAAACAAGAGAAAGACCAGGAGGAAGAAAAAAAGTCATTGGAGAGTCAAGGAGTGAAAAGTAATGGAGAAGAGAGGGATGATAAGACTGTGCAGGAAAAACCTAATCAAGATTGCAGTGAAGGGGAAAAAGAAGTAGTGGAGAAGGACAAGATGGAATCAAAGAGCAAAGGAAGGAAAAGAAAGCAAGGGAAAGATTTGAATTCAGAGGAGGAGAAACAAAGGAAATCAAACCATGTTGAAGTTGTAGAAAAAGCAAAAGAAGTGACGACAAAAGAAAAAGTGGAAGAAAAGAAGCCAGCAGAGATCTCTGGGATGGTAGAGAAAGAGAACCAAAAAGAGAAGACTGAAATAAAACAAGATTTCAGCAAAAGAGGGACCAGGAGACAGAAGAGATTGCTCGGCAAAGGAAGAAAGCGTCTGATGAGAAAGGGAGCAGATCTGAAAACCACGGACATTAATGAAGAAAATAAAGAAGTAACACCAAAGACAAAGGTGCAGAAAGAAGGGATGCTGGATAAAAAAACAGGAGAAAAAGCTGTGGATGAAGGAATGAATCTGAGGAAAGATGGGAAAGAGAAGAAACAAACAAAAGATACCGGTGACAATCCAGAACCAGAGATGATGGCAAGAGAAAATGACCAAGGAATAAAGAAGAGGAGGAAAAAGAATAAATTGCAGCAAGAGGAGATAGAGGGGGAAACAGAAGAGTCAGAGGAAAAAACTACAAACATGAGGAAAAATGACAAAGGGGAAGACAAAATGAAGAAGAGAGGGGATAATGAGGGCAATAAGAAAGAGGAGCGAGTAAAGAAGATGGAAAGGAAAGAAGAGAAGGAAAGCTGTTCTGTTAATGAAGAGGTAAGGAAATTAATACTTTCATCCATTACACACAAAAAATTCACTGAACGAATTTCGTCAATGAAAATGTTGCTATAGCAAAACACACACAAAAAAAAAACAGTTTCGAAGGACAGTACATGGACCATGAAACAACCCATTTAACTTAAGTTTGACTGAATTAAGGAAGAAATCAACAATTTCCACAGTCTCTGCAAATAGAGTTTTACATTGAAGATTGCAAACAATTTTTTTATGTGCAGCGACAACGACGTCTGGCAGCCAACAGGGAGAGTTTGCTGAAATCTCTCAGAGGCCTGCTAAAAGCTGGCCGAGGAAGAAATAGGAGGGAAGCAGTCAAAAGCACCCAGTAAGAAACACACATACACACACTCTCACACATTTAAATCAGTGTTGAAAGTTGAATATTAATTTCCCACATTCACCAGGAAAACTGGGGATGGACGAAGGAAGAAGACTGAGTTTAAAAAGATGAGGAGTCAGAAAACCGCTGACAAAAATACCGTCAATGAATCGGCCATCGTTAAGAGATCGAGCATTAACATGAAGAAAGAAGACAAAAAAGAGTCCAGAATGGTCAGAAGTATGACGGATACATCACAGATAGAAATCACAAGAAAAGGAAAAGATGAGAAGGAAAAGGGGGTGAAGGGGAATGAACAGAAGACTGATAAAACCACTGCAGTTGAATTGAGAAATGAAGAAAAGGAGAGCAGGTTGAAAAAAAAGGAGACAAATGCTGAGAGAAAGAAAGATGAAGACGGGAATGAGAAGAGAGTAGTGGAGATGCAGAATGAGGAAACAAATCAGAAAGATGAAAAGAAAAATGACAGTAAGATTATTGGGAAGATTGTAAAAGCAACAGCTGGAACAGGGGCAAAGGTTCAACTAAAGGCAATCATGGCAAGAATACCAGCAGCAGTGGAGGATGAGAAGAGAG
This sequence comes from Antennarius striatus, assembly GCF_040054535.1. Taxonomy (NCBI): domain Eukaryota; kingdom Metazoa; phylum Chordata; class Actinopteri; order Lophiiformes; family Antennariidae; genus Antennarius; species Antennarius striatus. Next base: position 5,106,120 of record NC_090798.1, on the reverse strand, counting down.
AGAAGAATGTGGAAGAGAAGTTAGACAGCAACAAAATGGAAGCCAACAAAAAGACTTCTGAAAAAATAAATGAGAAAAACAAAAGAGGGAGCAATGAAGAGAAGAAATCTGAAGATAAAAAGTTGGATACAAATGTGGGGAAGTCTGAAAGAAAAGCAGCTTTGACAGAAGACACAAAAGACAAAAATCTGACAGATATAAAAAAACCCAGAAAGAATGTGGTGGGAGAGGAGAATCAAAATGTGGGTGGCAAAGGTAAAAAGACACTGGAAAAGAACAAAGTGGAACAGAAAGCAACAATAAATGAGCAGGAGAAGAGGAAAGAAGCAGAGGTGGAAAAAATTATGACCAGAGAACAGAAGAAAAGAGAGGGGAAGAGTGATAGAAGATCACAAAAAGTCGACAAAGTGGCTGCGGAACCATCCAAGAAGGTGAGTACACAGTTGGAGAAGGAGAGCGCCGTTGAGACAAAACCACTGACGAGCTCCGTAGAAGAACAGAGAACAACGACAGAGGGCGCAGAGGCAGAACAAGCCTCCAAGACAAAAGGAAAAGAAAAAGTGGGCAAGAATACCACAAAGGAAGACAGTAAAACCAAGAGCGATTCTTCAGATGAAGGGAATGTGAAACAGGCCCAGGACAAGAATTTGACGATGACTGACTCAACTCTGCATCGAATCCATGGAGACATCAGGATATCTCTGAAGAACGACAACCCTGTAAGACACCTTTGCAGATTGCTTTATTACATCTTTTTTCATAGTACTTTCCTTCTCTTGCTGCCTTTCTCTGTATCATGAGGACAAGGGTTGAGATGGTGGGAGATTGTCTATTGAAGCTGATTACCATTTTACAAAACTGGAACTTCAAGCATATTGGTTGAAGTTGACGCTAAATGTAAAATATGCTTACCGTTCGACAAAGATTATTTTAAGTCATTAAAAAAAACCCCAGCCGTGTATAATTTCAAATTTGCACATGTAGGTGTAGTGACAGTTAGTTATCACTTTAATCAGTAACTCAAACATTGTCTTCAATGGCCATTAATATACTTCAGTAGATAGCTTTTAAAATGAGGTTTTTCACCAGTTTAAAGAGTGCAGTATTTTCCGCACTATGAGGTGCACTGTAGTATAAGGTGCACCTTCAATAAATGGCCTATTTCTAGAAGGTTTTTCATATATAAGGTGCACTGGATTATAAGGTGCGCTGTTGGTTTTTGAAAAAAATAAAGGCTTTTAGGTGCGCCTTATTAGTGCGGAAAATACTGTAGATGTTTTATACTGGTACAGTATAAAAAAGTATCCTTCAGCTAGTTGGCAGAAGGATACATCAGATAACTGCATCTCTCTCCCACCTGTTGTCTTCAGAATAAGACAACTTGCTTGTGCTTTTGATTTTTGCATTTATTTTCATGCTTTATCATTCTTTGTATAACTTATATATAATTATACACAGGTAAAATGTCCATTGGTTGATTAAAAAAAAGTTATTTTCTCATAATTTAGAGGGGTTTGGGACTTTTTTTTTGCAAGGCTGGAACAGAGATTACCAGTCAAATGTGGATAAAAAGTCCAACCATAGTAATGTCTAAATGTGCTTGTGTGTTTCAGGACATCGGTAAGTGTGTGGCGGCACTGGATCAGCTCAGTATGGTTTATGTCACTTCTAAACTAATTCAAAGGCACAGCGAGCTAGTGGTCACCCTGAGAAAGGTACAAACGGTAGAAATGAAAACATGACTGATGTCCTGTGAGGTAGACAGTAACAGAATCTTCAGCCTGACTTTAAGCCGTGGGCTCATGTGTGTTTGTGTGCAGCTGCGCTACTACAGAGCAAGCCAAGACGTCATGGACAAAGCCTCCATGTTGTACAACCGCTTCAAAAACACGTTCCTGGTGGGGGAGGGGGAGGAAATGGTGAGCGCCACCTTCTTGCGCTCTCTGCTGGAGGAGAAGGAGAGGGAGGAAGCTCAGAGGGTGGAGCATTGCAAGGAGAGGCTGGTGAGGGAGGAGCTGCTGCAGGAGGTGAAGAGACGCATGGGCCAAGTGAAGGAGAGGAGAGCGAACGGAGGAGGAGACGAAGAGGCGGACAGAGCCAAGAGAAAGGAGAAGACGACATGAGCGGGAATGGAAGCGAGAAACAAAACAGAGCTGAGAGCAGAAGGTAAGGAAATGATAAAATGTGTGTAAGATTTATCAACCTTGAATGAATATACGAAAAATCATTAATGGAGCACAAATCAAAGACTGATAACATCCAAGAACTGAAATGTCTTTAGCTTGTTGATATTTTGTCATTCTGTGGGTGAATCTCAGACAAATTAAACACATACGATTAAATACTTTTTGTGAAATAAAATTTCAAGTATCATTAAAGTTCAGGGAATACTGAATTTTTTTAGTTATTTTAAACTGGGCTGCATTAAGATTTCACCTATCAGGGTCAAAGATACCCTACAGCTTTAACCCTGAAAATGTACCTTATGTTGTGTTTATTCTCTTTCTTGGTTCTCCAAAGCTCCAGTGGACTCTTCCTGATGTCTCAGTGTTCCTGAAGCAGCTTGTCTGATTTCGTTGACCTCAAACGACGTGATGACAGGTGGATTGTTACACCTGGTCAGGTGCTATCAACAGTCACAGTGGAACATTTATACAGTTAAAGCTGCCTTCATTAGAACAAAGTTGATGTCTCTCACTTAGCCTTTTAACTTGAGCATTATGTGTAAGCCCAACACTACTGGTTTGACATTAACACTCACTTTGTGCATGTTTTTAAGCTAACGTAACAATAGTTTTCTTTAGGTTTAGCCCTGTCAACCCATTATGGATCCAGAAAACAAATTATTTCACCTCATTGCATTCGTCTATTTGACATGAGGCTTAGTTCATTTGGAACTTTAACAGTGGCATAACCTTAACCTACCTCTCCTAAATTACTTCCAGCGTTTTTTTGTTTTTTTTTCTATTTCAGTGACATTTCTCCTTTAATCAGTAACGGATTTTGGGACAGGGTTGTTGGAAAATATCATTCTTTGTATTTGTTTTTGCTGTCAGATTGATTTTAAACCACAGTTGAATTTTTTAAGCATTTCATGACATCAGCATAAATTACTTCAGCCCTGACGCAGGATGCCTTGTTCAAGGGTTTGTGTACATGGAACTGTTTTCTATTAATTGTACAGAAAAATATTTGTATTTTATTGTGAATTAATGTTTTTATGATTATAATTGTTCATTACAGTTGTCATTTGTTTTCTTGTCTAATGTTAGATTTGTTTTGAAATTTTCAAACAATTTTGCAAACTCTTCATGGTGTAAAGTTGAATTATTTCATTTAAGAGCATGAAGAAGCATAAAAAGACTTCACAATGAGACTGTGAATACAGTTGTTTTTTAATTTTATTTTTAATTTTGGTGGTATAGTATCTGAGTTGAACTGAAAATAGACATAATGTAAACAGAACAATCAATTTTACAGAAAGTTTGCAAAGGATTTTTTTTTTAAAAAAGCATTAAAAAGGAAAACTCCCCCGTCCTGGACAGTTTTTGAATTCAATCAGTTTGATTCTCTAAATTACATTTTCCTAAATAAAATATTGAACTATTTTATTGCAAGCCTTGAAACACTGAACTGTTCTAGAAGAATTTGAAGTTGATTTCGATCTGTGTCAAGAACAAACTATCAAAATTTTAAAAAAAAAGTTGCAAAACACTAACCTTTAATTTATGACTTATTTCTTAACAATTTCAACTTTTTCAGAAGGCTGGTGCTCCCCATTGGCAGGAGCGCTGCAGCTGTAGCTTTACTTCTGTCACCTTGGTAACGAACACTTTGAGCAGATACTGATTATGGGCCTAAAATGATCCAGAACACAGCCAAAGCAAACTTTTGTGTAACAGGGGTCAAATCCTATTTCTTGAAAGAATTTGGGTAATCCTTTTACAAAAGGAATCGACACTGGTGAAATCATGACCTCCTCGGCAGCAGTTACACAAGTGTAAATGTTACCCTACATATTTTCAATGATCCCAATGTTTCAATGTAGCAATGATCCCAAGCAGAATTCAAAGCCCTTCACCACTTGGTAACAGAATAAGTCCTGGATGAGAACATCTTTGGCGAGAGTTGACATAGCTAGTTAACAGGAATATTCCAGAATTGGAGGCTTGTGTCCCTACGGGATAGGATGGGATTCCCTGGAATGCTGTCACAAGCTGGTTTGTGGATGTTCATTATGTTTGCAGCAGATTACAGAGGCTGAAGGGTCCCTGAAAACAACAAGACCCCTGTCATCAAGGTTTGAGTCATCTGGACACAACCGTGGAAATAATAAAATTTAAGTATTCTTGCTTAATGTGGTTATTGATAGCTGATCAATAATACATTTTATCAATGAGCCTGATAAAGGACGGAGCCAGAAATTGTATCTGTCAAATTCTATCTCTTGCTCTGTCTCCTCTTTGCCTCCCCCTTTCCCCTCCACCTCTGTCTCCTCTCCCTGGATAGCCTCAGCTTTTATATTAAAAGTTTTTTTTACAGATAAAAAGAGTTTTACAGATTGAAAAAATTAAAGAAAAAAGTAAAAGACGTGATAGAAGATATGATTGTTTTCTTAATGTGCTTTTTTTTTTTAAAAACCTTTTTATTTTAGTTTGATAAATGTTAGAAGGTTAGATGTGTTTCTTTGTTCAGGAAACGCATAGAACTATTGCAAATCCTCTTCACGTGAATATCTTTTGGATTTTGTGACAACGTGATTATTTTATAATCTGACTTTTATGAATAAACGCGATACTCAAAATCAAAATGAAAAAGCATCTCTCTCTCTCTCCCTCCTTCCCTGTCTCTCTCCACCCCACCCCGCTGTGGGTGGAGAACAGGAAGCTCAGGAGGTGTGTTTTCGGTGCGTGTGTGTGTATTTGTGATTTGTGTCAGTGTTTTGTGTCTTCAGGAAGAGATCGGAGGTGTCCGGGATCCCCGACTGAACCGGACTCTCTCAGTCAGACAGCAAACAGCTGGAGCTTCGGGACGGAACCATGACCCACGGCCGTCGAGTCTGATCCGGAATGGGTCTGACGCTCTGCTGATCGGGAGAGAACAGCAGCGGAACGAGCGACGGACGCACCGGGGACCGACATGGCCCACGTAGGCAACGGAGCACCGGCTGAGGAGGAGGAGGTGGGGTCACACCTACACCAACAGCATGACCGCCCGCCACGGTATCACTGACGGATTCCTCCCGTGTCATCTGCTGCGTGGAATTGGAGGGACTCCTGTAGAGCGTCAGTGTGTGGAGGTCTAGTTACTGCATGTGTTCCAGTCAAGGAAGGATGGATGGAGGGATAGATACATTGACGTCATAATTAAAAAGAGACACCTGAAAGAGTAAAAAAAATTCAATCAGAATAGGTCAAATTAATTTCATTCATTCAATCATTCATTCATCCGTCCATCTATCCGTCCATTCATCCATCCATTCATTCATTAATTCTCGCTGTGGAAGGTCCTGAGGGGTTCACACTGGACATATCAGTTCTCACTCACATTTGGTTTAGAGGAACCAGATCTGGAACCAGAACGTGTTTCTGGTAGTGAGAAGAAGCTGAAGAACCAAGAGGGAATCACAGCAGAGACAGGGAGAACATGCAGCCCACACACTAAAGTCTGTAGGTCTCACTGTGTTCCATCACTGTGACATCAAGACGAAGTAAGAGCCTGAATGAAATTAAGTTTTAATAGAAAAATAGAATATTAGATTAAATTATGTAACTGAATAAACTAATATCGATACCAGTGCGATTCACATGCTAGAGATTTTCTTTAGATCTACAGCACAGTTACACTTTCACGCTTGAGGGCTGTGCTGTCATGAGACTGGTAGTTTTATGATGACAGGATGTAATGGGGGAAGTGAGCAGTATTGGTGAAGGTTTAAATGAAGCCATAATTCAAACTATCTGCACCCATCAGCCGGCAGCTGAAGTATGAGCCCAACAACACAATGAACAGATGTGGAAGAAAACACTTTAATCATGATGAATAAATCAAGGATATTAGCAATTATTATACATAACATAAAAAACATCTTATATATTTCTTACCACACTACCTATATTTACAGCGTACTATATATATATATATATAATGTGTGTGTGTGTGCGTGTGTATATGTGTTTTGAAAGTTTAGCCTCACACTGTATATACCCTCTACAACTACTAAATGTAAAGTACAGCACTTACATGGTAGTGCTTTTCTCTCTGGAACATGTTTATAGTGTATATGTGAAGAACTAATGACCTGTAGATCTAGGTTCAATCTAGGTGAGCTGGTATTTATCTACTTGGCTATAAGTGAGTTGATACTATCTGTGTGTGTGTGTGTGTGCGCGCGCGCACGTGCAGCTCACACACATGTGAGGTTATGTAAACGATACGTGCATATCAGGTTATGTAAATGACAGATTTGATTTTAGATGCAGGCTTCACAACAAACACTTGGCAGTTAAAGGAAGATGTGACAATTGCGGTTTACATAAGTTAGCTTCATTTCTTTCACCCATTTAAAATCCAACAAATTGTTTTAAAGTAAGACCTTTTCCAAACTGACAAAACAATAACATGCCATACTGAGCAATCATGTGACATGTAAGGCTTGGCTTCTGGTTGCCATAGTACTGGAAGGTGAGGTACCAGGGTTATTGTAATTAACCTTTGTATTTCCAGTAAAGCCTGATGTTCCACCTTGCGTGGTTTGTTCGCCTCGAATGGGAGTGTTCACTCAAACAATTCTGTGTCACTCTTAAGCTCCAATGATTAACAGATTCAAAATGTGTTATCCTTCTGAGTGGTTTTTGGGGTGCTTTTGAAAGTTTACTTGCTACCTAGTCTACAAGTCAAAGTTTGAAGATTTTTGAGGTGCATTTGCATGTTAAAAAAGTCATTGATCTGTTTGTGTCTGCTTTATTTTAGCATCTTCTGTAGAATCTGATTTTTTTGCATTTTGGTGGCGGTCTAAGGATCCTTCCAGGTCATGATTGTGGGTTACAATAGATTCCAATCTCCAAGAAGATGTCCAAGAGATTTTTAAGGGGCATTAGGAGATACCCAGTGAGCTTTTTACATTTATGAAAGTCTTCAGGGAAAATTAATTCAGCTTATTTGTCATGCTTGTTGACACTTCCCCTCAAAGGACTCAGTCCAAAATAAATTATTTAGGTGTTGCACGTTGAGACTATCCTGTGTCACACCTCACCAGTTCATCTCCTTATTGGAGCTCACAAAGTATTCTTTATCAGCGACCAGTCTATGGCATCACATTACAGAGGAATTCAGCTGACTTTAGTTGAGCTATGAGGAGTGTAAGTAGAGCCTTGTTTCGAAACGAAACAAAACAGAGAACGGTTATCGTCCAACTGCATTGCTCAGCAACTCAACAATAAATAACAGACAGAACACAATTAACTTAGTGCTGACGTCCAGTAAGGCAGTCAAGTGGAGTTTGCATTTGAACTCTTTTCACATCAATATTGGATTTGATAACCATCCTAACGTTCAGTGACTAATTATCCATTTATTCTGTTGGGGTTCAGTCATTTCCAGGGTACATTAAAGGAGCCAGAATGTTTAGTTTATACATCATAGTGTCCATCAGGGTCTTTAACTTTTGTGTTCCTTCATTAGATAATGTTAAATTCCTTTAAACGTGAGGAATGCTGTATTTTATTTTGTGAGGTTAAAACATAGTTTGGTAATAATAATCTGATTATCTTACAGAATCTGTTTATACTGATTTTACTTAATTTTTTGTTTAGTTTTACATTCCAACTGGACCTATGTGGAGACACCGAGGTTGGAAGGGATTTAAAATAAGTTCACAGTGTTTTTTAAGGTTGTTGTAAATTAAACTCTAGTGGAAGACGTTTACTAGGTGAAAGGAAGCGTTGTTAGTCTTCATGGAATTACTGAGAATGTTCTTTTCTTCATGTAGTATTTGAAACTTCAATTCAACTTCAAACTTTACAGCAGAATCTTCTTCCAATTCGTTGCTTAGGTCTGACAGTTGTCTTCATCCAGGATTAAGCAAGTTTAAACTTTTTTATTAATATGATGCTTCTTTGCCTTCTGAATGTTTCGAATGTTTTGTGTTGTCAGGGTTTAACATTTGGAGAGGTACTGTGGATTATAAAGTCTCTTGGCATGACTGCATTAACTATGTAACTCTGACACAATGACCGCACTGAGGCCATCAGGGGATGAATGCACACTGTTATGTGACTGGCTTATTTTGGAGAATGTGATTCTCCAGAAAACATAGGGACAGCAGTTTACCGACAACATCACCCTTACCGTTTATACTGACATCAGTTAAACACTGTTTACGACCACACAGCACCCTCAAAAGCTTGACAGGCTGTGGCAGAATTAATTTGAGACTTTAAGAGGGTTCAGCTGATTATTTAAAGGGTTTTTTAGTAGCTACCAGGAAGTGTGGTGGGGCCTCAGGGGATTGGTTATCTTCTTAAATAACCGAAATTTTTGAAGTTTCAAATTTTTGTCTAACTATTTCTGTGGAAAATCCTTGGAGGTTTGAGGGGTTGAAGGATTGTGAGGTTTCCTGAATTTTCCCTAGATACTTCAGTGGGACCCATAAAGTATATCTAAATATTTCAGTATGCCAAATTCTTTGAGAAAATTCCAAAGGTCAACATTTGCAGTTGGTTATAGAATGGGTTCATACAGTCATTCCAAAAGAGAGAGAAACATACTATATTTGTAACATAGGAAACATTTAGCAGACATTGACGATGTTTTTAAGTTTATGTGACAATGATGTACTTCAGAACCCTTCTATTGGTTCTTTGAAAGAGTTTGAGTCACTTCAGGAAGTTTTGGTGTGTTTCAGTGAATCCAGACATTAATGTCTATGAGGAGGCTCCACAAGGACAGCAGGGGCATCCTGGGGGCTTTTTAAGTGTCCTTGAGAACTTCTTGGATTATTTCTTATTTGTGGTTGTGTGTTGTAACAGGATACAGCGTGTAGGTCTTAACTAATTAATTAGAAACTTTCTGTCACAAGAGAAGCTTGACATTGACCTGACCTTGTGTGTAATGTCATCTAGTGTCTCCTGTCTTCGCCTTATGCAATAAACCCGTGTGTGCTGATCGAAAGGTGTACCCGAATCAATGCTTCTACTAAAATATAACTTTAGAAATTTATCTTACCATTTATATTTAGACATATTCTGTATTTAATTTAAATATTCTGTCAAGCTAGAATTTAAAACACCAATACAGTTTAATTATTTAAGTAATGTGGCAAGTTTCGAAATTGATTTTAAAATTTTCAAGTCTTGTTAAAATGATCTCTTTAAACGATACTCTGGAACAAATGATTTGAATTGAGAAAATGTCTTTTAACTTCAGTTCCCAGTTGTTCTTGCTTTTGTTGATGATAAATGGTATTTACAAGACCTATCGGTGGTCTGTGTCCTTCTCTGTATTGTCCATGGAGAACATGGGGTTCAGTCAGTATGAAGCTTATCGGAGTGCTTATAAATAAACTTGAGTGGTGTTCTTTCTCCCTTTTCATGAACTAAATGCATAAAGTAACCAAACCCTTTATTATATGTCATATTTGACGAGTGAAGTGGAGCTCACGTTACCATGAAGATCTCCTTTTCTGATTTATTTGCTTGCTGTTGACTTTTAATTATGGTTAAAAACAAAGATTACATTCTTAAATGTTTTGTATGCAACCAATGCACATGATCGAAATACTTGAATACTTCTTATTCTCTAAATCATTTTATTTTGTAAAACTGAAAAATCCTTTATCTTTAGGGATATCTGTAGTGACAGCAAATTCTACAAGTCCATCAACGTAAACATTGTACGTTCATACTATATGCTTGGTAACATAGCGGCCGTTGAAATATGTGTGTGAAAGACTGAAAGTGACTGGATGTGAGCCAATGTCAGAGAGACCATCTGTTTGTATGGGAGAAAGTGAGAGGGAGCGATGAATGTGTGAAAAGAGAAGATGAACGTGTGAGCGACAAGCGTCTGTTTGCATTCACACACAGATTTGTTTGCCTGTGACTACAACCGTCCATCGAGTATCTTCTCCCACTCACTTCCTCTTCTTCCTTGTATTTTTTCTCTTGTTCCTTCTGTCTTTGTGGTTCTCTCCTTCTAATCCTCCCCACTTTCACAGTGTTATGCATAACCTGAGGCATGGTTAATCTTTGTGGGTTGCACCCTCCCAATTACTACTAATTCATTATAGTTAGAGAAATTATAAAATTTAAACGTTTCACACAAGGATCAGCAGCTGAGAGAAGACCGTTCTTCCTCATGACCTTTTGTTTATTTACTTATTCTACCTTTTCAACTTTTATATACAACATTGAGGTATAAAGTTGACCAAGTTGTGTAAAACAGGCTAATGCAGTTCCTTCTGAGCGAAGCCACACACAAGGAAAGAAGTGGTAACCTTTCAACGTCATACATCAACATAAAAAGACTGTATAGAAAGAGAAAGTCAGGATGTTCTCCTTTATTGTAAGAAAGGAGAAACTGCATTGTCAATCCTGGTTCCTGACAAATAATTTACTCTTGCTGATGTGAAGGACTTGTTGCTACGACTATTCAGACCCCTATGACCTGGTGGCAAATCTCACATGATTCAAAGATAAAAAACAAAATGAAACAAAACATTTTAAATGTTTTAGACGTGCTTGCACACTGTTGATTAGACAGTAAGCTGAAATGGGTCACATTGTGTATTTTCCTCTCAGTGGGTCAATAGCAGCAGACAGCAGGCAGAGAGTCTGTTTGTGGAGCTCTGGATGTGTGACTGCAGCTGAAAGATATTATGTAAGAAGCCGCAGGGACGCTATTATTAGCCTGCACACACACTGTGTGTGTGAGTGTGTGTGTGTGTGTGTGTCTGTATTGTGACCTCAGACAGAGTTGATGCCTTTGAAATTATATAGAAGCATGAGTGAACCAATCAGCAGTCTCTACTGCTGAGGGACATTGGACCATGTTTAAATGCCCTGGAGGCATTGGATTGTGTGTCCAAATGTCTTCTGCTTGTTGAATGGCTACAAAGTCTCAAGCAGAAACAGGGACTATTTAATCTTGTAGTGTTGTGTGTGTGTTTGAACATGATTTGGAGTTCATTTACCGTTCTATTTAAAAGCCAGGTGTGTCTTACCTGGAGCTGTTGTATTTAACCTGCATTACTGGTCTTCGCTACCTAACCCTCTGTACCTTTGTCATTTTCATTTGGTTGTATATGAGCTATATTTAACTGAGGAGGAGGAGGACTGCTCCGCATGACTGTGATAGGTCTAGTGATGCATGATGTTCACAGTCTGCTGATTCATCAGAAAAATTAGCATTCTGACTAATAGCTGATGGGATACAAAAATTATTTAACCACAATCTGTACTTTGCTCAGAAATGTATGGAGCTGCTTTTACCTCCACAATCATCAGTTTGATGGTATAACCAGACTGTCTCTGTGGTTTTCAGGACTGTTTTGAAGATGCCTTTGACAGAATACCTGCGTGAGTATACATACACACACACACACACATACACACACACACACACACACACACACACACACACACACACACACACGCACGCACACATATGCACATGGTCAGTGTGTCTGGATGTTGTAAGAACTGATTATATGTGTCTGCTTCTGTGCAGGACGTGTCAGATGGACCTGCACACGGCCATCCAGGAGACTCAGTGCGCTCTCAGTCTTGTTCTCAACAACAAGTTCTCCGATGCCCTGGACCTTCTCAAACCCTGGTAACCTTAGTAATAAGTGTGTGTGTGTGTGTGTGTGTGTGTGTGTGTGTATTAAGCAGTACTGTAAAGTTAGTAGTTTTCATTAATTTATTTGTTCATGAATACATTTTTGGTCCCTTGGGTGCTAACTTTTCTCTGCATTTGACCCATCCTTGAGGGATCAGTGAATTTACTTATAGCAGCCAGGGAGCATGCTGGCTCATCTTTCTTAAATATACTTTGGCAGGTAGTCTAGGGAAACTGTCATTCGAACCACAAGCTTCCAATAAGTGGACAACACTTTTGTCACCACCATCTCTACTACTAGTAGTGTTGTGATTAGTATTTCTATGGGTAGTAATATATGTGTGTGTATTTATGTGTGTGTGTGTGTGTAGTTGGAAGGACAGTATGTACCATGCGCTGGGTTACAGCAGCATCCTGGTGATGCAAGCTGCAATGACCTTCGAACACAGAGACATCCAGACTGCCATGGCAACCATCAAGCAGGCGTTACAAACCTGTCAGAGGTGAGAAGACAGTATTTTATCACAGCTATCTCAGGAAATTGGAGCAATGTCCTTAACTAAACCATGAATATCTCATATATATTGTAGAGTATGCATATAGTATGTATAGTATGCATAATAATGCTGATAAAAACTACACGTTACCAATATATTTATATTCATATGTTTAATTTATTTTTCCATTTATAATAATTAAAGAGGGTTTTATCTGATGTTTCACTCAGTGAGCATAGAATAAGAGTAGATGTCCTCAAACTTTCTGCAGGTTCAGGAGGAGGAACTCTGTGGTCGGATCTCTGTCCAGTCTGATCAGCAAGCAGTCAAACCTACAGGAGGGTACGTAAATACATGTCTGTCCTGACATTTTGAGCTCAGTCCACAAATGTCCATATAAGTAAAAGCAGTGATGTGTTATGATGTGACGTGTCCATTTGTTCACAGAGGAGATGCATGCAGAGATCTGCTATGCTGAATGTCTGCTACAGAAAGCCACACTTACATTTGTACAGGTCAGACCTGCTGCCTACCTTTGTGCCTGTCTCTTCATAATATTTAAATAATGGGACAACCTGCTCCCAGTAATTAATAATGCTCAAAATGATCCCCAAAATTATTCATATGAAAATTTCTATCAATGTCATGTGGTGTTTGTGGATTTTTTGATGAGATAGTCTTTTGCAATTGCATTTTTGCAATCACTGCCAGGGCGAAGGTTAGAGCTTAGGTCTACCAGTTGATCCAGAATTCATGACCAAAGGTGATGTCACTTTATATTCTAAGTAGAAACCTGAGACTCTGTAACTGGGATTGAGAGACAATGGATCTCGACATTGTCCAGTGAACCATAGGGATATACAGAATGGATAATTTGTTGACAAAAGGTCATCTTGGCTGCTTACTGGTTGAAAGGTGTAATTGAACATTTTCAATCGTCTCTTTCTCTTTCACTCTCTCACTCTCTGTCTCTCAGGATGAGAACATGATCAGTTTTATTAAAGGAGGCATCAAAATTAGAACAAGCTACCAAATATACAAGTGAGTGACTTATCTGTGTTCTTAACTGTTGGCTTAGGAATGAGGCTGCTTTGTTGACTAAATGTGAGGTAACATCCAGATATAGTTTGTCTGTCTGATTATAGTATATGTAGTAAATAAGATCACTCTTCTGGCATTTTGTGATTTTACTTCTTGATTTCCTGCAGAGACTGTCAGAATGTCCTCAACACCACTCAGGACATGAACAGCCAATTGGATTCATTCAAACAGTTTGAGAGCGGAGTCAAACTGGGCATTGGCTCTTTCAATCTGGTGGGTTTTATGAGAGGTTTTGATTTAAAAATCTGTGAGTTTAAAATTAACATGTGGATTATGAAACAATTTCGTTATAATTTCTATAAATTCTCTCTCTATGTCTTTCAGATGTTGTCTCTTCTTCCCCAGAGGATTTTGAGGTTGCTAGAGTTTATTGGATTCTCAGGAAACAGGGTAAGCACATCCCTTTAAACGCAAATCCTTGCAAAAAATTTGAATGTTGTCTGAATATCAGCAGCGATCCCATCTCTGTCTTTGTAGGAGTTTGGCTTGTCCCAGTTGAGAGAAGGAGCCTCCACTTGCAGTTTGCGCTCGATCCTTTCTGTGCTGACTCTGCTCTTCTACCACACATATGTGTCACTGATACTTGGTAGGGAAACACAAATACACCATTCTTATTTAATTCAAACTGGGACTGCTGTAAATGTTGTTGTTGTTGTTTTTTTTTAAGTAATACGTTATTCTATTTGTTATTCTGAAGATGGATTGAGTAATCCAATAAGAAATACTCAGCAACACCATCATACAAAAGAAAAAAAAAATCTGTGAAATGAACAATATGTTTGTGTCTTTTAAGTTTTAAGGGATGTGATTGAAAAGGAAAAAGGAAGCATATCAACAGACTCGAAACTGAGACTGGCTGTGCACTTTTATGCAATATTTACCACTGCAGAAAATAGATGTTAACTTAGCTAATGTACATGTCCCTTTCCAGTTATCCATTAGCCTGTCTGCATTTCTTAACCAGCCATTCAATATTGCCATAATTAACTTGCATACTTTTAAAGTCTTAATTTCAACCTAATTCATCACACTAATTAATGTTAAATCACATACAATTATACCAATACTAACATAGACTGACTTTGCCGCTAGTGCATCACATACACAACACATGGAAATTTGTCTTGGTGAATTTCAGTAATTTTGATCAAATAATTAAACTAGCCAGGGAACCATTTTAGCTCTTGTTATAATACACTTTATCAATTTCACAGTCGGTTATTGTTTCTACAATCATTCCCTGTCTTTCAGATTTATGAAGGATTAAATGTCAGACTTTGCTCCTCAGGTATCGTTTATTTATCTTGTGAATTATGACTGAAGCGTTTAATGCTGTGTTTGACTAGGAACTGGAGAGGGGAACCTGGTGGAGGCTGAAGCTCTGCTGGAGCCGTACCAGCACAAATACCCTAAAGTAAAACAAATTATTGGATTACTTTCAAATTTAAACTTCTTAACTAATATTTTACTTCATTTGTGTTGTATTTTTTTTTCTTCTTTCAGGGCTCCATCATTCTTTTTTACAGTGCTCGCATTGCCTCACTGCGAGGAAACTTTGAAAAGGTGTGTAGAGCACACACATCTTTCTATCTTTGATCATTCACATCATCATCATTCACATTACGCCTTCATTTAATGTTGAAAGCAAACCTGGACACTGAAATGAGCTTTTTGAAATATCAAAACTTTTTTCAGTCTGGAATGGTCAAGGCCACTTTTTTTTTTTTTAACTTTCTTTACCCTATGAAAATTGATCCAGGAGTTTTTGTGTCATGAGAGTAAATGCTGAAATCTGCTGTATTTAAATAAAATGGAGAAAGTTCCCATAAGCTCATTATTGACCCAGAAATCATTCATTCCCGATATCTAACAGTAAATTTAAAGGTAAAAGAGACTTTATTTGTATTTTTGAAATGTTACAAAATGACTAAAACTCCCATTGGTAATCACTAAGAGAGTGTTAAAAAAAAGAACGAATATGTCTGACGTGGATGAATGACACCTTTTTTCCCTGGATGTATACTGATATTCACAGCTGCTGTATCACAATGTCAAGGAGAGGACATTGAGATATATTTAAGTAACACACTGTGCATAACTACACACACACATCCTAAATAACTGTAACACACTCAGTTTGGAATTATGTCGTCTTTACAGGCTTTGTTTGCCTTCACAGTTGATGATGTATGTTTCAGGCTCGTGCGAGGTATGAGGAGTGTATCAGCAGCCAGCAGGAGTGGAAACAGGTCCACCACATGTGTTACTGGGAGCTCATGTGGACTCACTCGTACCAGCAGGAGTGGCAGCAGGCGTACCGCTACGCTGACCTGCTCTGCAAGGAGAGCCGCTGGTCCAAGGTAAACACCCACACCTGTTTGCTTCCTTGTTCAGAGTTCATGAAATAGCTGAATGGTTCAACATGACTTTCGCCTTTGTTGAAAAAGAGATTTTGTACAAGAGTGTGTTTCCTACTTTAAAATTGATGTACTGTACATAAATGTTGAGTTTCGAGCAAGTTTGACAAGGTTTGACTGTGGTTATAGATGTAATGTCTTCTTGCTTTTTTTATCCCTCCAGGCGATCTATGTGTACCAAAAAGCAGCCATCCTCAGTATGATGCCAGAGGAGGAGGTGAAGAAGACAGGGGAGGACATCACTGAGCTATTTAGGTGATCTTTGAGGCTATAGTGTGTAGCTCCACTGAGGCCAAACAGTCGTAACAATGTCTGACCCATGTACCAGACCGTAAGGCAGTTTAAAGTGGGTCCTTCACTGGCTCATATCGCATCCTTCTTCTAAGTTTCGTGAAAATCAATAGACTAATTTTGAGTAATCGTGGAAAAAGAAAAAGGCAACAAACACATACCTGGGTCAAGATGTATACTGGAGTATTAAAGTATGAAGAAAAGGCAACAGATTAAGGCAGATAGATTTCAAGCTGTAATTTATGGTTACACCTTAGTAGTATGAGCAAACGTCTTCAGGTCGCTGCTGAAGACAGTCTTCATAGTGAGGCAGAAGGTATTGATCCAAAGACATAAGCAATGTAGAGAGGAGAAGATATGATGTTACAGAGTGGAGTTCCATTGTTTTTTGTCGTACATAGTATAACAGAAAGATGTAGACGTAGCGGACGTGTTTTGTTTTTATAAGCAAGGACATTAGTTCTTAAAAAGTCATTTTGAGACTTATGATAATAGGGTTATGCTTAGTTCAAGGTCAGAAACGTGGAAATACACTTATTTAGGGTCCTTCTAAGTATAAAAGCATAAATGTGTGTTTATTTGTGCAGGCAGGTGGAGGGACTGAAACAACGTTTGGCAGGCAAGTCAATCCCGACTGAAAAATTTGCAGTGAGGAAGTCCAGACGCTACAAAGCTGCTAGCCCCATCCCCCTGGTCATCCCTGCACTGGTGCAGTCATATTTTTTTCTGTCATTTGCAAAAAAAATCTTAATTATTACAAGTCTTTTTTTAAATGATTAGCTAAGCTCCGCAGGAAATTCAGATGGAATGAGTGTTAACTTATCTAAAGAAGTGATGCTAATGTCTTTCTCTACAGGAGATGATGTATGTGTGGAACGGTTTCACCATCGTTGGGAAGAGAGCCGACTGCACTGAATCCCTGCTCGTCACCATAGAAACAGCTGAGAAGCAGCTCCGCAATGACCCCAGTAAGTTTGCAAACCCTATGACGGCCTGTAACAGACAAGACCGTAGCAGCTCACCATTTTGTGTAGATCAAACCATGTCATTTAAATATTGAGTTTCCAGCCAGCATTTTAGATAATAGCAATTCTAAGAAAAACTTTTAAAGATATTCTTGAAGATTTTGTCCAGCTTCCTCTCACCTCTAAAAAAATAGAGCTTAAGTGAACTGGTCACACAAAATTAACTGTAGATGTGAGTGTGCATGGTACCCCGCCTCTCGCCTGTTGTCAGCCAAAATAGGGTCCAGCAGACTAGTGATCCACAAGGAGAGTAAGCGGCTGAAGATGAGATAATTGTGATCGTGGAAAGTAAAGAAAATGATGGTCTGAACTGTGGGATCCAGCCTAGCCTTGCAATTTTTCATCCCTTTTTACATCCCGCTTCAATGCAGTGATGTATTGTAATCGTCAGTGTTCATGCGTTTGTTCGTCTGTTTGTTTGTTTGTTTGTTCGTTAGTCCACCAAATATCTTCGCAACCGTTGCAGATAGAAAGATGAAACTTATCCTGAAAGTAGGTCAGGGTAAGTCGCGGAATATTGCAGTCTCTTGTTATTTTTTTAATTAAAAAGCATTTAGAACTTGATTTGGAATTTATTTCATTGAGAAAGTATACAAGTAGTTGTAATCTTTTCAAAATAACGTTTTTCAGGTCAAAATTTTGCAGGTACTTCAATAAATGTTTCACCCACAACATAGTCTGTGTCTTTAATTCCGGCCCCTTGTGTGATTGAGTCAGCCTGGTTTATGTACAATTACAGTGTAGAATTTGTGGGATCGATACAAATATACAAATCAAACATGCCTTTAACTTTAACTAAAATTAGTTAAATTGTAATGGATGCAGTAATGGATGCTGCTATTCTAAGAAAGAGTGTAAGCTTATTGTCTGCCTAAGTAAAATTTGTCAGTTTTCTCTGTCCTAGCCAACAGTGTGAATTACTGAGCAATTACCAAAACTATATTAAACTTGAACATGAAAATGTTCAAATAACCTTAATTTGAAGAGTGTGTTTTATTTATAATGTGAGAAATACACAGTAGAAATAGAAATGAATAGATGGTTGGCTTTTATGGGTTTGCATTGACACTACAGGAATGTGTGAGAAGTTAACAAAATCAAGTTAGTCAACTTGTGATAAGCAGCTGATTCTGAATTAACTCGTCTTTGAGATGAACATGTTGGAGAAATTGCCTTTGATCTGGAGGATCAGTAGTCCAGTAGGAGTGTGTATTTCTAGTCAGAGCTTTATAATGGCAGTCTATTTTCTTTGAAATTCAAGTATTTCATGTCATTTGGTGAAAGTTCCTGAAGGGACGTGTCAGTTTAGTATCATGCAACTCTAATCTCTAGTTTGACATAATGAACGAGCCAAGTTGAATATATTGTGCTACCCACTTCATAACAATACCAAAGTTCTGTTATTGTCTGTTAGGAAGATGTATTTATCTCATAGTTCCCTATTTCTCTCATTTAGACCCATCAGAGTTTCATCCAGATGACAGCTGCCTGGTCCAGATGTTGAAGGGTCTTTGTTTGAAACACCTCGGCCGGTTGCTGCAGGCTGAGCTCTGCTTCACGCAGGTCCTGTCCAGGTAAAACAATCAGAGACAGACAACAGGTCGAGGCATTAACTAGGACTGCTTATCTTCTGACAGTGAGAAAGATTAGATCAGCTGTCCTATCTGTGTTTTGTGTACTTACAGTGAAAGTCGTATCAGATATGATCACTACCTGATTCCTTTCACTCTCTATGAGTTGGGCCTGCTATATAAACTACAGGGAGACTTCACCAAGGCCACCACATACATTGAAAATGCCAAGTAAGTCTACATAACTCTCTATTCATGCATTTATGTAAATCCCTTGAAGACCCACCTCAGACTTTTTGTGCTGAAATCTTCGTCTTCTTGGCACATTTCACTTTTTGTGATATGGCAGTTTCCTCATCCGTTCATTACATCCTGCTTCAAAGCGGTGATGAATTGTAATTGTCAGAGTTTGTTTGTTTGTCTGTTTGTTCATTCGTTAGTCCACCAAATAACTTCGTAACTGTTGCAGATAGAAAGATGAAACAAAAAAGCTCATTAATTGGGCGGCAAAGGGGATGAAAATGAGAGGATGGCCTTGACCTTTAGAAAACTAGGTCAAAGTCAAATTTCAACTTTTGTAAACTCGGGAACCTGATAAGATAGAAAGACGAGGGAGAAGGCCAGTGTGAGTAAGACCATAGATCAAAGCACGGGATTTGATTTATGGTCTGAGAAATTTTCTATCCTGAGATATTTTTGCACATATCTCAGGAACCGGATAAGATAGAAAGATGAAACAAAAGACGTTATATTCAGGGAGGCAATGGAATGAAAATTACTTTGCAACCTTGACCTTGAAATACTTGAAAAATATTTTCACTTTTATACCTTTTTAGGTACACACCCCTGAAACCTAATGATAATTAAAATGCACCAGTTACATGTTGGATCTTGTTTGTTTTTTTTGTTGTTTTTTTTATAAAATAACCCTCAGCTATGAAAATAGGTCAGGGTAAAAATTTGAATTTAGGGGTGTTGCGTGATGTTGCAGTCTCTTACTACCTAGTTTATGTGTTGTTTTTATGTCCTGTAATTGTTTCTGGTAAGCCTTAAGGAATAGTACTTTTCTATTTAGATTAGTGATTTCATTTAAATAACCTCAGGTGGTGATTACAGATTGAAATTTAATAAATTTTGATTCCTACAAACAATTCAGCTTACAAACAGCCACTTGGAACCAATAGTGTTGGCAGGTTGATGACTGCCTGTACTCAGTTGCAGACTGACCAGTGTAGCGTAAGAGTGCTCTCTACTGACGTTGCTGAGCATAGCAGGATTAAAATCACCCATTCAAGACATTCATTCAGGCTCACATTTTCTGAGAGAAATTCATTTGAAGAAAAGATAACATTGTAAACTATGTACTTTAACCAAACCTATATTATGCTATCATTATATCCGTGTATTAATTACAAAGGATCTGAACATTTGTGTGTACATCATTTATGGTTAATATACAGTGGAGCCAATAAGTATTGGGCAACCTAAAACATGTGTAAGTTCACCCATTTAAAAAGATAAAAAGATAAGAGAGGTTTGTAATTTCATCATAGGTGCACATCAAACGTGAGAGACAGAATGTAAAAAGAAAATCCAGGAAATCACATTGTATGATTTTTAAACAATTTATTTATGAAAATGGTTGGCCAATAAGTATTGGGTAGCCAGAAAACAAACAACTCATCTGTCCCTCACAGACCAGTCACTTGCTCTTTAAGAAGATATTCAGGCCCCCACTTGTTAACAGTATGAATGGCACCTATTTGAACTGATTAAATGTATAAGAGACACCTGTACACACATTCAAACTCTCAGACTTCAGTCGTCACCACGACCAAGACCAGAGAGCTTCCCAAAGACACCAGAGATAAAATTGTACAAATGCACCAAGCTGGGATGAGTCAAACTGCAATCGGTAAACAACTTTGTCAGAAAAGATCAACAGTTTGAAACATTATTAGAAAATGGAAGAAGTATAATATCATTAACTAGGAGTGGAACTCCATGCAAGATCTCACCTCATGGGGCTCGAATTGACCTCTATGTTCTGCACCTCCCCTTATTGCAGATCTCCTCTAGCATGTATCTGATACCAACCGTACTTGTTGGTGTTTCTTTTCATTTAAGATTCTCAAGGGTTTGTTTTTTTCTGCATCAGGTTGAACTACAAGGACTATTCCATGGAGTCTAGACTGCACTTCAGGATCCATGCAGCCCTCAACAGCCTCAGAGGTTCACCTGTCGGCACCCCATAAAATAACTAGAACTGCAGCAGGAAACAACTGCATGTGAAACATGTGAAGGCTTAGTTTAAGTGAATCATCCACTCCAAATGATGACACTGAAGTAAATGGGAGATTTCCCAGTTTCTTCATTGCTGAAACTTCAGAGCTTGTTTTTTATTTATTCTTGTAAGTATTGGATGAATGAAATTGTTGAAAGTTGCACCTCTTCTCAAACAGGACTGGGCTTCCTATCTGTGTCTGCCAGTGATAACCTTTTATTGGTGGATGGAGAAGCATGGTTCAAAGCTAAATATAGATCGAATCAACACATTGATCACTCCTTTACTGTTACTAAAGAAACACTCCAAGGGCTTTTTTATGCAGAAACACCATGCATTCTTAATAATAATCATGATGTTGGACTGAAAACATGTTGTAAAAAAGTGTGTACTCAGTGCTTAGACGTTGACAGCGAATAGAAGCCTGTGCTGAATCACACATATCTATATGCTTTTTTATTTTCTTTGCCTTTTTTGATTTCCTAATAATACATTATGTGCAGACAAATGCGTAACGTGTAATTACAGCCTTCTTACCGACCGTGACTTGTAAACACACACACATACACACAAACACACTCAAAATAATGGACTAATTTCAACTTTGCACATACTGAGCAATATGCATATTAAAATAATTTTGCAGCAATATAAGAGAATTTGCGCTCTTAACTCAGCCATTGTAGTGTCATTTTATTTTAGACAGAGTAGATTCTGAGGCAGTGCTTACCTCTCTAGGGCTGTCAATTTGAGATTTCAGAAGTCTCTTATTTAAACTAAATTAAAATAAAGATTCATTGAGCAGCATTTTTTATGCATAGCATCAATTTAGAAGACTTGGTCCCATTATCTCAAGTAATCTATGTTGCATATTTGTTGAGGGCATGTCCAACCCCTTTGTACTAATTAAATGGTGCATAGTCAAAGTGTGAAACACGACATTTGATGCAAATGATACGATTTAGGCCCTCCATTATTCATATCATTGGCCAAAAACCCAGTGTTATGTCTCTTTTTTCAACAAAATACAAACAGTTGAAACTCTTAATCTTCTCTTTCATGCTTTTCAGCAAATACACAATTTCCCACTAAGGATGAAGGGGATGGCTGCTGCACACTGTTACCTAAAATGGTCACTTGACAAAGACAGATCTGCAGATCAATCAACATGAGATCATTCTCGTTTATCGTGGGATGTTGCACGAAATTACACATTATAATGAGAAAAATGTGATTGATAATAGCTATAACAATAACAGTAGTTTTCTGTGTGAGGCAGCACAAATATATGATTTAAATCTTGAGCATTTAGATTTGATTTAATGTCAGTTAATGCTCTGTATTCTTCTACACATCCAAATGTTTCCACATAAAGTCCAGGTTCATACAGTGAAATAGCGTGTGTATAGCAGCCATTCTGATAAATCCCCAGGAACTACTAGCAGTGATCTCAAAAGTCTGAGTGTGGACCCCCTAAATCAGATAATATTTGCTACATACCTTATTTCATCTCTAGCAGATGGATGCCAGCACCTTTGCTCCTTAAACAGGTAGTAAGTGTTTTCGGGTGTTTGCTTGAAAATAAAACAAATTCTTTTGGTGTAGAATTATGAAGAAGACGTGAGCATGCCAGACGTCCATTGCTGCTTCTCATATCCTACACAACTTTCCATTTCCATTCAACTTCAAGTAGTTTGATGCTTTAGTAATTGCTGAAACTTATTCTCGGAGTAATGAGAGAGCTCACCCACCTTAAACTCCATCTATAAGATAAAAACAGTTTTAATTACGCCGTTCTGGTGTTTAGCCCTGAACAAGAAAAACAGTTGCAGGCAGTACTTTATTGATCCAAAACTGGGAAATTCACATTTGAAATGCTGTGATGAAGGATTGCCCTTTTAACAACTCAATTCCAGTAAACCTGGAGTTGTACTTGAAAACAAACATCTTCCTTAGTATGAATGTATCAACCTAAAGGCCAAATTATACTGTATGTAATTCTTGATGTCTTAATTTTCACGTGTGACTTGTGTCTGTTTTGAGTTTGTGCATTGTTCTGTTCTTTTGTTTTCGTGATCTAAAATTTCTGATGAATTAATTCTCCAAGTTGCAGTAAATATTTAGGAGCTTATCAGAAAATTGTTTGAAACAAAAAAGATAAAGAGAGTTGTTTATTCAGATGAAGCCTGACTATATTCAGTGCAGAGCAGTGATATAGAATGATAATACTAATGATGGAAGTTGCCAGAGGAATCTTTGGCCAGTGTTGCTAGTCTTTCATTTGTCAGTACAAAATATAACAGTAATACAGGAATTGTAAAAAAAAAAAAAAAAAAAAAAGAAGTCTGATAAATTAGTATAGTTTGGTTTTAGCATGACCACGTAGACAATGCTACGGTGGTAGCACGTTGCTCAATGTCACTTTTCCAAAAACCTTCTAATGTGCCTGAAATAAATATAGTCAAGCTGCTGCATGTTATTCAAGTATTCCGTGGAAAAAGGTGGCAGCTGAAAATCTTTGCTTATTTTATACATCACATACATGTATTTTACTACTTCTGCTATGGGGGTTATGTTTTCAGCTCTGTCCATTTGATGTTGTTGTTTTTATTTTTTGTTTTATTTAGTATAGAATCACTTTAACAGATAATCTACTTACCAGAAGGTTGGATCAACAATGAAGAAACAACTTCGGAAAAACTTTGGGGAAAAAAAGGAGGGTCCAGAAATTCATTTCACACTTAAATTACTATTACACAACTTAATATCTTTAGTTTTCCAGTATTTCATAAATACAGAAATGTTTAGTGAAAAACCTGGTGAAGTCAGGCACAAATCAGGAAAGCAATAAAATGAGTTGGTTAACCAGATCCAGAATTATTTTTTTATTTTGTTGGGTGAAGCTGAGTGATACAGACAAACCTTTGTGCATGGCAGAGCATAGGAGAAGCAAAATAAACAGTTATGTATGATTGTTTGCCTGTGGAGATATATGCTCCCTTTAGCAGTCTTCTATGTAAGGAATTAAATTTTCAATAAGATGGTTTCTTTTTGCATCATATGATTGAATTAAGTCAATCATACTGAATTTCTAGCAAACACCTCTGTTTTGATTAATAATAATAATAATAATAATAATCCACCTTTAATAGTCCACACAATGGGGAAATTATGTACACAATGGGGAAATTATGTTAGCAAGATAACAGTTCATTGTTTTGTTTTTGTCAATGTTCCTGAAAGAATAAAAATGGTTTTTGTTGTCAAGAGAAGTGGTCAAAATGCATATGTTGGTTTCAGTCTTTAAATTTGATTTGTATTTTTTTCCCATTGTTCATAGAACATTTGCACAGTGTACTAAATTATATTTCTAAAAATGTTTGGCATGGCATGCTTTTCTTCATTCAGTTTAATATTTTTCCTTCAAATATGACACATGAGTGTCTGTGCGTTACAATATTACAATCTGTGTGGTGTAATAAAAAATTACATATACTGTAGTTTTTGATCGAGATTTATTTCTTGTCATCATAACCATATTTGCATCTGAATTAATGGCCTGGTATTTGATGACCTATAGTTTTTTCACATAATGATGAAATAATTTAAAGTATAATTTTGTAGCTGGATACCTGCACAACAATACTTGAAAATAAAAGATTAATATACTTATTATGCATTATTTAACTCTTAAAGTCTGCATAAATATCAATGTCTGCAAAGACAAAATAAGGTGATGTAGTTATTAATCCCCGAGGGAAAATTATATTCACAAAGCCTACTGCTGAGGAGCACTGGGCCACTTTATCTATTTGGTATGGCCCCACTTTGGGGAGGGGGGGGTGGTAGAAAAGAGAGTGGAAGGGAGGGCTGAGCGCTGTGATCATTTCCCATACACACAGTCCTAGAACTCCAATACAAATATTTCACTCCCACTACAAACAAAAGTAGGTATGGTGAAACCAAACAAATTTCATAATCGGATGGGTTGGATGGATGGATGGATGGAGATAGATAGATAGGTAGGACCAAGCTAGTTTGTAGGTTTTGAATTTGGAGATAAAAGAATCATTTCCCTGAACAATAAACTCAAAGGTTTTTAACCACGACCTTCAAAACTGAGTTACTGTTCCACCTACATATTTGTTTTTGCGTAATTACTGTTTTTATAGGTTTTCCCCAAATCCCAGTCACTCTACACTTTTTTGGTTGTTGTGTGAAATGACAATTCAGCTGAATCACAGTGCAGACTGTACTGTTTGTGTCCATATTGACAAGTCAAGCTAATGATTGACTGGTGGCATCATCAGCTGAGAGACAAGATATCAGTCTGTCGTCCCCTTAAAAGCAAGAATATCTCTATCTACAACTGATTTGTCAGTGCAAAAGCTGTCTCATCGTCTCATTATTTTGTCCACATTTATGTATAAAAAAGAGAAAAGGTTTTGTTACGAAGTTGTGCTGTGGAGGAGGTTAGTCTGTTTATCAGAATGAGAACAGTTGGAGTTTCTCTTTTCTTGTTTCTTCTCTTCATTCAAGCTGAAACTGTAAGTTAACTCATGTTGTCTTTTTAATCAAAAATAATTATTGGACTTTATTATGCTGTTTCTGGGTGGTCTTACTTCATTAAATGTATTTTTTAACAATTTCTATTCAATCTTTACTAGTACTCAATAAAGGTAAGCATGATGTTGTTTTGGAGTTGAGAATCACATTGATAAAAGCTAATTTATACATTAGCTTTGCTTATTTTATACATCACATACATGTATTTTACTACTTCTATATACAGTATAATGTAACTATGTTGTTTTACAACAACATATAATACTTGAACAGTAGTACACTATACAACACTTGGCGATCACTAACAGTACAACATACTGCATTTTCTCAGCTCCAGGACTGGGAAAATTTACCATCATATCACATGAAACTTAATTCACTCGTGCACACACACCTAACTATCCATCTTTATTGAAAATTTACAAAATTTACAATTTTTTCACTGGGAGTTTAAAAGATCATACGATTTCCCAGGACACGTAAATACATTGAGTGGATCTGAAACTTCATTCCTTAAGTGACAGTATTGGTGGAACTGTTTGACTGAACTTGTGGAGATGCAAATTGTGTCGTCTGACATATTCAGTTCTCTTGATTTTTAAATGAACTGTCTTTCAATTCACCAGAACTCAGATTATGGGAGTCAATCATTTACAGAGCTGCAGGACCCAGGGTTAAAAACCCAACCCCCAACACACGCATCCATCCCTCTGGTAAATAGTGTGAACCCCACAACCCCTGATCTAATTGAGGAAGATGAGTTTTTGGGTTCAAAGGACTGTCTGAACAAGAAGTAAGTGTATTTTGTATTTGGCGTGCTTTTTTTAATGTCTATTTATAAATACATCTTTATAAATTTTATTATTTTGTGCTGTCATTTCTCAGCAGTAGGAATGTAGTCAGTGTTGCTCCACTCTAGCTTACACTGAAACTTACTAAAACACTGAATCTAAAAGCTGAATCGTGTCATAACTGAGTTGGTCTCTGTCCCCTACAATCTAACAACAAAGACTAAGATTACTCTACAGGTTTAGGTTTCTGTAGTGTTGTATATCTCATTCTCGAGGATTTCTTTTTATGTCACCTTTTGCAAATGTTGATAATGTTTGTACTTATACAGTCGACGTTTTCTTCACTTGATATTGTTTAATATGTGATGTGAAGAGATGTAAGGTCATGCCCAAGCATACAACATGAAGAAAGTTCCTCGTTTGACCCAAAGATTGTAGTCTAATGTTCACAGCCTCTAAAACTCATTGTAGTGTATTTTCTTTGCTTAATGTGATAATCAGTGAGATTGATTTATGTTGATAAAATCCAATCTATTTTCCATTTTTTCAGGTACACGCGAGCATCGTGCGACCTTGTATTTTGTCCACCATGGGAGCGTTGCATTGATAAACATTGTTCCTGTAAACCGCCCTATCAGTGTCCAACTAAGAACACAACAGCAGTGTGTGCAGTGAACAACAGACAGTACAACTCCTACTGCCAGGTAACTCATGTAAAATGATGGCTATCAACAGGTTGAACTATAACTAGTTATAGAAATCACAAACAATCACAAATCCTTTTTTTTGGCTCCATGTCTACCCCTCACACCTTGTTAAAGTATGGAGTCCATCTGTGTCACATGCTGACTCATAATTTAAGTAATACGTTAAGACCTCGCTACATTTTTGAAATTTTCATGCACAATGATTTGTATTCCAGGCAATGGCTATTTCATGCCGGACCAGGAATCCCTTCATGTCCCACTTTGGGAAAAATTGTGATGGTTTGTTTTCACAGATATATGCAATACCTTCCAATACTTTGAGTATAATAAACTACTTTGATAATTTTTGTATTTTTAAAGTTAATCCTACCTTAATCCATATCTTTCACTGCAGCAAGCCCTCAAAGGTTTGAAAGTGTAATTGACCCAGTCACAGGATTGGTGAGCGTCTTCCTTCCAGAAGAAAGAACTAATGGGACTACTGGTGGAGAGATGTTACTGGTGTGTTGGAGTACCTGGAACATGGCATCTGCTAATGTGGCTTGCAAGGAGCATAAGAAGCCACTGTGAGAAGAGATCTAGTTAACTATAATGCTTGAAATTTCTGTCTATGTCCTGTTTAGTTATTATTGAAATTATTAATTTTATGTAACTAATTATTTAACTCCTTTCATGAAGGGCTTGCTTTCTATAAATGATCAAGAGCCTATTATTACACTTTTTTATGATAACACAACAGTGTTGTGGAAATTAGATCAGAGGGTTGGGTTACCCAAAGGTCAGCCGATATGAGTTTTAATTATAGCATTTCAATATAAATAAAAGTTAAATATGAAATAATCCTTATGTGTGATTTTTCAGGAAATATTAATTAAAGAGGCAAAGAATTGAACCTTTTTCCACGGCATTCATACAAATTTATGAAAATATTTTCATAACAAGTGTAGTTGTCATTTTTGTGATTAATGTACAATGTGCTTTATATTTGTCCTTACAGAGGTGCAAAGACTACTGGCTTCATGAGTTACCAGTCCCGCAAGGCTGATAGTGACATGAGTCTCCCAAGCAATTGTGTTAGCATTCGCTGCCAAGGTTATGAAAATTCCCTTGCTGAATGTGTAATCCATGACAAGGTCAAAATCGGCAGAAGGAAGGTTGCCACAGTAAACTGCTATGAAGAATCGACAGCACCAAAAGGTTAGTGAGTACTGTACATGGTTTGTTGATTGTGGTCTTCTAATCTTTGAGCACCACTGAATTCTGCTCAACACAAAGGAAAATTTAGCAAACAAATCTGATGTGCGTCCAAATCTCGTCCATCAATATCTATGGACCAAAATCAAGAAACATCCTTATCAAAAAGTAAGTGTTGCCATTACCAACAATGAACCATTATGTAGACACAGACTGTGAAAAATTAAAAGGCATTTTATTACTAGTAAACTAATGGTGGCCAAACTTAGACTGAGGAGTCACAGGGAACAAATCTCAGGTGTTTCCAGTAGAAGCTGGAAAATACAATTCAGTGTTTTCAATAGAATCCAAAGCAATGGTGGGCGGGCATGAGATGGGGAAAGAGGGGACTGCTTTATACAACATCTATGGCAAGAGCTGTAATTTTTCCCTGAACTGATGATGGAGGGTTTCCTTGTCTTCTGCAAATGATAAAATCTGACTGATGGATCACTTACTGTTCTTAGCAGGTTATACAGTAAAGACAGGAATGTGATCTATTCTTTCTTGATATCCTCAACCTTTCCTCTAAAAGCGGGCA
Source organism: Antennarius striatus (assembly GCF_040054535.1). Lineage (NCBI taxonomy): Eukaryota > Metazoa > Chordata > Actinopteri > Lophiiformes > Antennariidae > Antennarius > Antennarius striatus. The sequence goes on along the minus strand of NC_090798.1, from coordinate 5,077,258 downwards.
ACAAGACACCTGAAGTTAATGACTCAACCTCTCTAAAGTAAAATAAAAATATTTTGAAAAATTAAAAGATAAAAAAAAAACTTTAATCCTTTATATAAAAAGTCAATTAAACATCATCAATGTTGGATAAACACTTCATGTTCTGAGCTTTGAAACTTAGTCACTTCCCTAACCAGTGTGTAGCATATAAAATTATAGAGGGTGAGGCTCAATCTTCATGTAACTTGGTTCACTTTAAAATGGTTAAAAGTACAATCCAACAGAAAGCTGTCTTTGTAGGTTCTTGAAGGTTGTATCCTAAACTGAAATCCAGTTGTTTAAGATTCCTTTGTCAAGGGTTACCATGAGTTGGATGAATGACAATCTCCTTTCACAATAATGCCTCTGGGCAATCATTATTCTCTCTGAAGGTGACTACCCATCGTAATTCTACAACAGATGACATAAACAGCTGTCGTACAATAGAAGCTTTCAAGTCAATTAAAAAAAAAGTTAAATAATCATCCACTTATCTAGCTGTTTACAGTCAAACTCTTTCATTGGTGTCATAAATGAACCCACGCAGTGCTAACTCGGCCAAAATAAATGTATGATATATATTTTGTATTCCATATTATATTTCATCATGCATCAATGAATTGCACAAAACCCTTCATAATGTACAGCGGACATTTTGTTATTTCCGCTATGGTGACATGATTTGTCTCTGTGTTTCAGAGTGTCACTTCCAATGCGCAAACAGCAAGTGTTTGTTTCTGAACCAGACTTGTGACGGAATTGACGACTGTGGAGATCGTAGTGATGAGATGTGCTGCAAAAGTAAACAAAACATACTTTAATTAATTTGATAATCTTGTATTTAGTATCTTAACAGTCTTTGTTAGATTGCAGAAACGGTGCCTTCCACTGCAAGACTGGTGTGTGTGTACCTCAAGAAGCACTTGGTGATCAACAGATCGACTGTCTGGATGGAGAGGATGAGTCATTGACATACATTAAGCACAACAGTGAGATACACATTTTAATATTAATAAACGTTATTCAGGACTTCTATTCTGTATATTGGAAAACACCAGTCCTTTGAACAGACCACCTTCAGGGCATCACACCCAGTGTAGGAATGATCTGATAGTTGTCAAATTTAAACAGTGATGCAGTGACATTTAATGATTGGGACATTGCTCCAGCATGATTTTGATTTTCTATGTCAATTTTCTAGCTGAAGAAATGGCGGTGCACCCTTTACTCAAAAACACAGGTATGTCTAGAAGTGAAGTGTATTGAAGTGGACTAAACCCTTCGTAGGAGACTTCCGTATGGAGGGGATGCTGCGTTATGACACTTGTGTCTTTGCTTTCTTTCAGAGTACATCTCTCCCAAACAAGGTAATTGGCTTAAACTGACACTTGCAGTATACAGTAGGAGTATCATAACTGGTAGTGCATCATTGTCTTCATATTGTGTTTCAGTAGTTCCAATGAGGAGGAATCATAATGCTTAATACTATCCTTTGGCCAGTTAGCCATTGTAAATTGGATTCTGTTCTGTTCTTGAAAAAATGTTCCAGTGGACTATTTATAATATAACAATAATCCTGTGACAATGTCTCATGCAAAGATAAATCGAGAAATGAAACAAGAAGGGCATTTGGCGTAAAAAACTTTGCCAAACAAATACGAGTGTTGATTTAAAAATGAACTCCGAGAGGAGGTTTTTAGTCAGCAGACCAGCAGTGATAAGACCAGACGAATGTGTGTGAAAGAGAAAACAGTTTCTATCTGAGTAATGACCGAAATCTTGTGGTAAATGACCTCCTGCTTCCTAGACAAATGATTCCATCCTGAACCCTTCATAACTGTTTTGAAGAATGCATCAAAAAGTGAGGGACGCTCAAAAACAAGGGTTACAAAGAAGAAGGGCACTGGATCCAAGTCATCAATCATGTCCGAATTCACATGACAGCTAGATTTTAAATTTAAAATAATCTAGAAACAAGTTTTACTTTTTGTTTTCTGTTTTCTTGTCTAGAAACAATTATCAGCAGGTTTCATTTGGAATCCAAATTGTTCTGTGGAATCCCCAATATGACCACAGTGGACAACGAAGAAATGGAGGAGCGAGGAATCGGTCACCGAGTCAAGAGAGTGGTGGGGGGAGCCACAGCAAAACCGGTCAGTAAAAAACATAACTGATTTTCTGCCTGTGCAGTATACCATTTAAAGTTGTCAATCCATCCATCCATAATCACAATGTCTTCAGTCGCTGTTCCACCTTGCGGGTCAAAGCCTATCCCAGCTGGCTACGGTTGAGAGGTGGGATACACCCCTAATCCACTGTCGGGCCAAGAAACTCAACTGTATTGAGCCATTCCATTTAGCACTTTCTTTGAGAATAAAATAACAATGCTTAGGGATAAGATCCATCACACACTGCCGTTTGTTAGCCCCATAGCAGAGTAATCAGTTAAAACTAACAGTTATCTGGAGTGTTTTCAGCAAAAGCAAATCTCCAATTTAAATTCCCTAGTCCCCACTGCTAAACCAACTACCAATCTCCTGGAAAAAAATTCTGACTACATTTCTGAAAGAGGTATAAAATCAGTAAATAATCCCATACTTACAATAATTAACAAGTCCTTACTAACAAATTGTTTACCACAATCTTTTAAAGTGGCTGTTAATAGATTAATAGATATTCATACATATATAAAAGACAGATACTAGCAGCTTTCATGGTTTCTGAAAAGTATTACTGTTCTGCAGACTCAGATCCAGTGGCAGGTTGCTTTGCAAGAAAACATGAGAATTGATTGTGGAGGAGCTTATATCGGAGGATGCTGGGTCATTACAGCTGCTCACTGTGTCAGGTTGGTTTAAGGGCAAGTAAATCTTAGTGTAGTACTCTGAGTGTGAAGCAGAATTATTCACTTGAATGTTTTTGTTATGATGATCTTTTTGACCTTAACATATTTCCTTTCAAAAAGCTGTTTAAAATAACAAGAATTTATCAGTGCTCTCATAATTGTTCCGTTTCCCAAAAATACATACCTGGTTTTGAAGTCAGTGATTTAAATTGACCTCTTTTAAGTCTTTGTAGTGTCTTGATATCTTGTTTTGCTGCGCAATCTGAAAAAAATTTCCGAAATCCACAATGTTATGATTTTCAATATAATGGCTGCAGACAGAATGCATGTCTTTCATCGTGTCCCTTTAACAGGCCCAATCCCTCTGCGTTCTTGGTGAAATTTTCACTCTGGAAAAGGAGAACAGCTCAGTCCACAACCGACATTGTTCCTGTTAAAGATATTTTCATTCACCCCAAGTATGTGTCCTTGTCTGTTTGTCTGACTGCATGAACATACATACATACATACATACATACATACATACATACATACATACATACATACATACATACATACATACATACATACATACATACATACATACATACATACATATACTATATACCGTATGTGTATTTACTACATATATATGTGTAAACAGAGAGACAAGTGTTGGAAATAAAGTTCTTGTACCTAGTTAATAACTATTTTATATTGCATAAAATTCACACGTTTCTCTTTTAAATCATGTATGTATGTATGTAAGTATGGCTGTGAAGTTGGCATTAAATTTCATTGTAAGTGACATTAACTGTAAGTGGTGTGTGTGTGTGTGTGTGTGTGTGTGTGTGTGTGTGTGTGTGTGTGTGTGTGTGTGTGTGTGTGTGTGTTTACAGATATTATACAGGTATTATGAAAATAATAATGATACCTGTAACTCTTTTACCAAAGTGAAATGTAATTTATTGTTGCATAGATATCTTAAATAAGGAGCTTGACATGTCAAAATGAGACTTTGACATGATGAAATTAAATTTAAATGTTAAAACCATAGTCTGTCTGCATGTGTCTGTGTTTGTATATATAAATGTGTATCTCTATTTATGGAAGCTAGTGTTGACTGACTGTTGATTAGTATTAGTATTAGAAATGTTTATGTGCATGTATGTTTTTGAATATACTTCAGTTACAACCCTGTCACCTATGAGAATGACATCGCTCTTGTACAGCTAGAGAATCTTCCATACACGGACAAATGTTTGCACGACAACCCAGCTGTAAGCGCCATCTGTGTTCCCTGGTCATCTCAAATTTTTCAACCTAATCATACCTGCACCATCTCTGGATGGGGACGAACCTTAGGTAAGTGCTTTGCATTCCTATTAATTTTGACTTTGTCCAATCTTCAAATAATTCATATTGCAAAATGATTCATTCATTTGTGACTTGAAATACTATAAATTGCACTATAGATATGACCTTTTTTTTCATGACATAGTTTTTTTAATTGAATTGAATTGAATGGAATTGAATTTTGTCACTCAAAATGGAGATTGTAATCTGACACCAGCACACAAAATATGCAATGGGTCAATAAACCTGAATAGAGAGAAATTAAATCAGTCACTTATCAGTGAAATGTGCATTATATCTCAATTTTGATGGCTCTTTGTAGAGGGAAAAGCAAGTAGGGTGCTGCGCTGGGCCAATGTTTCTCTCATTACTGACTGTGAGAGATTCTACAAAGACCGCTTCAAACCAGGCATGCTGTGTGCAGGTGAGTGTGAAATGAGAGTTCCATAATTTATTATTCAGACAAATATGCTACTTTGTAGACATTGTGCAGGGCTAATTTCTGTGCATGTGCAGGTGATCTTGATGGTAACGTTGACTCCTGTCAGGGGGACAGTGGAGGTCCTCTGGTTTGTAAAGATGAAGTTGGTGTTTCCTATCTGTGGGGCATTGTAAGCTGGGGAGAAAGGTGTGGCCATTCAGGCTTCCCTGGAGTTTACACAAAGGTGAGATTTTATTTAGATATTGCGCAATATAACCAACAAGAAAACAAACAAATGGCAATGAAAAGATAACCTCATCCTCAAGACGTAATTTTTTGCACAGTAAGATGACATACAATAAAGGTAGCCCTCAAAATCCGAAAATTTGATATTACTAACATTCATAGATACAAACAACCATGCACTGCTACCTGTATATCCGACCACTATAGTTCCTATTGTGCCACAAACAGCGTAACATTAACGCAGCTTGTCAACTGATTAACAAGCTCCCACAATCAGTTGAATAAGACTTACATGTGATGTCAAAATAACAATGTTGAAGACAGTACAGTAGTACCTAGAGATACAAGTTTAATTTGTTCCGTGACTGAGTCAAACAACTTGTAACTCAAACAAATTTTCCCCATTTAAATTTACAGGCTTGTAAAAAATTATGAACTAATAGAAAAAGATAGAAAAAGATAGAAAAAAAGTGTTATTTTTTATTTAACTCAGCAGACAATCCAGCAAAAACATTACATCCCTCAGCAAAGCTCATCGCAATGTTAAAAAAACAAAAACAAAACCTCAATCCCAGATGTGGCCCTTTCATGCAGATCTGAAAAAGCAAACTCCCACCAAAGTTCATGAGTACACAGTAGTTTTGTAAAATTTTACTAACATATGTTTAAAAATTTGTATCACAAATGATGTCAAAGAATTAATATTTTATTTTTATTCATCCTCTGTTTGACAGGTCGCTCATTACTTTGAATGGATCAGAATTCATACGGGGTGGACTGCCGTTACCAAGTTCAACACCTGATACTTCCAACACACGCAAATCCAACGATAACATATTATGAACAGCATATTTCTTGTTTTACCATTGCGTACTGTTAAAATATTTTCTTTTTTCAATAAAAGGTCATGAAAACATGGTTACCATTTTCCATGGCTGCAACAAGTAAATAAGGCCATTTAGGTCTGCGGAAGTGTCAATAAAATACAATTTAATATGCAATGCAGAATAAATATGTTGTTGTTTTTTCATTAAATATGTAACAGAAATGTTTTGAATTTTTTTAAATTCAAAAATACACATCAAAAATAAATAGCAAGATTGTTTTTGTTCTTTAAATAAGTTAGTTCTAGTGAAATTCAGTATTGAATAAGGCAATTACTGGTGAGTAAACTGGTACAACCTTCAGTCACTGACCATCATGATGCAGCTACATATAAAATAGGCCACATGAACTTTTTTTTTTGTGTGCTAAGGATGGCGGCGCATGCACATGCAGCGGCTCCTGTCTCTCCCGATAGTGCACTCAAGAGCACTCAATTAGGGTGCACCACAAAAGAGCTGCCCGTCACTGCCTCCCATTGCATATATTTTGCATGCCTATAGGCCGCTTGAGTGTATGTTTCAGGGGTCTGTACACTCACACATGCATGTTTCATGAGTGAAACAGTCACAAAGAAGATAAAGAGTACTTCTTTTTCACTCACACTTTCATTTTCTATCACCATCCTGTGCATCCTGTGCAGGATTTTGAAACCAATTTCAGCTTACTTTTGCCCATATCTGGGCTTCCCAGGACCAGACATAGAAAGACACTCAATATCTCTGATAACATTCTGGCCAATGATTATGTGGAGTAACCAGTTCAGGGTAGGGTGGTAGTAGGGGCTACTTTGTCTGGAAATTTACTCGAACATCAATGCCAGTCATTTTCTTCAGGCACCAGAACCAGTAGTGTGTCATTCTTCTTCAACCTTTCAAAAACTCCACATTTTTGATAAGTGTGTTGATAATCTGATAGCATCTTCTGTTCCGTAACTTCAACAAAATGCACCTTTTCAACAGTACGAAAATATTTTATGCTATTCCAGATCATTTCTGTTACCATTTATCATATAAAGTACAAGGATTACATATTAAATGTTTTGTACATGTTTGAGTGGGACCTGACAGCAGTGACACACAGCAACCACATGTTATATATTCATCATTATCTCAAAAACAGGCTACAGTGCTCACAATGATGTGATTAAGTGATGAAATATTAATTTGTGAGGTTGTGATAGAGCAGCTTAAATTTTCAAAAAAGAGAGAAAGTGAACCAAACTGAGATCTGATTTTCCCCATAATCATTTTATTTTATTTTTTTATTCTTTTTGTTATGAATTGATAGCGACAGTAACAATGAAATTAAAAATCATAGAAATCACATAGACAAGGTCTTATAAAGGCTTTTTTTTTTTTAGATCAACTTATATTTATATAAAAGAGTCTCCCTGTAAGCAGATCTGAATTACAAAAGCTGTCAGTCACTCCAAGGGAGACAGCAGGATCCAGTGTTTCAAAATTAGAAGTAGATAAATTAATTAAGCCGAGAGGATAATTTTCCATCATTAACTTCTTTACATTAATTACTGAGTAAGGCAAAGTTACAGATAAAAAATAATTCACAATTTTTGCTAAAGGTTGGTGTTCCTCATGTGGTGGGTTGGAATGGGTGACATCTGTTTGCTAATAGCTTTTCCCAGCTCCAGATTTTCCCTTTTGTGTTTGTCATTAGCTCCATGCAGACCTTTGGTTTACCTTACCAGTACAATGATTGCATACAGAGAGAGCACCCCAGAAGTCTGACTGAAACTGGAATCTGTGTCAGTCCAGTCAATATACAGTATTCTAAAGTTAAGTTATGGAGTACAGTTTAATGTCTCCTTAGAAAAAGAGGATTTCAATATAGACCTTGTTCCCCATAGAACAGCGAAGTCCTCCACACACAAGCCTGAATACCTCCAGTGTGCGCTCAGAATGAATGACTGATAATCATTAAATCCTGAATAAGAACTAAATGATTATTGTCATTAGAAAGAGACCACAGAATCACCAGCATGTTTAACTTAAGTTTTTCCAAACACTCTTGCATTCACTGTATATATTTCCATAATGTTTTTGTACCATTTCTTATGTAGACAAAAAGGTGGAATCACAAGTATAAATGTTAATTCCTGCTAATCTAATGGCTTGTCTGATTTTGGTCATGTGACTGTGTCTCGTGTTAAAGTTGCATCATTTAATGAAGTTTGACTATTTTTAGTGTTTATTTTAATTTAAACCTTTCTGTATGTGTGGTTTTCTGATGCTTTTTGGAGAACTGTTATGATTTTCAACTGCACACTTGTAGGGGAGCATCCAATTTGAGTGACATGCTTGGACACCACTACCGCCCAACGTTTTTGGGCGGCAGTAGCTCAGTGTTAGAGTGGGCGGTAGGGCGGGTTCCAAGATCGGCGTTTCGATTCCCGCTCCTGCCCAAAAACAGTGGGAGGTGTCAGCTTACCTCCGTAGCACTGCCGAAGCGTCCTTGAGCAAGGTGCTGTTAACCTCATAAGCTGCTCTTTTGGGTGCACCACAAAGGGGCTGCCTGCCACTCTACCTCCCACTGCATGCTTACAGGCCCCCTTTGAGTGGTTGTGTGTATTACAGAAGAAGAAGGTATACTTGGGGGAAATTACATTTGTCACTCAGGTGTACATTTTTTTGTGTTAGTTTTACACAGTCAGTATGTACAGGCCCCTGAAACAACCACAGCACACAAGGGGGCCTGTAAGCATGCAGTTAGTACATACACGACAGCACACAACATCAAGCTGTACATTGGGAGGCAGAGTGACGGGCAGCCCCAATAGAGCAGCTTGTAGGGGGGACGGCGCCTTGCTCAAGGGCGCCTCGGCAGTGGCTGGGAGGTGAGTTGACACCTCCCACTGTCAGCTCACACTTCGGAGATGTTCTGGCGGGAGCAGGAATTGATCCACCGATGGCTGGGCGATCTGTCTTCAAGACATCTGGTCTACCGCTGAGCCACTGCCGCCCCAGGGGGGCATGTACACTCTAATATGCATGTGTGTGATTGACTAACAAAAACTAGAGTGTGCATTCTTAATTTCCCTTCGGGAATTATAACAGTGTATTAAATTAAAAAATGTAATTAAATGTATACCTAAGATGTTTTCTAATTGCTCACAATGTACTGAACTTTTTCTTTGAGGTTGTTGTTCTCAAGGTGGAATTAACACAATCAAGTCTTGGAGTGGACAAATCTAAAGTCAGGAATCATTGCGCAGGAGGAAAGCCTTTCAATCAGTCCGAGCCAGCACGTTCACAACCTGACAAGACAACCAGAGCAAAGTGTTAATGATGTCTTTTCTCCATAGTTGAATCAAGACTGAATTCACCATGTTTGTGCCATTCTGATGAGTCTAAACCTTGAAGAAAAAAGACACTCTTGTCCTCATTGTCAAACTCTGATTTTCATTATAGAATTCCTTCCTTTAAACATTTTTAAAATCTTCCTAAACTGATTTGAAAGTATTTGAATGCATCGGAATAACTGAGGTCAGAAGGTGTTCCTACCTTCCTACTGCTGACCTACAACAGATGGAAGATAAAGAGCAAATTCTTCTTCTTCTGACTATTGGTTTGGAGGCTGTACATCTGCTTCTGTCTCTAGCTGAGTCCACAATGATGCTTTTGTTGCCCATCGTTGTTCTTTCATGCAGCGGTAATAATAACTAATGATGACATTGTTTTGTCTTTGTTTCAGAGGGCAACGAAACTACGGCAGCATTAAAACATGTGACCTTTAACCAACAAAAAGAGCAATGGTGTTTTTGCAGCTGGATTTTATCTCTTTTGCTTGACATCACCAGTCACCAGACTGACTCACCTATTTGTTCCAGACCATTGACATGATGGGTGGGTCTTCATTAAAAAATGTCATTCTGTTAGATCGACGTGTCCGAGTCTTACAATTCTGAAAGGCAAAGACAGAGATGACGTCAAGGCCCCGGGAGATCAAAACTGGTCCTGTGTCAGTGTCCTTCAATTTGAGTATCAACATGATTCATACTGGAACCCTGTTTAAGTCGGATCGTGACAGTGATAGTGATATTCTGATTGGCTGATGACTGCCGCCATTCTTTGAGATCATTAAACCTTTTTGCGATTCAGCAAAAATCAGAAAGTCATAACAGGAAAAGGTAGGAATTTGGCAGCAGGCATCTCTAAATTGATCTAACTGCATTCTAATGAAATCATGGGGGGTGTTTCATATTTTTTTAATGAACTGAATAAGATATAAGTGACAGGAAGGTGAAGAAATGAGTTGTAAATGAAGTGAAGGTGTGGTGTATTTCAGAAGTTTACCGGGGCACAATCTTTTTTACACAGTTTGATTTGGCAAAACACGTTAACTTTATCAGACGATCCAAAAAACTGGAACATTTTGAAGGAGAAATAGGTGCTTGTTCCCAGTCCATTTCCTACCACTTCCACCATAATATCACTGGGGACCGCACAGCTGCACAGAAAGAAGAAAACACATCATATTAAAACACAGACACAATTTGTACAAATTTACAAAAACATGCACTCACTGGATGATAGCACTTTACAGTTTTCAGGTACCCGTCTTTTTACGTGTTTATCGCTCTTTTATTTTTTCTTTCCTACATTTTAAAATTATGTGTCGTTTTTCCAAGATACATTTTCAAAAAGAAATCATTACTTTGTTAACTACTATGTGGCATTGTTTTCTTTTTCTTGGTTTCAAACTGGAAGGACCAAAACTCAAAGGAATTTACTTGATGTAGGACAAGCATAAGTTGTGTTAAACACAACAGAAATGTAAAAAAAATATCAACAAAAGGAAAGAATACAAGAAAGTAATCAATTGAAGATTTACACTGTGGAGACACTAGAATCTATCCTTCCTACCTGACTAACATGTTCATGTGTATTAATATCAATGATACAAGTTCCTAGTATGACATAAAGATCAGTTAGATTTGAGCAACTACAGGCAATGAAAATGTCCATTTAAAGGATAGAATTTCTTTTTATACTTTGAATACATTTAGGAATGGTTAACTTGTATTTGGATAAATACTTCTACTTTTGTCTCAGTCATTTTGTACACAAGTATGTATACTTCATCTTCAGTGTAGAATATGCAAACTTTTGATCTCTGACTTCTCTTGACACAGCCTGAGTTCTTCTCACCCGTCTTTGATTAGGTCAAGTCTTGAATCGTTATCGGTTGCGAAGCAAGAGTCAATAAACACAGCGACTAAATCTTTCAGTCCTGTAGTATTTATCAAGAGAAAGATCTTCTGGCCAAGACTGATTTTGGTATCTTCTGTCACAGGTTTTGTGAAGTCGTCATCAAGGAAGGCCTTCTTAATCAACTCGTATGAAAATTCTCCACCGTTAAGGTCCAGTATAAGAGAGCTGTAGACACACACACACACACATACACACACACACACACACACACACACACACACACACACACACACACACACACACACACACACACACACACACACACACACACACACACACACACACACACACACACACACACACACACACACACACATTACACATATGAACTCCCCAGTACCCAAACTTCCCATTAACAAGATTCACAGTGAGTTCAGATGAATATGAACAGCCAGCACTCACTTGTCAATGACTCTGAAGCCTGATACCTGCTTCTCTGGCTTAGCGAACTTGCAGGATATTTCAACGTAGACTTGATCTTTGAAACTGACCTTGTCAGACTTGTTTGTGTTCCTGATGGTATTTGCCACAACCAGGTTGTTGAATTTATCAGGCTGCCAGATCACAAGGATTCACAAGTTGTTCAGCTACATTTTTGTGTTGAGTTCTTTTCAAGTTTTAGAGTTCAGCTATACGATGTCAGGTTTGGTAGACACTAACTTAATAAGGTATCAGGCTGAAGACAGACACAAAGAAAGATCCAAAACTATAGAGGAGAAAGAGAACCTGGGAGAAAAAATTGGAAGATATATATCCTTTGACAGAAAAGATGTTTAAGAAAAACTTACAGCAATATCTGCTCCACAGGGCTTTGAGGCATTGAAATTGAATGTCAGCTTGTTGGTTTCTTTGTCCACCTTAGGAAGACAGGTGTCATCGTTGAGGTGTATTGTTTTGAGGTTAAAGCCCTTTTGAGTCAGGAGACAACCGACCACAGTGACCTCAACTGCGTGTGTTTTGTCATCACACGTTACATCATCACCTAGACATCCAGCAGCACAGACAAGTTAAAATAATGCATGTTACCAAGGAGACTCTACAGATATTTACACCACAGAGAAAGTCAAAGCAGTCAACTCTGCTGTCCTGACATTATGTTTGCTTTCACTAGAAGTTGCTCTGAAAGTAGAAACCAAATTACTTATTGTTATAGAGCAATAACATTACATTCAGGGAGATAATAGATGAAAGAAAACCTGATTTTAAAATCTAGAATGTACTCTGGTAAGGAGAATTCAACAGCTTTACTAAGAACTCCAGCCTCTGAGTATCAGAAGTCAGACTTGTTGTGTCGTAGGTGTCGTACCTAAAGGAATAATTTCTTTGCCTGTCTCCCGACATCTGCAACCTCTTTTACCAGTGTCTGTTTTCCCGCAGAATTCTTTACTAACACAGGCTTGATCTGGACAGAAGACATCTTGGGCATCTGACAGATAGACAGACACAAAAGACAAAATATTAGAGTATTTAGGTAAAACAATCCCAAAAATCACTCCGAAGAAAACTCTAAAGCAGGGGTGTCTAACTCATTTTCACCGAGGGCCAGCATAATGACTATCCTCAAATTGCCAGATGTTACTTATAAATATAACTAAATATAACTTGATTTAATGTAAAATAAATTTAACTACTCCTTCATGTCAAAAATATCACTGAATTTATTACTTATTCAAGTTACAAACATTACAGTTGCACAGAAAATATATATTTGTTTGTATCTCTGTTATGACATTAATCCTTCTAATTTCCAGGTTATCGAAAAAAACCTGCAGGACTCCATTGATCCACAATTAAACCATCCAAGTGCATAAAGAAAAATAACATCAAAAACAAGTCAAGACATTAACTTTGTTCAAAATGGTTTTGGCGACGTTAAAACAGGCCTAATTACTGCTTTGTGGGAAATGTAGTTTTGGTCACACTTTTGACCTATTTATTCTTAAACAGTCAGACCTTTTATGATCTGGTAGGCAACATAAAATGATGTGGCGGGCCACATTTGGCCCCTGGGCCTTGATTTGAACACATTATGTTCTGAAGAACCAGAAAGATTGCTGTTGAACTCCACTGTTCCCCTGTTAGGGGCGGCAATAACTCAGTCCACCAAGTCTTTGGGCCAAAGGATTTTCGGTTCAAGACTCGCGTCAGAACAAAAAAAGAATTTTGCAGTGTGAACTAGGTTCCAGCTCACCTCCCGAAGACTGTCAAGGCACCCTTGAGCAAGGAACAGTCCCCTTTATAAGCTGATCATTTGGGGAATGCCATGACGGAGCTGCCCACCGCCCTACCTCCCCATCACCCGCAGGCCCCTTGTGTGCCTGTTACAGACCTGTACCCACTGTATATATATGCATGTGACTAACCACCTGTGTGTGCTAGGGTGGACCAACAATTTCCTATGGGATTACACTTACCTTTATATTTATAAGTAGACATGAATGGTTTTTAATTGTGTTTCTGTCATGAACATACAAAGAATTCAAGTAAGTCAAGTGAAGTTCCCTCAACTGCTGATAAATCCAAAATATTAATTCCCAAAAAAAGAGATCTGCAGCTTACATTATTTGTGATTTAAATATTATTTCAAACATTATTAATTCACATTTCCGGTTGTGTTATTTCTGTCATTATATATGTTTTGACTCATCACTAAGATGAAGGGGAAAAGTCTTACCACATTTTACATCTGACCTCCAGTCTCCCAGTATTTCACTATTCATTATGCAGGCCCTGGCAAACGCCTCATGGAATGGACACTTGAAACCATCTAGTTGAGGATATTTGCATAATATGCTTTTGCACAGGTCAACATAAGGTGTTGGGTCCACCTTGGTGCAGTTGAAAATCATACTATTGTTTATAAAACCACACCTGTTCCACAGACGTAAGAGAGAAAGATAAATGAATTCAAGTCTGATTTTCTACAATAAACTCAATCAATGTTCACACAAAACCAGTTCCCAAATGAATATATTAAGTTCAGGAGTTACTCTCCCACCTGTTCTAACATCACATTAAACATGGAAATAAACACAGGTTTTTCATCTACTCACTTCTTTTCCTGAAGAGTGCAGTTGATCGTTTTATCAGGATCTTGTTTTGGCACCTTCTTACATCTAGGAACAGGACACAACACAAGCTCTCGATGACTAGTCTGTTCTGACTTGTTTTCCACAAACACAATGGCATCAATAAGAGTCAAAAAGGATGGGGAACTTTACAAAGCGTGAAAAAAATATTTGAACACGGAAATAGTGGACATTATGATTGTCGTGAAATGCCATTGCAGATGATACTAAGCCATTGGATTTTAGAAGAAGTAATGCACTTTATTAATCCCATAGGAAATAATTTTTTCACTTGTCTAAAAATTGCAATCAGCAGTATAAATGCTTTCAAAGATGAAGTCTTACCCTTCTGGAGAAGAATCAAGCCTCGACAGATCTAGAGAACCAGCATTATTACAGAGACCACTCTTCGCTACTCCAAAATTAAAAGCATCTGTAGAAGTTCACAAAAAAATGTGAGTGTGAGCAGTGTCAACATTCAAAGTGAACTCACATGCAAATTTTACTACAAGACAGTAGTTTACATTCTCAAAACCCCAGAATATCAAAGGCTTAGTTCATCCCAAATGATGAGTGATAGATTTTAGTATCTGTACCTGCGTAGGAGATCTGAGCAAATTGGCCATTCCAAAAAACACCCAGGGCGGATTCATCGACTGACATGTTTACATGGATACCAGTCTTATCCTTTGTGATTACCAAGCCACCCCCAAGGTCCTTAACTTTGGATGTCCCGAACTTCACCTCTGTGGTATTAACCTGTATTACAGAAGACAAAAAATGAAACATTTAAACATCAAAACCACATCTGTTGAAATATCTGCTTCTAAGTCACTGAGGAGACAGATGAGAACCGATATATTAGACGACCGGTCACATGATTGCGGTAGTAACTTACTATAACTCTCCCATCAAGTAAGAGCTCAATATTCTCCTCTTTCTTAGTGAAATTTATTTCCAAATGGTCCAAAAGTCCAATATCTTTACGTCGGCGTTGCTTGAATGCCCCATTTATTATTACACTATCTGTTTTCAACAGAGTGTATTTACAAAGGTCTTCAACAATATAATGAAAGTTGAAGAAGTCAATGATACCAGGTCCGGCCACAGTGCAAAAGGGATCAAAAAGACATCTGGTGAAAGGGACAGACACAGAAACATCATCATACACTGCAGGTCCATTTTCCATCCATTTTCTGCAGCTGTATCTGCCGCAGCGGGCCACAGGGAGCTGGAGCCTATCCCAGCTGGCTTAGGGCGTGAGGCGGGGGGACACTCCGATGCCAGTGCGACACGGAGCCACACGGGCAATTTGGGATCAGCCAGTCAACGTGAAGCGCATGCTTTTGGAGGTGGGAGGAAGCCGGAGAACCTGGAGAGAACCCAGGCAGACACGGGGAGAGCATGCAAACACCACACAGAGCGTGACTCGAACCCGGAACCGCCTTGTTGTGAGGCGACAGCGCTACCCACTGTGCCACCCCTCTCAAACAAACAAGAAGAGGGAATTCTTCTGGTCAGCCTGACATAACATGAGTCTTATTTGTTTTCATGATTTAGCTCAAATTGCTGTTACAATAGTAACTTGCAGCACTAAACATCCCACTTAATGCCAGTGAAGAGAGCTTTGTTTAAGGATTTACCATGAGTTACTGTCCTCAATATCACCTTGTTAAATCAAATCATGTTCTGAAGACTGTGCCTTCACTACTGCCTTACAGCAGAGGAGAATGTTGACCAACTTGTGACAAACTCCTTTCTCAAACCAAATCTTTTTCTGGCATTGAACTGATCTGTGGGTTTGTATGAGATCAGGGAGATGACAGTGATTTTTTTTATAGTTTGTCTTTGTACATCTGTGTGCAGGAGAATCTCTGGTTTGGGGTTAAATTTGAATTCTGACATTGTTCTCATTGTTTGCAAATCTCACAGTCCATAGTTCATAGTGAAACAATTTTTCCTACTGCTCTGGATCAACCTGGATATCATTGCTGATATCACTCCATGTCAATATGAAGGACACATATTTACCTGCCCTTATCACAGAACTGCTGTTTATTACATGTAGATGTTTCCACGAATCCAGCATCACTACAGGTTTTCTTTTCGCAAGTGAAAAAGTCTGGTTCGGTGATCAAACTACCAGGTGAAAAGGTGTCACCTTCAAATGTAGAGAAAATTGATACTGATTAAAATGCCATAATTCACTTTTTAATTAACATTGATGAAAGTACAACATGATCAAATGCAACAATTCAGATTGATGAGTATAAAGTGATCTGTGGAATGAATAAATGTACTTACCAAAATCAACACATCTGCTGATATTCGTAAATGCTCTCATTGTATCTGTTACAGATATTGCTCCGACGTTATCTCCACCAGATGTAAACGTTATTGACTAGATCACAAAAGTAACAAGTGTTATATTATAGAATTAATGAATATTAAAGAAAAATGGTGTTTTCCATCATTCAGTATTGATACTTCCCAGCAAAGAAATCTGAGTTGACTGGTATGATACATATTATTTGTCCCACAACAGGACAATGCTATTGTACACCTATGGTGTGTGTGTTGAAGTTGTCTCCCTGGAGTCAGAGTGACTGGGTCGGTTTGTGAGGGTGTTGTCGCCTCATTCTACATCATTATCTGCAAGCAGCTTCCTTGATAACACCATTAGCATTCACCAGTTCAATCATCCATTCATTCATCCATTTCTCAAAGTTTCTTTTTTGCTTTGTCGATCAAGGTGTTGCTAGTGAAGCCAATCACAGCTGACGTGTCGCCAGCACATGGCTTGAAATGTAATTCACGATATACAGTATATACAAACATGCATAAACACGCGCGCACACACACACACACACACACACACACACACACACACACACACACACACACACACACACACACACACACACACACACACACACACACACACGCACACAAACACATACACACACAGTAGATTACTCACACTGAAACCAGTGTTATCAACTTGCAATGACACAGCTGATAGTTTGCCAAAATGACCAAGAGTGACATCGGCCTGGAAAGACATAAAACATGCACAAATCATGAAGTGTCAAGCTGTGGTTTTGTTTTCTTCAGTATTTAAACTTATGTATCTTTTGAAGAGACTGAGTACTTACAATTTCAGAATTTACGGAGAAGCTTAATTTGTTTACACATTTAAGCTCACCATTTATGTTTGGTAATGCAGCTCTGTAGTCAAATATCATTTGAGAAGTAGGTGATAAATCTTGTTTGAAAGTAAAATTAGTGCCGCTGTCAAAAAAAGGCCCAGTCAAACACTCTTTACCAACGGTGACATTGGCATCAAAGCAGATGACTAGTTGGTTTGAGACAATGTCCGCCTGTAAAAAACCAAAAACCAAAAACAATCAAATCAATTTATAAACAAAGATTTTATATAAATGCTTCTGGTTATCAGCATTTTAACTCTCTGGGGTCTGAGTTCATGCTGGTATTAAATATTAACCAGCATATTTTTAGCTCCAATCAGTTGATATACTTTGGTAAATTAGAGAAATAATTAGCAGATCACAGGGACAATAATCTTTAAAAAATAATCCTAATCCTAACGTTTTAACCAGCCTTAACCCTATTAAAACTCCAATTTAAGCCAGTTGTAGATTTGACATTCCATCAGGCTGTGCACATGGCTGCTATTAAAGGTGGAGAAAAGAGTAAAAAGCACTAAAATAATGTATCCCACTTACTGAAAAAGCTTTGTAAAGTGTTCCAAAATAGTTGATGGGACATGATGTTATATTTATCTTGACGGAACCTGCAGACAGAGACATATGAGAAGACAGAACTGGAATCTGAAAATACTGCATCTTACTTTTTTGAGTTCATTAAACAGAGTTTGTATCAGTAAAGTCATCCAGAAAGTGTCACATCATCAGCAGTGTTTTTGTCATTTATTGTGCTGGTGTGGGTTTCACATCATCCTCTTCAACGTTGCTTGTGGGTGGTGGTTCAAAATGGCTGATGTGTGTTCTTACTTGCTACCAGCCCAAAGGACAGGATGAGCAGGAGGCGGAGCATTTTGCAAGTGGCCAATCAGCCGGAGACAGAGCTGAAAGACATACAGTACAATATACTAGAATGAACAGTTCATACCAGCTGAACAGTTGTTCCTGGTCAGTGAAAATAAAGCTCAGCTCTCAATGTCTTTGTATTGTTTTCAGTGATGTATTTGCCAAAAGAATTAAAAAATAAAATATATTAACAAAGTATACTAATAACCCTGAGTAACAGTGGTAACAGTGGTGAATGATTGAATAAATAAAAAATAAAAAATAATGCAATGGTAGACACCACTTAAAAACCAACCAACAGATGCAGTGAGATGTAAATTAAATCATTAAATGTATCTGATTCCTGATGCTGTCTGATATTTTGCTAATCACTTATGGTTGTTTTCATGTTTTGGCTCATCTTTGTTGTCTGACAGAACTAAACCAGCTACAAGACATTGTGTTTTATAGATTGATGGCCAACTGATGATTTGAAAATGAATGGATCAGTAAAAGTATTGTCTGTTACTGCTTAATACAGACATTCTTCGTCTGACATTGTCTGCACCTCGCTGACCTGTATGAAATCCAACAACACAGTGACTGATGAGGAGACAGACGAGGAAGGTAAATTGTCTTACCCTCTGAAAGTTGATCCGAGGATCTGAAGTTCTGCGGTCGAAAGATTGAGTTGTCTGTTGCTTGCTCCCTTTATGCTGTGCTCTTTCTCCATCCCTCAATTTATATGCTGCTCTTGTCAGGGATTTATGGTGGGTGGAGTCAAAAATGGTTTTATCTGTAGGATATTTTGTTCCTGTGCGCCTTTTCCAATTAGCATAGTTGCCTGTCACTCTTAATTCATCCATTCATTTTCTTGTAGACGAGACAGTCACATGCTTTTAGAGGTGTGAGGAGGTGGAAGAACCTGGAGAGAATCCATGCAGACATGAGGAGGGCATACAACCTCCAAACGGAAAGGATTTGAACCCAGAACCTTCCTGCTGTCAGAGGACAGTGCTACCCCATGCACCACCATGCCGCCCTAGCTCTTAATGAATGACTAGAATGTTCTTTTTTGGATTAGGCTGTAATGGTGCAGACATATATCATATTGATATAATTCTGTGGTTACCTTGACAACTTCCAGCATAAACAAAATGCTGCAATGTTCAGGAGTGACACTAAGGTCATTTCTTTTAAAACCCGTTGTGACTTTTCAATATACTAACAATTAAATTCTTAAATATTATTATGACGCTTCGAAGGCTGAATCTGAAGTAACCGGACGTCTTGAATATGTTTCAGTCCCGAAGAACTTAAATCAATCCATGGGACTTCAAATTTTATACAGTCATATCAAGAAATCTAACCAAACAGTGCCATGATATAAATTTCAGGATACAAACCCTTAGGATCAACCCATTATACCTCTGAGGATAGTTGGGGAGCTTTGATTATGATGCTTAAATCTTGATCCACGTTCCACCCCAAGGTTTTTTTTTTTTTACATTGAGGAAAATTAAAATGTCTGTCTTCTTTTAAGGGTAATGGGATTTTGTGTCAGTTAATCATTCTTGATTTGTAAGAAGTGAGGGTGTAGTCCTGTGGCCCTGCTGCCTGGTTTGATGCCAGACCAGTGATGGACAGGACAGTGATACTGAAGACACATCAGATGAATACCTGAAAGGTAGTTCTTAAACAAGACAAAGTTCCTAACTGAGCATGTTAATCTAAGTCAAGTAATGATGTGGTTTAAAGAATTTTTTCATTTAGTCATGCAATCAGTTTTGTTCACCAGCATAATAGACTTTATTATTTTCTTTGTGGAACAACACAACATAGGTGACAAATGATTGATGCTATCTAATTTTCGCAGTATCGTCAAATAGATAAAGAAGCCATTGTTTGCTTTCATCAGCATTAAAAAAATGACTATATGAGTGAATGTTTTATCAGATACCTTTGGCCAGTGTTTACACGAATGCTCTTTAATGATAGTGAAGTATAAACATCTCCAAGGCTGAATAAATCTACTTGTGTGCCTCATTTGAAATATATATATATATATATATATATGAGCTGGCGAGCATACAATATATATATATATTGTATGCTCGCCAGCTCAGCATACATGGAAAGGCACAACCAAATAGCTGGGATAGTGTACAGGAACATATGTACCCAGTATCGACTAGAAGTACCCAAATCCCAATGGGACATACCACCGAAGGTGGTTGAGAACGACATGCCTAAGATCCTGTGGGACTTCAGCTTCCAGACCGACAAACAGCTACTGGCTAACAAACCGGACATAGTGGTGGTGGACAAAGAGCAGAAGAGAGCAGTGGTGATAGATGTGGCGATTCCAGCTGATGCCAACATCAGGAAGAAGGAACACGAAAAGATTCAAGGGTTGAAAGAACAGCTGGAACAGATGTGGAAGGTCAAGATTAATGTGGTCCCCGTGGTAGTAGGAGCACTTGGGGCAGTGACCCCCAAACTGGAAAAGTGGCTCCAGCAGATTCCTGGAACAACATCTGAAGCCTCAGTCCAGAAGAGCGCAGTCCTAGGAACAGCTAAGATACTGCGCAGAACCCTCAGACTCCCAGGCCTCTGGTAGAGGACCCGAGCTTGAGGATGACACACAGATACCACCCCACAAAGGGTGAGAGGGACATTTATATATATATATTATATATATATATATATATATACATATATATATATATATATATATATATATATACACATATACATGTTAACATGTTATATATACATATACATGTTGACATGTTGTTCACCTCAATATGTATTTAATGTTGATATTTAATGCTATTTGGCATTTGGCAGCACTATGAAAATTAAATAACATCAATCATTTGTCATCCATGTTGCGTTGCTCCACTAAGAAAGTAATAAAGTCTATTATGCTGAAGAACAAAACTGACTGTTTGACTAAATGAAAAAATTCTTTAAACCACATCATTACTTGACTTACATTGACATCCTCAGTTAGGAATCTTCTTTAAGAACTACCTTTCAGATTTTCATCTGAAGTGTCTTCAACATCACTGTCCTTACACCTAAGAGCAGCTCCGGCATCACTAGTTTGGCATCAAGCCAGGCAGCAGGGCCAAAGGACTACACCCTCACTTCTTTTGCATCAAGAATGATTAACTGACACAAAATCCCATTACCCTTAAAAGCAGACAGAAATTGAAATTGTCACCTTCAGTCAGTCAGTCATCTTCAGATTACCACCACTATATTAAAAAAACAAAACAAAAACAGATCCCAACAGTATGAGACAAGCACATCTAAAAACAAACCCTTTTGTCAAAACACAAGAAATCAGAGATGCATACAGTCTACAACTCAGGAACTAGATATGCAGTTGTCATTTACTGTTTCTCAACCGAGCTTAGAATAATTCCAGGAAGACAAACTCTTTAATATGGGTAGGCTTATTTTTGACTAGGTAAAAAAGTTGTTATTGATGTCAATTTGTATGTGTATATGTGTGTGTGTGTGTGTGTGTGTGTGTGTGTGTGTGTGTGTGTGTGTGTGTGTGTGTGTGTGTGTGTGTGTGTGTGTGTGTGTGTTTGTCAAAGACATAAAGATGTATTTTCTTGACAGTACAATGTAAATTGATGCCAAAAACAGGGGTGTTAATCTACTGGTACTGAACAAACCTAGAGACACATATGTTCATAAACGAGATGCACAATGTTCCTGACTGGTGTCAAGTTGTAATTAAAATCCCATTTGTTGGGAATTACGTGTCTGACTGTCAAACTTGTATTATTTGTATGCATTAAAAGTTTTGAGTTCTGCGTGGGTGCAGTAAGACAGTACGAAGATGTGATAATAGGTAGTTTTGTAGATTTTTTTGAGTGAATAAAACCAATTATGTTAGAAAACATTTTTCTTTTTTGTCAAGACATGACATGACTGTAACTCATCGTATAATGGTCTACATGAAAATATAAAGAGATTTCAGATTATTCAAAACTCTGCAACCCCACTAGTAACCATGGTTGGCCAGCAGTATATCATTCGGTGGGTGACTTGCCTTGGGGACCAGAGAGTGATCATCTCAGGACCAGCGTGTGAGGCACTAGATCAACTTCAGATTGGCACAAAATCCCAAATCCCAAGGTTATAACTGTATAGCTGCCCATCATTCTAACAAGATACTATTCTGTCTCCCCATTTACATGTGTATAGACCCTGCAGTGTCTATGCTGCATGTGTAAAAATAAAAAATCTATTTGATGTGTGTGTGTGTGTCTGTGTGTGCGTAGTGAAAAAGAATTCCACCATTGTCAAATTAAAGGATAATAGGACACACCCCTTCATCAATTGCCACATTACACACATCCATCACAAGATTTATGAGTCACGTCATCATCCCAATTATTTCCTTGTTCCACCACAGTGTGTCTCAAGTCCATATGCCCCTCCCTATTCATTCATGGCTCTCTGACCTTGTTGACCTTCATCCTTTGTGCCCTAGATAGTACGGGGCACAAAGGAGGTCTTCCGTCTCTCTGTTGAGGAGCTCAGCGACAACAGTCTGCCACTAAAGGGGCTCCTTTGCTGGGAGAAGGCAACGTGCAGGGTGCGGCTGCACACTATCACATGTCATCCTATAATTGCTGGATGTCAAGGTGGTGTCCCAATAATATGGCATACTTCATAGTTAATTGGAAATGTTTCTGGGGCAGGGCGGGTCTTATTAGGAGGGACAGCATTCATTCCACTTGGGATGGTGCAGCGGATGCTTCGCTGAGTCCCCGGCCATAGCTAACTCTAGTCTACCACATGAAGAATGTGTCTGTCCCTTAAACATTCTAAAACGAAATACTATCTAGATCTGGAAAAAATGATTTCTACTGACTACAGACAGTAGAAATCTGCATTGTGTGTAACCAACACAGAGTGAAAACAGGAAAATTAAATGTTTTTTTCAACATTTAATCTAAAGCTGTTTCAGTCAGTGATCTCATAACTGAACACAGCATTAATCATTTTGGACTAACAGAAACCTAGCTACATGAGTATTTTAGTATGAAGGCCCTCCACCAAGCCTCTAATTTAGGGATTAACCCTTAACCTGAGTACACCTACCTCACTTTTGAGAGCCTTAGCATGAAAGTGCTGCATCCCTCAAATAAATGGATTCTATCGAATTTGCTATTGTCTACCATCCCCCTGGACCATGTACATCTTTTGTCGGAGGACATATTCATCAAGAGAATTTCTCTGCATTCATCCAGGCTTGAGACCGGCCTATATTTAACACTGACTTGTGCTCCCATAGGGCTGCAGATGCTTGATTTGAACCTGAGGCAGGTTCAATATCAAATGCAAAGCATGTGCTTTACCACTGAGCTACATCCCCGGCTACTAAACCAACCATT
The DNA here is from genome assembly GCF_040054535.1 of Antennarius striatus. Taxonomy (NCBI): domain Eukaryota; kingdom Metazoa; phylum Chordata; class Actinopteri; order Lophiiformes; family Antennariidae; genus Antennarius; species Antennarius striatus. Next base: position 5,053,740 of record NC_090798.1, on the reverse strand, counting down.
TGTCAGAGGACTTTCACTCAGGTTTTAGAACAAATCACAGTATGGAGATTGCACTTCCAAGAGTTACAAATCAATAGCATCAGATTAAGGTCTTCTATATGTTTTGGTTTTGTTTGACCTCAGTGATGCATTTGACACTGCAGATTAGAATATTCTTCTGGGGATATTAAAAGATAATGTGTGCATCAAAACTCAGCATTAAATTGATTTAGATTATATTTATCTGACCAATTTAAATTTGTTCATATAAATAATACATTTCAGAACAAGATAGTCTTAGTAATGTAGTGCGTCAAGAATCTATTCTGGGACCAGTATTGTAATCTTTACATGCAACAAAAATATAAACGCAACACTTTTGTTTTTGCTCCCATTTTTCATGAGATGGACTTAAAGATCTATAATTCGTTCCAGATACACAATATTACCATTTCTCTCAAACATTGTTCACAAATCTGTCTAAATGTGTGAAAGTGTGCACTTCTGCTTTGCTGAGTTAATCCATCCCACCTCACTGGTGTGCCACATCAAGATGCTGATCTGACATCATGATTAGTGCACAGGTGTACCTTATTCTGCCCACGATAAAAGGCCACTCTGAAATGTGCAGTGGTTTTTTGCTTTATTGGGGATCTGGGGACAGAGAACCAGTCAGTAACAGGTGTGACCACCATTTGCCTCATGCAGTGCAACACATCTTCTTCACGTAGAGTTTATCAGATTGTCAATTGTGGCCTCTGGAATGTTGGTCCACTCCTCTTCAATGGCTGTGTGAAGTTGCTGGATATTAGTGGGAACTGGCACACGCTGTCGTATACGCCGGTCAAGCACATCCCAAACATTCTCAATGGGTGACATGTCTGGTGAATATGCTGGCCATGCAGGAACTGGGACATTTTCAGCTTCAAAGAATTGTGTACACATCCTTGCAACATGGGGCCGTGCATTATCTTGCTGAAACATGAGGTGATGTTCATGGATGTATGGCACAACAATGGGCCTCAGAATCTCATCACGGTATCTCTGTGCATTCCAAATGCCATCAGTAAAACGCACCTGCGTTCTTCGTCCATAACAGATGCCTGCCCATACCATAACCCCACCAACACCGTGGGCCACTCGATCCACAACACTGACATCAGCCAAGCGCTCACCCACACGACGCCACACACGCTGTCTGCCATCTGCCCTGAACAATGTAAACCGAGATTCATCCGTGAAGAGAACACCTCTCCAACGTGCCAGACGCCATCGAATGTGAGCGTTTGCCAACTCAAGTCTGTTACGGCAACGATCTGGAGTCAGGTATTGAAGTCACCAATCAAATTATATTTCTGCAAAAACACGAAATACTTATTAAAATGAAAAAAATAAGTAAACTGATTTGCTCATTCAAAGGTAGGAGTTATAGTAGGAAGCTAACATTTTAGTCTAGAGCAGAGAATGAAGGCTGACAGAATTAGATTTAATGTAGACTTAGTGTAATTTTCACTGAAGACCCCTAGTTTAAACGATGGCATGCAGAGCTATACATAGAAACACAAACATTTTCACGGTCAATGTAGAAACACCAATTTCTCTCTAGTTTTTTTTTTTCTCTTCTGCTCTGGAAGTCAGCTGTTAACAGAGGGAACACACACACAAAAAAAAACTTCAATGCTATTTCAAATTATGTGAGTCAGGTAGGGACAACACATGTAGAATCATTCAACCTTGATGAGGTTTATACTTAACAAAGACAATCATTTTTATTATCATTACTATCAATAAAGGGCCAAAGACTGATGAAACTGATGAAACATTTACTCATACAGTAGTTTTTTAATGCTGATGAAAGAAAACAATGGCTTCTTTAAGTCTTTTGCAGCACTGTGAAAATCAAATAACATCAATCATTCGTCATCATGGTGCATTGTTCCACTAAGAAAGTAATAAAGTCTATTATGCAGAAGAACAAAATTGACTGTGTGATTAAATGAAAAAATTCTTTAAACTACATCATTACTTGACTTAGATTAACATGCTAATATATACAGTATGTATGTGTGTGTATATATATATATATATATATATATATATATATATATATATATATATATATATATATATATATATATATATATACACACACACACACACACACACACATACATACATATATACACATACATTCATACATATATAGAGTATGTATATATGTATACACACACGCACACACACACACGCACGCAGGCACACACACACACACACACACACACACACACACACACACACACACACACACACACACACACACACACACACACACAATGTCCCTCTCCATCCCATAGGGTGGTATCTTTATTATCCTCAAGCTTGGGTCCTCTCCCAGAGGCCTGGGAGTTTGAGGGATCTGTGCAGTATCTTAGCTGTTCCCAGGACTGCCCTCTTCTGGACCAAAGCTTTGGATGTTGCTCCTGGAATCTGCTGGAGCCACTCTCCCAATCTGGGGATCAGTGCCCCGAGTGCTCCCAGTATCATGGGGACCATGGTAACCTTGACCTTTCACATCTTTCCATCTGTTCTTTCAACCATTGGTACTTCTTTATCTTTCCATGTTTCTTCTTCCTGATGTTGGCGTCAGCTGGAATCGCCACATCTATCACCACCGCCCTCTTCTGTTCTTTGTCCACCACCACTATGTCTGGTTGGTTAGCCAGGAGCTGTTTGTCAGTCTGGAATCTGAAGTCCCACAGGATCTTAGCCTTGTTATTCTCAACGACCATCGGTGGTATGTCACATTGAGATTTGGGTAATTCTCGTCCATACTGGGTACAGATGTTCCTGTACACTATCACAGCTACTTGGTTGTGCCTCTCCATGTATGCTGACCCGACTAGCGTCTTACACCCTACTACCACATGATTGACTGTCTCTGGGGCGTCTTTACATAGCCTGCACCTTGGGTCAAATCTACTGTGGTAAATATTGGCCCTCTTTTGCTCTTGTACTTATGGTCTGTTCTTGTGGTGCCATGATCAGTGCCTCTGTGCTGTCTGTGAGTCCATTTTTGTCGAGCCATTGGTAGGTCTTGTTGACATCAGCCACTTCCTCTAACTGACGGAGGTACATGTCATGTAGGATCTTGTCCCTCAACGTTCCTGATGAAGGCTCAGTGTTTTGTTGGTCTTCAGTTCCAAACATTTCAGTATCCATGTGTGTGTCATGGAGTCATAGGCTTTCTGGTAGTCAATCCAGGTGGTACACAGGTTCCTCTGCTTGTTCTTACAATATCTGTGGACTGCTCTGTCCACCAGTAGCTGGAGCTTGGCTCTCTTGTTGTTACCGCCAATTCTTTTTTTGTGCTCTACTCATCTTAGCCACCATGGTGTGAGTTAGGTGGGACCAACACATGTTGAAATATTCAGGTGTTTGTACTTGGAGGTGTTTATAGCCATTCGTTTTTATTATTGTTTTTAGCAATAAAGGGCATTCGTATAAACACTGGCCAATGATAACTGATGGAAAAGTTTTTTTTATTGCTGCAGAAACAATGGCTTCTTTAACTATTTGGCAGTACTGTGAAAATTAAATAACATCAATCATTTGTCATCTATGTTGCATTGTTCCATTAAGAAAGTAATAAAGCCTGATATGCTGAAGAACAAAACTGGGTGTGACTAAATGAAAAAAATCTTTAAACCACATCATTACTTGACTTAAATTAACATGCTCAGTTAGGAATCTTGTGTGTCTTGTTAAGGAACTACCTTTCAGGTATTCATCTGACATGTCTTCAACATCACTGACCTTATACTCTGGCATGATTGGTCTGGTATCAATCCCAATCAGATTGTGACAGTATGAAGACAGCACATGCAAAAGGGAGCCCATTTGTCAAAACAGATAAGAAATAAGAGATGCATACAGTCTACAGCTCAGGAGCTAGATTTGCAGTCGTTGTTACTGTTTCTTAATCGAGCTTAGAACTCTTCCAGAAAGACAAAATCTTTAATTTGGGTGGGCTTCTTATTGACTTGGTGCAAGGGATGTTGATAATGATTAATACAAGACGATATTAATGCTAGCATATTATACCATATTTCCTGTTGGGGTGGAATGTGGCTCAAGACTCAGGCTTCCCCTTTCCCTGATACATAATCAAAGCTCCCCAACTATTCTAAGAGGTATAACGCGTTGATCCCACGTAAAGTTATGTACTATTTGAATAAAATATATGCTTCTTGAGGAATAAGGAACAAATAAAAAAATATAAACAGCGATACAATCTGAATAAAACTGTCAATAAAATGCAAGAATGCAACATTTAAACATATGAGATTGATGTAGAGGAGTACAAATCTTGCAAGTTTTACATTCAAAATAACATTTCACCTCTAAAAATCTTTAGACCTGAAACATCTTCAAAAAGTTTTGTTGCTTCAGATGGAGCCTTCAAAGTAATGACCTTAGAGTCATTACATTTTAAGTTCCATCATCATGGAACATCACAGCATTTTGTTCATGCTGGAGATTGTCAAGGTAACGACAGGATTATATCAATATATGACATATGATGTGCTAAAAAAAAAAGGTATTATATGAAATTATATGATTTATAACTTATTGACGATTTTCATTTCACTGGATCTGTCAGCACCATAACAGCCTAATAAAAAAAAGAGAACATTTTAATCATTAAGAGCCAGGGCAGCATGGTGGTGCAGCGGGTAGTGTTGTTGTCTCACAGCAAGACGGTTCCAGGATTCAGTCCTTCCTGTTATGAGTTTATATGTTCTCCTAAGTTTTTGTTTTATCCCCCAGGTTCTCCAACTTCCTTCCACCTCTAAAAACACACTGTCATCTCCTCTGCAAGAAATGGATGGATTAGGATCTACAGGTTATAATGTTAATTGGAAGAAAAAATGTCTAAACAGGTAAAACCACTTTTGACCCCACCCTCCTCTCCACCTAAAGTCCTGTCAAGAGCAGCATATAAATTGAGGGATGGAGAGAGAGCACAGCATCCGTCACAAAGGGAGCAAGCAACAGCTCCATCCATCAACCGCAGAACTTCAGATCATCAACTTTCAGAGGGTAAGACAATTTGTACCTTCCTCATCTGTCTCTTGTTCTCTGACATACTTAATTAACATTTACATCTTTAAAAACACAGTAGAGATGTTCAGAAAAATAGAAAACAAGAACATATATTTTATTTCTGTTAACAAATTAAAATATGAGAGGTAAAACCAACAGGGTGAAGCTGTGTGTTCTGTACCTTATAAAGATTCAGTTACTGTGTTGTTGGATTTCATGCAGTTCAGCGAGGTGCAGACAATGTCAGACAAATAATTTTTAATGATCCATTAATTTTCAAATCATCAGTTGGCCATCAATCTATAAAACACAATGTCTTGTAGCTGGTTTAGTTCTGTCAGACGACAAAGATGAGCCAGAACATGAAAACAACCAGAAGTGATGAGCAGATTATCAGACAGTATCAGGCATCAGACACATTTAGTGATTTAATTTACATTTCACTGTGTCTCTTGGTTGGTTTTCTAGTATAATCTATCATTGCATTATTTGTTATTTATATAATTCATTCATTCATTTACCAATGTCATCACTGTACCTCAGGGTTATTCATATAAATGCGACCATTTTCTAAGCTTTATTTTAACTGACCAGGAACAACTGTTCAGCTGGTATGAACTGTTCATTCTAGTATATTGTACTGTATGTCTTTCAGCTCTGTGTCCGACTGATTGGCCACTTGCAAAATGCTCCGCCTCCTGCTCATCCTGTCCTTTGGGCTGGTAGCAAGTAAGAACACACATCAGCTATTTTGAACCACCACCTACGAGCAATGTTGAAGAGTATAATGTGAAACCCACACCAGCACAATAAATGATAAAACACTGCTTATGATCTTACACTTTCTGGATGACATTACTGATACAAACTCTGTTTAATGTGTTCATGAATTCAAAAAAGGAAGCTACAGTATTTACAGTTTCCAAATGGGTAAGAGATTTCCAGTTCTGTCCTCTCATATGTCTCCATCTATTGCAGATTCTGTCAAGATAGATATATCAAAATGTCCCATCAACTATTTTGGAACACTTTACAAAGCTTTGGCAGTAAGTGGGATACTTTATTTAAACACATTTTACTCTTTTCTCCACCTTTAATAGCAATCATGTGCACAGCCTGATGGAATGTCAAATCTACAACTGGCTTGAGTTAGAGTTTTAATGGGGTTAAGGATGGTTAAAAGGTTAGGATTGGGATTGTTTTTTAAGATAATTTCCCCAATGATCTGCTGCTCATTTCATTAATTTATCAAAGTATATAAACTTATTGGAGCTGGAAATATGCTGGGTAACAGATATATTTTTCGAAAAATCTTTGTTTATAGTATGATGTGCCTGTTGTTGTTTTTTTACAGGTGGAAATTGAATCGGACAAGCTGGTCGTCTGCTTTGATGACTTAATCAGCAGTGGTAAAGAGTGTTTGAGGGGGCCCACGGTTGATCCCGGCACTAATTTCACTCACAAGCTAGACTTATCGCCTACTTCTCAAATGATAGCTGACTACAAAGATGCATTACCAAAAAAAGATACTGAGCTGAAATGCGTACACACATTCGGCTTGAAAGTACAGTCAGGAAATGTAAGTATTCAGTGTCTTCTCAAGATGCTTTTAAAACTAATAGTTTAAATTCTGAAGAAAACAAAATTACAGCTTGACTGTTGATGATGTCTGTATGTTGATTCTTTCCAGGCGGATGTCACTCTTGGTCATTTTGGCAAACTGTCAGCTGTGTCATTGCAATCTGATAAAAGTTCTTCCAGTGTGAGTAATAGACTAAGTGTCTGTGTATGTTGGTATGTGTGTGTGTGTGTGTGTGTGTGTGTGTGTGTGTGCACGCGCGTGTGTGTGTGTGTGTGTGTGTGTGTGTGTGTGTGTGTGTGTGTGCGTTCGTGCGTGTGTGTGTGTGTTTATGCATGTGTGTATATATAATGTGAATTACATTTCAAGCCATGCGCTGGCGACACTGACTCCAGGGAAACCACTTCAACACACACACACACACCACAGGTGTACAATAACATTGTCCTGATGTGGGACAAACAATATGTATCATACCAGTCAACTCAGAGATTTTTTTGCTGGGAAGTATCAATACTGAATGATGGAACACTGTTTTTTTGTTTAATATTCATTAATTCATTAATATAACACTTGTTATTTTTGTGATCTAGAAATTAATACTTGAATCTGGTGGAGATAGCATCAAAAGTATAAATGTAACAGACCCAACGAGAAAATTTACGGATATCAGCAGATGCATTGATGCTGGTCAGTATGCTTACTCATTCCACAAATCAACTTTATACTCATCAATCTAAATTGTTGCTTTTGATCAAGTTGTACTTTCATCATTGTGAATTAAAAAAGTGAATTATGACATTATTAATCTGTACAAATCTTTCCTACATTTGTAGGTAAGAGCTTTCTTCCTGGCAGCTTGATCAGAGAACCAGACTTAAAGACTTGTGAAAAGAAAACCTGTAGTGATGCTGGTTTCGTGGAAATAACTGGATGTAATAAACAGCAGTTCTGTGATAATGGCAGGTAAATATGTGTCAGCAATGATATCCAGGTTGATCCAGAGTTTTACTATGAACTATGAACTGTGAGAATTGAAAACAATGAGAACAATGTCAGAATTCAAATTGAACTCCAAATCAGAGAGATTTTCCTGCACACAGACGTACAAAGACAAAATTTAAAAAAATCACTGTCATCTCCTTGATCTCCTACAAAGACACAGATCAGTTAATTGCAAGAAAAAAGATTTGGTTTAAGGAAAGGGTTTGTTACACGTTGGTCAACATGATGTAGGACAGTTTTCTTCTACTGTCTGAACTGTGTTCAGGACATGATTTAATCTAACAAAGTTATATTGAGGACAGTAACTTATGATTAACTCTCAAACAAAGCTGTCTTCACTGGCATTACCTGGGAAGATACGTCAGAAAGATTCATGAAACTAGTGAAACATGTCCATGTAAATGCTTAGTGCTGCAAGTCACTATTAACAGCAATTTGAGCCAGAGATGTGAAATCATGAAAACAAAATGTTTTACTCTTATTACGTTAGCTTGACCAGGAGGCTTCCTTCCTGTTTTTTGTTTGAGAGACCCCTGGTGGCCACATTTGTCACCCGCAGTTTATGATGATGTTTCTGTGTCTGTCCCTTTCACCAGATGTCTTTTTGATCCCTTTTGCACTGTTGCCGGACCTGGTATCATTGACTTCTTCGACTTTCATCATGTTATTGAAGACCTTTGTAAATACACTCTGTTGAAAACAGATAGTGTAATAATAAATGGGGCATTCAAGCAACGCCGACGTAAAGATATTGGACTTTTGGACCATTTGGAAATAAATTTCGCTAAGAAAGAGGAGAATATTGAGCTCTTACTTGATGGGAGAGTTATAGTAAGTTACTACCGCAATCATGTGACCGGTCGTCTAATATATCAGTTCTCATCTGTCTCCTCAGTGACTTAAAGCAGATATTTCAACAGATGTGGTTTTGATGTTTAAATGTTTCATTTTTTGTCTTCTGTAATACAGGTTAATACCACAGAGGTGAAGTTCGGGACATCCAAAGTTAAGGACCTTGGGGGTGGCTTGGTAATCACAAAGGATAAGACTGGTATCCATGTAAACATGTCAGTCGATGAATCCGCCCTGGGTGTTTTTTGGAATGGCCAATTTGCTCAGATCTCCTACGCAGGTACAGATACTAAAATCTATCACTCATCATTTGGGATGAACTAAGCCTTTGATATTCTGGGGTTTTGAGAATGTAAACTACTGTCTTGTAGTAAAATTTGCATGTGAGTTCACTTTGAATGTTGACACTGCTCACACTCACATTTTTTTGTGAACTTCTACAGATGCTTTTAACCGTGGAGTAGCGAAGAGTGGTCTCTGTAATAATGCTGGTTCTCTAGATCTGTCAAGGCTTGATTCTTCTCCAGAAGGGTAAGACTTCATCTTTGAAAGCATTTATACTGCTGATTGCAATTTTTACACAAGTGAAAAAATTATTTCCTATGGGATTAATGAAGTGCATTTCTTCTTCTAAAATCCAATGGCTTAGTATCATCTGCAATGGCATTTCACGACAATCATAATGTCCACTATTTCCGTGTTCAAATATTTTTTTCACGCTTTGTAAAGTTCCCCATCCTTTTTGACTCTTATTGATGCCATTGTGTTTGTGGAAAACAAGTCAGAACAGACTAGTCATCGAGAGCTTGTGTTGTGTCCTGTTCCTAGATGTAAGAAGGTGCCAAAACAAGATCCTGATAAAACGATCAACTGCACTCTTCAGGAAAAGAAGTGAGTAGATGAAAAACGTGTGTTTATTTCCATGTTTAATGTAATGTTAGAACAGGTGGGAGAGTAACTCCTGAACTTAATATATTCATTTGGGAACTGGTTTTGTGTGAACATTGATTGAGTTTATTGTAGAAAATCAGACTTGAATTCATTTATCTTTCTCTCTTATGTCTGTGGAACAGGTGTGGTTTTATAAAGGATAAAACGATATTCAACTGCAGCAAGGTGGACTCAACACCTTATGCTGAGCTGTGCAAAAGCATATTATGCAAATATCCTCAACTGGATGGTTTCAAGTGTCCATTCCATGAGGCGTTTGCCAGGGCCTGCGTAATGAATAGTGAAAAACTGGGAGACTGGAGGTCAGACGTAAAATGCGGTAAGACTTTTCCCCTTCATCTTAGTGATGAGTCAAAACATATATAATGACAGAAATAACACAACCGGAAATGTGAATTAATAATGTTTGAAATAATATTTAAATAACAAATAATGGAAGCTGCAGATCTCTTTTTTTGGGAATTAATATTTTGGATTTATCAGCAGTTGAGGGAACTTCACTTGACTTACTTGAATTCTTTGTATGTTCATGACAGAAACACAATTAAAAACCATTCATGTCTACTAATAAATATGAAGGTAAATGTAATCCCATAGGAAATTGTTGGTCCACGACTCTTGAACTGGCAACCCTTTGGTCCCCAGCCCAAGACTTGGTGGACTGAGTTACTGTCGCCCCTTACAGGGGAACAGTGGAGTTCAACAGCAATCTTCCTGTTTTAGAACACATGTGTCAACATTAAGGCCCCGGGGGGCAAATGTGGCCCGCCACATCATTTTATGTCTTGACTTGTGGTTGATGTTATTTTTCTTTATGCACTTGGATGGTTTAATTATGGATCGATGATGGAGTCATGCAAGTTTTTTTCATAACCTGGATATTAGAAGGATTTATGTTATATCAGAGAAACAAACAAATATATATTTTCTGTTCAACTGTAATGTTTGTAACTTGAATAAGTAATAAATTCAGTGATATTTTTAACATGAAGGAGTAGTTAAATTTATTTTACATTAAATCAAATTATATTTAGTTATATTTATAAGTAACATCTGGCCATTTGAGGATTGTCATTATACTGGCCCTCGGTGAAAATGAGTTAGACACCCCTGCTTTAGAGTTTTCTTCGGAGTGATTTTTGGGATTGTTTTACCTAAATACTCTAATATTTTGTCTTTTGTGTCTGTCTGTCTGTCAGATGCCCAAGAGGTCTTCTGTCCAAAAGAGACCTGTGTTAGCAATGAATTCTGCGGGAAAACAGACACTGGTAAAAGAGGTTGCAGATGTCGGGAGACAGGCAAAGAAATTATTCCTTTAGGTACGACACCTACGACACAACAAGTCTGACTTCTTATACCAGAGTACATTCTAGAGGGTTTTTTTTTTAATCAGGTTTTCTTTCATGTTTGTATCTCACCTGATTGTGATATTATTGCTCCATAACAATAAGTAATTTCATTTCTATTGTTAGAGCAAGTTTTAGTGAAAGCAAACATAATGTCAGGACAGCAGAGTTGACTGCTTTGACTTTCTCTGTGGTGTAAATATCTGTAGAGTCTCCTTGGTACCATGCATTATTTTAACTTGTCTGTGCTGCTGGATGTCTAGGTGATGATGTAACGTGTGATGACAAAACACACGCAGTTGAGGTCACTGTGGTCGGTTGTCTCCTGACTCAAAAGGGCTTTAACCTCAAATCAATACACCTCAACGATGACACCTGTCTTGGTAAATTGGACAAAGAAACCAACAAGCTGACATTCAATTTCAATGCCTCAAAGCCCTGTGGAGCAGATATTGCTGTAAGTTTTTCTTAAACATCTTTTCTGTCAAAGGATATATATCTTCCAATTTTTTCTCCCAGGTTCTCTTTCTCCTCTATAGTTTTGGATCTTTCTTTGTGTCTGTCTTCAGCCTGATACCTTATTAAGTTAGTGTCTACCAAACCTGACATCGTATAGCTGAACTCTAAAACTTGAAAAGAACTCATGACAAAAATGTAGCTGAACAACTTGTGAATCCTTGTGATCTGGCAGCCTGATAAATTCAACAACCTGGTTGTGGCAAATACCATCAGGAACACAAACAAGTCTGACAAGGTCAGTTTCAAAGATCAAGTCTACGTTGAAATATCCTGCAAGTTCGCTAAGCCAGAGAAGCAGGTATCAGGCTTCAGAGTCCTTGACAAGTGAGTGCTGGCTGTTCATATTCATCTGAACTCACTGTGAATCTTGTTAATGGGAAGTTTGGGTACTGGGGAGTTCATATGTGTAATGTGTGTGTGTGTGTGTGTGTGTGTGTGTGTGTGTGTGTGTGTGTGTGTGTGTGTGTGTGTGTGTGTGTGTGTGTGTGTGTGTGTGTGTGTGTGTGTGTGTGTGTGTGTGTGTGTTTGTGTGTGTGTGTGTCTACAGCTCTCTTGTACTGGACCTTAACGGTGGACAGTTTTCATACGAGTTGATTATGAAGGCCTTCCTTGATGACGACTTCACAAAACCTGTGACAGAAGATACCAAAATCAGTCTTGGCCAGAAGGTCTTTGTCTTGATAAATACTACAGGACTGAAAGATTCTGTGGTCGCTGTGTTTATTGACTCTTGCTTCGCAACCGATGACGATGCAAGACTTGACCTAATCAAAGACGGGTGAGAAGAACTCAGGCTCTCTCAAGAGAAGTCAGAGATCAAAAGTTCACATACTCTACACTGAAGATGAAGTATACATACTTGTGTACAAAATGACTGAGGCAAAAGTAGAAGTATTTATCCAAATACAAGTTAACCAGTCCTAAATGCATTCAAAGTATAAAAAGAAATTCTATCCTTTTAATGGACATTTTCATTGCCTGTTGTTGCTCAAATGTAACTGATCCTCATGCCATAGTCATCTAAAATTGATATAACATTAATGATAGGGACTAGCTGAATATACAAGAACATGTTATTAAGGTAGTGTCACAACAGTGTAAATCTTCAATTGATTATTTTCTTGTATTTTTTCCTTTTGTTGATATTTGTTGTTGCGTTTCTGTTGTGTTTAACACACCTTATGCTTGTAGTACATCAAGTAAATTCCTTTGAGTTTTGGTCCTTCAAGTTTGAAACCGAGAAAAATACAACAACGTCTCATAGAAGTTATCATAAATGTATCTCAGAAAAACAACACATAATTTTAAAATGTAGGAAAGAAAAAATAAAAGATAAAAACTCATGTAAAAAGACGGGTACCTGAAAACTGTACCTGAAAACTGTAAAGTACTATCATCCAGTGAGTGCATGTTTTTGTAAATTTGTACAAATTTTGTCTGTGTTTTAACATGATGTGTTTTCTTCTTCCTGTGCAGCTGTCCGCTCGACAAAGATATTGTGTTGGAAGTGACAGGAAATGGACTGGGAACAAGCAGCCATTTTGCCTTCAAAATGTTCCAGTTTTTGGGATCCTCTGATAAAGTTAACGTGTTTTGCCAAGTCAAACTGTGTAAAAAAGATTGTGCCCCGGTAAATTTCTGAAATACACCACATATACATTCACTTCATTTTCAGCTGACAGTCAACCAATTCCTTTCTCTTTTTCCTCATTTCCTGCCGTTTCTCTCTTTTCAGTTCATAAAATATTATGAAACTCCCCTTATGATCTCATTAAAATGCAGTTAGACCAATTTAGAGATGCCTGCTGTCAAAATTCCTATTTTGACAGCAGGCAAAATAGGAATTTTGACATGACACAATTCCCATTTGTCATGACTTTTTGATCTTTCCTGAATCGCAAAAAGTTTTCATGACTTTTCAGGAAAAATGAAATGTAACACCTAAATATCCCCAGGTCATATAGGTTGATCTCAAAAAATGGTGGCAGCCATCAGCCAATCAGAATATCACTGTCACTGTCTGACTAACTTTCCATTCAGGGTCTCAGTATGAATCATGTTGATACTCAAATTTAAGGACTTGACTCAGGACCAGTTTTGATCTCCCGGGGCCTTGACTTCATCTCTGTCTTTGTCTTTCAGAAATGTACGAGTCGGACACGTCGATCTACCAGAACAACATTTTTCAATGAAGACCCACCCATCATGTCAATGGTCTGGAATAAGTAGGTGAGTCAGTCTGGTGACTGGTGATATATGATGTCAAGAAAAAAATTAATGCTGCTGTATTTGCGTTGCCTCTGAAATAAAGTCAGACTAAGCAATGTCATTATTAGTTATTATTACCGCTATATGAAAGAATAATGATGAGCAACAAGAGCATCACTGTGGACTCAGCTAGAGACAGAAGCAGATGTACAGCCTCCGAACCAACAGTCAGTAGAATGATAATTTGCCCTTTATCTTGCATCTATGGTAGGTCAGCAGTAGGAAGGTAGATACCACCCCCTCATGGTGGAACACCTTCTGACCTCAGTTATTCCGATGCATTCAAATACTTAGAGATCAGTTTAGGAAGATTTTAAGAATGTTTGAAGAAAGGAATTACAAAACGAAAGTCTGAGTTTGACAATGAAGACAAGAATGTCTTTTTTCTTCAGCTTTGAAACTCATCGGAATGACACAAGTGTGGTGAATTCAGTCATGATTCAACTATGGAGAAAAGACATCATTAACACTTTGCTCTGGTTGTCTTGTCAGGTTGTGAACGTGCTGGCTCGGACTGATTGACAGGCTTTCCTCCTTTAGAATGACTCCTGACTTCAGATTTGTCCACTCCAAGACCTGATTGTGTTAATTCTTCACCTTGAGAACAACAACCTCAAAGAAAAAGTTCAGCACTTTGTGAGATTGTGAGAATTTTGAAAACATCTTAGGTATAAATGTCACTCAAATTGGATGCTCCCCTGCAAGACTAGTTGAAAATCATTACAGACTTCCAAAAACTTCAGAAAATCACACATACAGAAATATTTTAATTATTATAAACACTAAAAATAGTAAAGCTTTATTAAGTGATGCAGTCATCACCTGGGATGTGTGCTCCCTTGTGGGACTCAACCTTTTTAACTCGAGACACGGTCAAATGACCAAAATCAGACTTTTCATTTACAATCCACTAGACTTGCAAGCATTGACATGTATACTTATCATTCCACCTTTTTTTGATCACATACAAAACGGTGTAAACACATTATGGAGATATATATGGTGAATGGAAGGGTGTTTGGGGAAACTTTGTTACATGGAAACATGTTGGTGATTCTTTGGTCTCTTGCTAATGACAATAATCAGTTCTTATTCAGGGTTTCTAATGATTATCAGTGATTCATTCTGAGTGGCGGTATTCAGACTTGTGTGTGGAAGACTTTGCGTACTGTGGGGAACAAGTTCTATCTTGAAATCCTCTCTTTCTAAGGAGATTCTAAAGTGCACTCCACAACTTAACCTTAGAGTCCTGTATATTGACTGGACTGATACAGATTCCTGTTCAGTCAGATTTCTGGGGTGCTCTCTCTGTATACAATCACTGTACTGGTAAGGTAAACCAAAGGTCTGCATGTAGCTGACAACAGACACAAAAGTGAAAATTTGGAGCTGGGAAAAGCTATTAGCAAATCAATGTCATCCCTTCCACCCCACTTCATGAAAGACACCAACTTTTAGCAAAATGAAAATTTGTAAATCTCATTAATGACAAATTAATGATATGTTTTTGATCTGTAATTTTTCCTTACTCAGTAATTCATGTAAAGAAGTTATTGATGGAAAATGGTCCTTTCAGCTTAATTAATAGTGACTGACAGGGACTGACAGCTTTTGTAATTCAAGCTGCAAAAGTGAAAAACATGACTAAAAACATTCTACTAATTTGAATCACAGAAAAAAAGAAAAACAATCTTCCAAAGTTCCAAATCTTCCCAAAGTTTGATTGTTCCATCAAATAACATAAAGATCTGCTTACAGGGAGACTCTTTTACATTAATGTCAGTTGAAATGTCAGTACAAAAACAAATGCCTTTATAAGACCTTGTCTATGTGATTTGTATGATCTTTAGTTTCATTGTAACTATTGCTATCAATTCATAACAAAAAGAATAAAAAAATGAAAATGGATTATGGGGAAAATCAAATCTCAGTTTGGTTCACTTCTTTCCTCTTATTTTGAGAATACAAACTGCTTCATTACAACTTTACAAATTAATATTTTCTCACGTAATCACATAATTGTGAGCACTGTAGACTGTTTTTGAGATAATGATAAATATATAACACGTCGTTGCTGTGTGTTACTGCTGCCAGGTCCCACTCAAACATGTGCAACACATTTTATTTTGTAATTCTTGGTATATAATTTGATGAAGGGTAACAGAAATGATCCGCAATGGCAAAAAATATATTCTTCCAGTTGAAAAGGTAATTACATTTTGTTGAAGTTCCAGAAGATGTTATCAGATTATCAACACACCCGTCAAACATTTGGATTTTTGGAATCGTTGAAGAAGAATGACACACTGCTGGTTCTGGTGCCAGAAGAAAATGACTGGCACGCATGTTAGTGTAAATTTGCAGCAGGCCCTACTTGCACCCCATCTTGAACTAGTTACTCCACATGATCACTGGCAAGAATGTGACCATATTGAGTGTCTTCCTATGTGTGGTCCTGGGAAGCTACATTGGCTCCAGCCCCCTAAGATCCGGCATAGAATGAAAAGTTGTAGAAAATTAAAGTGTGAATGAATGGCTTTTACTTAAATATATCACATAAGACAACAGAAAAGGAACAATTGTAGAGTTAAAATTTAAACTAAGATCTTAGGCATTAGAAATTTTCTTGGGCTCAGTTTTTGTGAAACAAACCTGTTTCATGAATGTTCTGTGTGTCCTATGCTGTGTGACTCAGTGACAGCTCCAATGGCGCCTGTGGTACCAGAATTTGTTTCACTTAATATTAATACTTACTTACACTTTAACCTAGAGCTCAAAAGAGTTTTGAAAGCCTGCTTCCTGGCTTTCAAAACTTCAATCTGAGAATTAAAACATGAAAGAAACCCTAGAGCAGGTGGCCTCTTCTGTGGATGAGCTAAGGAAATACTTCAATAAGTTCAGCAGTGGCTATGATAAGAAGTTGGAATAAAAGCTGAAACAAAACTAGACTTCATGGAACAAATGAAGGATGACATGGAGAAAATGCAGAAAGACGCAGATGAAAAAGAACGAAAGATGGTTGTCCTAGAGCAAGTACAACAAAGAATGGAGGAATTCGAACAAAGCAATTGAATAAATGATATGATTGTCTCCAGTGTCAAAATCAAGCACACGCCACATGGAGACATGTCATCCAGTACCATCTGGAAGTAGGAGACCATCTGCTGTGCTGATAAAATTCTACAACCGCAAGTACAAAATTGCTCTTCTAAAACAAGGTCCTAAACCAGGGGTGTTCAATTAAAAGTCATGGAGGTCCGGTTATAAAAATTTTCTCATAGTAAAAGGTCTGAACCCAAGTCCAGTTTGTGTTTTATATCTGGCCCCTTTGTCCACATTATCATTTATTATCAATTTTCAATGCAGGATATGTTTAACTGAGTGCACAGCTAGCTCTTTTACCTCACCATAAATAAAAGTATACCCAGGCAAATAAACTTCAAGTCTTTATATTAGATTGAAGAAGACACAAACCTCAGAATTAAAAATGAAGTGCAAAAAGAGCTGAATAATCTTTTTTCTCGTAAATTAAAGACATCCCAGCCTAAAGAATTCAGGACCTACACTTCAAGTAAAAAAAACATTAACATATTCAGAAAGCATGGATAAAAACTGGCTCTTTCAGGGGAAAAATGCAAACAGATGGATCAGGGTGGCCTTTTATTGTGGGCGGTTTAAGGTACACCTGTTCATTGGTCATGATGTCAGATCAGCATCTTGATGTGGCACACCTGTGAGGTGGGATGGATTCAGCAAAGCAGAAGTGCTCACTATCACACATTTACAGATTTGTGAACAATATTTGAGAGAAATTGTAATATTGTGTATCTGGAATGAATTATAGATCTTTAAGTCTATCTTAAAGCTCTGTAGCCAACAGATGCCTTTGGTAGTGGAAAACAAACACGTGATCACTCAAGTTGGGTTTCTGCTGTAAGAAGGCGTTGGCCGAAAATGGCTGAACTATTTTGTTCACAATGACCTCTGATGACTTTAAGCACTATCCTGTCAAATGGTTGGTTCCGTTGTCTGCTTTATTTAGTCATGTGTGCTCCTTTTACTTTGGAGAACAACAAATTAGCTTCTGGTCTGCTTTTATGGGAATCTAACGTCATGTCAATGCATTCATTTATTCATTCATTCATTCACGTTCCTCGCCAGAGACGCTGACAGCAGTTTTGGGTCAGACCAGAATGCTCTGAAAGCTGGTGGGAGAACTTTGAGATTGGAAGTCATCCTCCAGGAGTAATGGTGTGAATGTCTGCATGCCCTGGTCCTTCTCCTGTCGTTGTCGGAGTTGTTGCAGAGTTGTTATGTGTTGATCAACGTAGTTATGCGGTTACGTGTGAACAGAGACTTTTTAAAACAATATCGTGTGGACGCAATTTTTTTCTCAGAGGTTGGAAAACATATTTACAAAAATAACTGTGTGGACGTGGCCTTAGTTAATGCCAACCAGAAATCAGTCATACTGGAGTTCTCCTATCAGGGGTCTCAAACTCATTTTCACCGAGGGCCACATTAGCATATTGGCTGTCCTCAAAGAGCCAGACGTAACTTATAAATGTAACTCAGAAAGACCTAATGCCCATCTGTGAAATTAATGTAACTACAGTACTCCTTCTCCTTAATGTTAAAAAACTCTGAATTTATTATTTATTCAAGTTACAAACATTAAAGTTGCACAGAAAAAAACATTTGTTTGTTGCTCTGTTATAACATAAATTCTTTAAATTTGTCAGGTTATGAAACTCACAGAACTCCATCAATCAAGGATCGAACAATCCAAGTGAATAAAGAAAAACATCAAAGAGAAGTTAGAACGTTAACTTTGTTGGAAACATAAAAACCAAAAACATGATCAGGGATCTGGTTTTGAAGAAGAAAGGTTGCAACAGGTTTCTAGCATAACTATATAGTTTGTGTCACTTATGTCACTCGTCAAATTACTTTTAGACACTCTGACACTTTATGCTCTCGCAGGCTACATTAAATGATACAGCAGGCCACATTTGGCTCCCGGGCCTTGAGTTTGACACGTTTTCTGTTAGGCCTCTGACACTGAATAACCTTCAAAGGAATGCCTGACAAGGAGTTCATAACCTGAAGACACAAGGTGTTCCTGGTTAAGCAAGGGAACCTACCGTCACTAACTGACGTAAAAGCCCGTGGAATGAATGTCACGATGTTGAGTCGTAGCCAACAGTTGCTTTTGGAAGACGTGAATAAATATGTGACCATACTGAGTTTCTGCTGTAAGAAGGCGTTGGCCAATGACTGAACCATTTTGTTCACGGTGCCCTCTGTTGACCTTAAACATTCTCCTTTCAATTGATTGGTTCTGTTGTCTGCTTCATTTAGTCAGGTGTGCTATTTTTACTACAGAGAACAACAAATTAACTTCTGGTCTGCTTTTTAGGGGACTAAACTTCATGTAAGTTGGTGCGTTTCTGTAAACAAATTTAGATGTATTCCTTTGTCACCTACAGTCCTAATTAGTGCCAAACCAGAAATCAGTCATACTGGAGCTGCTCCTAGATAATTAGCTTTGATGGTGAACAGACTTCAAAGGAATACCTGACAGGTAGTTCATAACCCAAAGAGTACAGGAACTTGTTTGAGTACAGGAACGTACAGTGCCTGACTGAAGCAAACAGCTCAACAAAGCATTGGCCAATAACCAAACAATATTGTTCCTGGTCGCCTCTTTTGACCTAGGTAAAAGGCTAACACCTGGAAGTGGATATAAGGATATGAACGTCTGTCAAAATTCAATGTATGAGCTGGTTGAAAACTTTTAATATCTGAGTTTGTTGATTACATATTCTAATGAGAGAGATGTTTAGTTGATGATTTAGGGGACGAGAATCTTACAAGCCAAGCTTTTGACTGCTTTTTAAGTAAATTAACATCATGGTAATTGGAGTGTTTTCATAAACAAGACAGGACATGTCATCCCTTGGCACCGTCAGTCTTAGTAAATGCCAAAACAGAAACCAGTCTTACTGGAGCTGCCTAGATGTTAGGCGTTTATGCTGAACAGACTTCAAAGGAATACCTTTCTAACAAATCATACAGTGTTTCCCTTTAAGCATAGTTTCTCCTTGAAAAACATGCTAACTTTTATTTATCTTCATGTAAACACTATTATAAGTCATAAGATGAGAAATGTTTGATGTATTGTAATTATCATGATCATTGTACAGATATACTGTAGATTGCTGTTCTGCTAAAATGATACAAGGTGTTGTTAGTCTCCTATAAACAGAATTAAAACCTACGTTGTGCACATTTCTTTTCATGACTGTAATGTACAAAATACTGTCCAACTTCAAATAAAGCAAAATTGGCATTATTGTGGAGCAGCGGGTAGCGTGATGCCTCACAGCAAGAAAGTCCTTTGTTCAATCCCAGCTGGAGCCTGTCTGTGCTGAGTTTGCATTTTCTCCCCATGTTTGAGTGGGTTTTTTCCAGCTTCCTTCTACTTCCAAAAACATTTAACTTAGATAAATTGGTCACTTCCAATAATTACAAGGCATGAGTGTCACTGAGTGTCTGTCTTTTTGTGAGGCTCTGTGTTGAACTGGCAACTTGTACAGAATATACTCTGCCTGTCGCACGTAGGCAGCTGAGATTGTCTGCGGCGTAACCTGTGTCCTATTTTCAGATTATCCACAGAGGAAGAGACGATTACATGTATTCCGTCTTCAAGAAAATGAATGACTGAATGAATGACTGAATGAATGAATGAATGAATGAGTGAATGAAACAACATAAATTAGCATGTCGGTTTCCTTATAGTCAACATAAATGCAACTTTGCCAATCCAGGAACAACAATTCCCTTAAATTTTGTCATAGTTTAGGTGATTTACACAATAGTCATATGTCCATAACTGATCATTTAGCATTATGTAACAAGGTCAATTATAAAATTTTAATTGGCAAAGTCACTTGAATTCTTCACTGTTTTGTTTATTTCTTATTGCTAGCACCTTCATCTTACTTTCCATTGTTCCTGCTTATTTATTCTGAAATAGAGCAGAATTCACAAAGTGGTTGTCACCTAATCTCTTCCTTCTTCACTTGCTAAATAAATAGATTGTCCAAGGGAATCGTGTTCCTAAGATCAGTTTTATTGCACACACAGACAACACAGAAATATACATAATAGTTCAACATACATTTTCAGAATCTTAGGACCGCAGCATTAACCACAGTAGCTTCTCAGAACAGGAACTAGTAATTATTACCATGGCAGATGTCCAAGAAATAGTGTCAAAGATGAAGAACTGGACAGCACCGGGCCCCGATATGTGCCATTCAAACTGGCTAAAGGAGCTGACGGTACTCCATGAACACCTAGCAGTACAGAAGAATCAGCTGCTGAGACACAGGACCCACCAATATTGGTAGGACAGTCCTCATCATGAAAGACCCCCAAAAAGAACTGTACCGTCCAACTATCAACCAATAACCTGTCTCTGTACAACATGGGATTCCTTTAAAGTTCATCAATGTTTAGGTGATTTACACAATAAGCTGTATGTCTATAACTGATCAATTACCATATGTAACGGGGTCAATTATAAAATTGTAATTGGCAAAGTCAAAGAGTTCATGCAAAAAGATTATATTTGGGAGGTATTTGAATGAGGAAGGCCTGTTATTGTAGCTGTTGAAAGAAGTTTTCAGTTAAGGGTCAACTCGTCTTTAGTTAATTTATTGCTGGTTTGATTGCTTTTATTCTGTTATTTTTTTATGTTTTTCTTCTCTTTTACTTAATGTGTTTTTTTATTTCATCTTTCTATGATTATCCAGTAGAAATGCTTTGATTCCCTCATAATCATGGAAAGTATTTTGTTAAGAGTATTTTTTGAGTATTTTAGAAAAAAAGGGGGTAGGAGTTGAACACGTTTACACTTCTTCCTACTCCTTTTCGACAATGTTCACATCTTTCCGGTGTAATTCCAGTATTATTTGTTATGTAATGCCTGAGCAGTGGATATATGCAATTTCCTCCGGGATTAATAAAGTATCTATCTATCTATCTATCTATCTATCTATCTATCTATCTATCTATCTATCTATCTATCTATCTATCTATCTATCTATCTATCCATCCATCCATCCATCCATCCATCCATCCATCCATCCATCCATCCATCCATCCATCCATCCATCCATCCATCCATCCATCCATCCATCCATCCATCCATCTATCTAATTATCTTTGTTTATAATTGTTATTTTGTTTTTGTTGTTCAAAATGAATAAACTCATTCATTCATTCATTCATTCAAAGTCACTCGAATTCTTCACTGTTTTGTTTATTTCTGATTTAAGGGGGTCTTATTATGGACCACACATTTTTTCAGGTCTCTCCATATACATACTGGTCCTCCACTACATATGTGCAGCTCAACGTCTCCAACACAAAGGAGATGGTACTTGATTTCCGGCGAGCACCCCCCTCTCCACAGCCAGTGATCATCGAGGGCAGTGAGGTGGAGGTGGTAGGAAACTACTACTACCTGGGACTGCAGCTAGGCAGCAAACTGGACTGGTCACTCAACTCGGACTGTGTGTACAAGAAGGGGCAGAGCAGGATGTACTTTCTGAGGAGGCTGGCCTGCTTCAACATCTGTCCTGGGCTCCTTCTAAAGTTCTATCAGTCCATCGTTTCCAGTGTGCTGTCATACGCCATTGTGTGTTGGGGTGGCGGGGCCAGGACAAGAGACATGGACAATCTTAACAGGCTCATCTGCAGAGCGGGCTCAGTGGTCGGGCTAAGCCTGGACTCTGTGGAGACGCTTCTGGAGAGCAGGACCATGTCCAAGGTCAGGACTATCATGAATAACACCAGCCACACCCTGCACACCACCTTCTCCCAGCAGAGAAGCACTTCAGGGGCAAACTGCTGTCACACAGCGCCTCCACAGAGAGGCTGAGGTCCTCCTTCATGTCCCGTGCCATCAGGGGGTACAATGACTCTCTCAGGAGGAGCGGGGGGGAGGGGGCGAGGTAAGCACATGGTTGAATGGAGGGGAGGAGATGGGATGTCAGTCTGTGCTGCAGTGTAGTGGGACCAAGGTCATAAATACAAGCAGTTTTATCTCTTCTCAGTAATCTGAGGGCTGCGTGTGTCCGAAGCGACTACTGTCACGTCTCTGTCTTATGATTTTCCTGTTTGTTTTCCTGCCATTAACATATCAAATCATTCCAGATCCTGCCTCATCTTCAATCAGTTCATTCTCTGCACCTTCCGTTTCTCCACATACCTGCAGCCACTCCCCAGTCTGTCCCCACACTACAAATGCCAGCTCAGCCTTCTGCTCTCTGCCAGATTGCTTAGTGTTTGACCTGACTCTCCAGCCTTCGTATCCTCCTTGCTTTGGTGACTGTATATGAATCCCGTCTGCTCTCTCGACCCAGCCTGTTGTTTGCTCCTCATCTGGTTTGTCTGCCTGGTTTGTTGATTGTTTTGTGCCTGACCCTGCTGGATTCTGGACTCTACCTTTTGCCTGTCGTTTTTGGATACTTCTGCCTATCGGACTGATTATTTGGAACCTGACCTCTGCCTGCGTTATTAAACCTGCTCTGAGACTCTTGACCTGCCCGTTGGTCTGTCGTGCTTTTGGGTTCCCCGTGCCAGTTGTGCTCAAGCCGTGACAACTACACTGCTCATTAACAAACAGCTTCAGCCTTTATTTACAGCCTAATAGATCTTCAATGTCACCAGTCAAGGGTTACATTCAACTGACCTAAACCTTGTGTGTGAAATAATCCAGGTAGAAATCAAGAGGTGAATTCATCACTCATTCTCAGCCTTGTGATAGACAAAAAGTGGAGTAGGATACACACACACACGCACACACACACACACACACACACACACACACACACACACACACACACACACACACACACACACACACACACACACACACACACACACACACACACACAGATAGGGGGGGGCACGTATTTTTGTCTCATTTACAGTTGCTTACAAGTATGAGTAAAGTGCTATTTTTATTCATTCTCCTCGTCAAAGTGACGTAGGCTCAGTGGATGGAGTTAGAGTAGGGACTTCGCGCAACAGCGAATTTCACAAACACAAGAAAAAGCCTTGGTCTTACCTCTCCGTAACATCCCATGTTTCATTAGACTGCTTAGCTCCCCAGTGTAGTTAAGCAGAGAGCTCTGATTTCTGTGACGATTGTTGGAAACCATAGCTTTAATTACCTCCCATCCATAATCACCTGTTATCTCCTCTACTGATTTCCATCCCATTTGCTAACACTGTTTTCTCCCAAAAAATCCTCCAAGTTCAGCTCCCAGTCTCATCAGGTTTACACAATGAGCCACGAGTTACATGACTGAGAAAACAGCTCCATGCTAGAAAAATCTACAGTTACATCATGGAAAACAAGAGTGATAACAAAAATAAAAGAGTGAAATTTGATAGAGAGCTTGCAGGAACGCTCATTACTCAGTCAATCTGTGGAGTTGACAACATTCTGTCACTAATTGAGTTCATCTACAAGGAGAAAGCAGTATGCAGGGGGTGGCTGGTGTTGCACAGGATTGCTCTGAACTTCGACATGGTCCTCCTCTCTAGAAACGTCTACACAGTGCCCAGGCTCCGGCAGACCACGTGCAGATCCCGATTTGTGGATAAGTCTGTTCAGGAGTTCCATGTCCCTTTTTCTGGCACCACCACTCCCAACACATAACAGCGTAGGAAAGCACACTGGACACAATAAACCAGTAGAATACCTTGAAGGACTTAAGAGCAGATGTTGAAGAAGGCCAGCCTCCTCAGGAAGAACATCTGACTCGACCCCTTCTGTAATCCTGCCAGTAGTAACATCTTTAATAATCATGTTGGTGGCTTGATTGATTCTCCATCTTTATGGAGTTGGTTTCATGGGAAGCAGACATTTTATGTCCTAGAACAGGATACATGGTATTGTGCATCAAATAAGGTACAAGAGACGAGGGTTGGTTTTTTTCCCCAAATGTCCCATTTTATTTCATATTTAATTAATTTTTTTTCTTTTGCTTGACACGCTATGAAGAACATAACAAAGGAAATAAAGACAACATAACTCATGTATACTGAGTATCAGAAAGGCATTTGTTTTTGAATCAACAGATATTCATTGCAAAGAGTCTCTCTGTAATTTTACAGTTTCCACAAAAGATCAGATTTATTGAGGCTTTTATTCAAATTTACAGTTTGTATTAGAAATGCTGCCAGCCACTTCGAGGGTGACAGCAGGATCCAGTGTTTTAAATTAGAGGTAGAGCAACTAATTGAGCTGAAAGGACCCTCTTATATTAATAACTTCTCTACATGAATTGCTGAGTTAGGCAAAATTATGATCAAATATAAAACTAAATTCCAACTTGACTGTTAAGAAAAAGAGTTTAAAAAAAATAATCACTTTTCAGAAAGCTCCTGTTTTTCATGGGGTGAGGTTGAAGGGGTGACATTTATTGGCACTTTCAAAAAATTTTCCAGGGTCCAAATTTTCACTGTTTTATCTGCTGTGAGCTACATGCAGACCTTTGGTTTACCTTATCAGAACAGTGATCGTATACAGAGAGAGCCTCCGAGAAGTTTGACTGAACTGGAATTATTATCAAAGTTGTCATTTTTTAGGAATGCAACTTTACAATGTGGAGTCCTCATTGACGTCGTTATAAGGAGTTATTCAAGATAGAACTTGTTCCCCACAGCACAGCTCCAAAATCCTCTCAGATTGAATCATAGATAATCAATAGAAACCCTGAATGAGAACTGATTATTGTCATTAGTAAGAGACTACAGACTCACCAACCTGTTTTAACACCAAGTTTCCCCAAACACCCTCCCATTCGCCGTATATATCTCCATATTTTATACCATTTCATATGTGAACAAGAAGATGAAATCATAAGCATACATGTTAATGCCCACAAGTCTAATGGATTTTCAAAGAAAAGTCTGATATTGGTCATGTAACTGTGTCTCGTCTTAAAAAGGTTGACTTTCACACAGGAGTTCACATCCCAGGTGTTGACTGCATGATGTAATGAAGTTTTACTATTTGTAGTGTTTATTTTAATTCCAACTTTTCTATTTGTGTGATTTTCTGAAGTTTTTGGAGAACTGTAATGATTTTCAACTGCACTTTTGCGAAGGAGCATCCAATTTGAGTGACATGTATACCTAAGATGTTTCTTTGTTGCTCACAATCTCACAATATGCTGAACATTGTTGAACGTTGAGGTTGTTGTTCTCAAGGTGAAGGATGAACACAACCAGGTCTTGGGTTGAACAAATCTAGTCAGGAATCATTGCAAAGGAGGGAAGCCTGTCAATCAGTCCAAGCCAGCATCTTAACAGCCATACAAGACAAACAGAGCAAAGTGTTACTGATGTCTCTTCTCCATAGTTGAATAATCATTGAATTCACCGTGTATGACCACCTTGACTCTTTATATGTCACTCTGATTAGTCTCAAAACTGAATGAAACCCTCTTCTCCTCAATCACACTCACATTTCAACATTGATCATCACAATTTTGTTCACAATTTTCTCATGCCATAGTTTCTTCCTTCAAACATTCTTAAAATCTTCCTCAACTGATCCAAACTATTTGTTTCACATCAGTTTGCTGAGGTCAGAGGGTGTTCCACCATAGGGGGGTGCTATCTACCTTCCTACTGCTGACCTACAACAGATGAAAGTTAAAGAGCAAATTATCCTTCTTCAGACTTCTTTTTTTCATGCAGCGGTAGTAATAATAATAATGATGCTATTGTTTTGTCTGACTTTGTTTCTGAGGGCAACGCAACTACAGCAGCAATAAATCATATGACCTTTGTATCGACACAAAGACGATCAAGGATTTTGCAGCTTGCTTGCAGTTTAGCAGTGACTCACCTATTTAGACCAGACCAGTGACATGATGGGGAGGGTTTCATTTAAAAGTGTCATTCTGTTAGATCGGCGTCTCCGAGCCCCACAACTCTGGAAAGCACAGACAGAGATGAAGTCAACATCTTTCAGTGTGACCGTCAACACAATTCATGTTGGAACCCTGAAAAGAAAGTTCGCCTCTGTCAAGATAAATTTTCATTTTTCATACAGTGATAAACAGACATTCTAAGTGGCTGTTGGCTGACAGGAACCCAAACTAATCATTTTTGGCGAAGAATATTTCAGTGTTGGACACAATTTCTCTTGTTGTTGTGCCACCTACAGGTGAAAAGTCGTGAAACATTTCTTGATGATTAAAATCTGATTAAATCAAATCATTCAGAATAAATCAAACATGTTACAACTTGAAATGATGGAAGTTCAGCATCAGATGGGCAATCTCTAAACTGTTCTAAACACATTCTAATGAGACAATTTATCATTTCATCTACATCGAGTAAAAAAAAAGAAGGGGAATGATGCCTCATCGGCCGCAAATAATTATGTGTGTATTTTGAGGCGTACCGGGATGCATTCGTTTTGACACAGTCTGACTTGGCAGTGCAGGTAGAAGTTACCAGGGGAATCCGAGAATTCGAAAATTCTAAAGCAGAAGGAGTTGGATATTCCCATTCCATTGCCTGTCATGTCCACCACAACATCGCCAGTTACCCCACAGCTGTTCATAAAAATGAAAAGTGATTATTTTAGAGCAAACATATAGCAGAATTATACATGATGATATGTAAGCAACATAGAGACACTTGGTGATTTTGCTTAACTGCAGTCTTCACCTGTCTGATTTTATATATTATACATAATATCATTTTCATTTAGATTTTTATTTTGTCATTATTCTTGCTTCCACCAAGATTTGTTTTCCAACTTAAGGGTGAGAAGCTTGTCATATGATGGTGTCACAGGACAAGAAAAAAAAAAAAGGATCCAAAAGACATCTGAATAAGCCTCAAAATCAAATTAGCTGTTCCACTCATGAGGACCTGCCTTCCCACCAACTTTTAGTCCTTTTGAAACACTTTGTTTTACCAAGATTAGAATATTGATCTGCACTGATCCATTTACAAATTTGATCTACTCTTTGGCTAATGTAACCCAGAAACCGAGAGAAGAACATTTATTCTGCTATGAGACTCAATGAGGTATGCACGTCAACAGGCTTTAGAAATTTACCTTCATGCTTTAACTGTTTGGCTGCTGTTTTCGGAGCAGAGATCCCCAAACTACTGCGGGTTTTAGAACATTTTGTAATGGAGATTGGTGGTGCAGAACCAGATGAAACAAATACACCTGCATCAGTAAAAATGAGTTTTGGCCAGCTTCCAACATTTTGTCAATGTCACTCTCTTTTGTCATTGTCAATCTCCTCTACTCTTTGCACTCTTCTCATAACAGCACTGCTGCCATCTACAGGGGATCAATTTGTTACTACACTAACTATAAGCATGATAGAAATGAGGAGCTCACCAGACCATCCCCGCCCAGCCCCACTGGAAAACATGATAGACTTCTATAGACTTCAATGGCTAATAATGAGTAAGACAACTTTTTTCTGTCACACCTATTTATAATAAGTGAATTTCAGATTTTGTATTCTTTCCACCATGACTTGAATCAATACTCTTACTTTTGGACAATTCTATGAAATTGCATCAGCCATTGTTGATGCGATCTCCTTTCATCTCACCCATTTGTGATCAGGTCGAATCTTGTACCCGCATCGGGAGAGGCCTCACTGGTTGCCCAGCATGACTCAGTAAGAACAGCAACCATAGCACCTTCCAGCCCTGTAGTGGCTATCTTCACCCAGATCTTGCTACTCAGACCAATGGTTCCTCCCACAGGTTGTGTAAATGCATCATCAATGAAGGCGTCAAAGGTCAAAGTGTACAGCCATTCTCCAAATGAAAGTTCCATATTAATAGAGCTGCAGAGGACACACGCAGGCACACACACGCACACGAACACGCACACACACACACACACACACACACAAACATAAACATTCTCTTGTACTCATAACCTTCCGATGAATTATTTCCATATCACAAATTTAGACAAACTGTAACACTCACTTGCCTACAGGTGTGAAGCTTAACGTCTTGACTTCTGGTTCTTCAAAGACGCAAGCAAAGGCAATGTTGACTCCATCTCCTGTATTGATGGCCGAACGTCTACCGCTGTTTGAGTTACTGATGGTGTTTTTGACAATGTACTCGTTGAATTCATTAGTCTACAATTTGACAGGAATTCAAATGTTAAATTGTTGTTTCCTCTTAACACACACAGTAAAATGTGAGGAATTTTGCATATTGACTGGATCATGTATCACAGGTGGAGGGAGTCAGGCAGGGAAGACTAAAGTGATGCTCATGTTTTAGATCCCCACCCTCAAACAAGAAACCAAAAACAAAATAACACAGAATTTAATACGGCAATAAATCAACTTTGAAAATTGAGCCTGCCGGCCCAGCGGAGTGCTGTATATTGGTTCAAAGGTTGAATTGAGTTTACCTCACATCACCCACAACACTCAGGTGTTTTATAAAAAATTGGTGATCAACCAGTATCATGAAATGTTATTGCCAAAAACTCCAGCATGTAGGCCGCTACTTTTTTTTACATTTTTTTTTCTTACATTTCCCACAATGCAGTAACTAAGCGCATTTTAACTTTGACATGAACGTTTTGAAAAAAGTTAATGTTCTAACTTGTGGTTGATGTTATTTTTCTTTATTCGCCGGGATAGCTTGATCCTAAATTGATAGAGTTCTGTGGGTTTCATAATCTGACAAATTAAAATTATTTATAACAGAGCAACAAGCAAACATAGCTTTCTCTGCAACTGAAAAGTTTGTAACTTGAATTAGTAATAAATTCAGAATTATTTAGCATTAAGGAGAAGTTACATTGATTGTACATTACATTGAGTTACATTTAGTAATATTTATAAGTTACATCTGGCCATTACGCTGATGAAAATGAATTTGAGAGCCCTGATATAATGAAAAAAAAGTTTAACAGGTGGCTAACATTTCTAGAAGCCAAGGAGGTCAAAGCTGAGACCTTAACCATTGAAAGATTCCAAACTAATGAATAGAAAGAGGTGCTAAAGAGAGAACTGGAAGAGATTTGACTGTTCATTGAAAGAAAAGACATTGAGAGAAAACCCACCGTGATTATTGCTCCACAGCGGTCGTTGTCATCCATTGTGAACGTAATTATCTTGGCGACATTGTTTATCTTAGGAACGCAGGTGGGATCATTGAGGTGTAAACCCGTGAAATCAAAGCCTCTTTCCGTGAATTGACAAGTAGGCAGAGTAGCTACGGCTGTGTGTGCGCTTCCATCACATACTATATCATTACCAAAACATGCAGAAGCACAGACAAGTGCAAATAATGCAGGTTACAAGGGAGACTCTACAGATATTTACACCACAGAGAAAGTAAAAGCAGTCACCTCTGCTGTTCTGACATTATGCTTACGTTCACTAAAACTTGCTCTGCAAGTAGAAACCAAATTACTTGTTGTTATGGAGAAATAACATTACATTCAGTGTGATATAAAAGTTGAAAGAAAATCTGACAGAAAATATTCTAGAATGTTCTCTGGCAAGGTGAATTCAGTCAAGAAAAACAGTCAAACTAAAATCATTAACAGCTCAACTAAGAGCTCCATCCTCTGAGGATCAGAACTAAGACTTGTGTTGTAGCTGTCGTACCAGTTGCAGGTAATCCAGTCATTGAGCCCCGACATCTGCAGCCTCTTACACCATTGTCTGTATCCCCACAGAATTCATCAAGAACACATGTGTCATCTGGACAGAAGACGTCATGGACATCTAACAAACAGACGGACAAAATATGAGAGTATTTAGGTAAAAGATAAAGGTAAAAATTATCCCAAACAAGACTCGTCTTTCTATTCTATAAGATAGAAAGACGAGAGAGAAGGCCAGTGTGAGTACGACCATAGATCAAAGCACTAGCTTTGATATTTTCTATCTGAGGTATTTTCTAGAGATATTTTTACACATATCTCAGGAACTGGATAAGATTAAAAAAATGAAAAAAAGGTGTTATATTCAGGGAGGCAAAAGGATGAAATTTAGATCACAACCTAGACCTTGAAAAACCAGGTGAAGGTCACATTTTCACTTTTATACCGTTTTAGGTACACATCTCTGAAACCTCATGACAAACAGAATGCACCAGTTACATGTTGGATCATAGGTCTTTTATTAAGTTACCCTGACCAATGAAAGTAGGTTAGGGTAAAATTTTTCATTCAGGGGTGTCGTGGGATGTTGCGGTCTCTGAATATCTTGTTTATTCTGTCATTAACATACAAAGAATTCAAGTATGTCAAGTGAAGTCCCTGCAACTGCTGAGTGGTGCGCCGTCAGGGCCTGCAAGGCCTTCTCTGCTGGCCTAAAAAATATCTGAATCACACACTGATATTAATTATATTTTGCCTGGCAAGAGTAAAGGTGTTTTGTGACACAGTTGAACGAGAGAGAACCCAATACGAGGAAATCTACAGGGCCACTGCATGCAGTGCAGCTGCTCCGAGCGCACGATGAAGTCAAGCGCAGGATCCTCGCGTGCACTTCCACCAACTCCACGACAGGATATTGGACAATATTATTTGACAGACACAGACCATATTTCAAAACCATGAAAAACTGATGTTTGTCTCCTTTCTCGACCCGCAGAAGTTTCGGGAATACCAGAAAACTTTCCCACATGCAGTCTTGCCCAGCTTAACGCAGAGCCACGGAACGCTTTTCGATCTGCCACGGCTAAGAACAGAACTGACTGTAATGTATGCCATGGATGATTTTGCAGGAAAATCTCCCACTGATCTCCTTGACTTTCTTCAGCAGAAAAATCTGAGTGAGAGCATGGGGCAGCTGTACACGTTTGTGTGTTTGGTGGTGACCATCCCCGTGTCCACTGCTTCTGTCGAATGGACATTTTCAGCCCTAAATCAAATAAAAACTTATGCCAGAAATACGACAGGGCAGGCTCAACTTTTGGCATTAGCTTTGATGGCAATAGAAAAGGACTTTTTGATGGAACCGAAATGCACGGATAATCTGTACGACAGAGTAACTGAAATCTTCTTGAGGAAAGAATGGAGGATGGATTTTGTGTACAAATAAAAAGCATTTTTGGTGAGTAAATGTGGCTATATTCCTAAATAATATTGCAATTTTTATGAGGTTATTACTAATGCTTTTTTTTTGTGTGTCGCACCTGTAGCTGCAGTAAAAGTTTAATAGCCAAAAAAATCGTTATTGAGGGTTGGATTGATTCAGACGGAGCACAACTGAAGCCCTAGGTGTGAAACGCACGGCCCGCCACTGGATTTCAACCATCATTAGTTTGCATGTACTGTTGTGTCATTTCTGTCATCATATATGTTTTGACTGCATCACTAACGTGAAGGGGAAAAGTCTCACCACAGCTTATTTGTGACCTCCAGTCTCCCAGAGTGTGACCATTCAGTTCGCAGGCCCTGGCATAGGCCTCTTGGAATGGACAGTTGAAACCATCCAGTTGAGGATATATGTTCAGAATATCATTGCACAGGTTTTCATAAGGTGTGTGGCTGATACTAAAGCAGGGGAAGAGGATGCTTTCTGATAATACATTACACCTGTTCCACAGACATAAAGAGAGAAAGATGAATGAATTCACATATTGTTTTATACAATTGGGAATCAATCTCCCTGTTGAAAAAAATCACACAGAATTATGATCACAAAAAAATATTTCCCAAATTAATATATTGAGCTCAGGAGTTAATCTTTCAGGGCATGTTTACTGTGTTCTCACAGTAAACATGTGTTCTCACACAGAAAATTGTCATCTACTCACTGCTGTTCCACGACCAACGCGTCGATCGTTTCATCAGGATCTTGATCTGGCACTTCCATACATCTAGTAACAGCACACAATACAAGGTTAGGATGACTAGGCTACTCAGACTTGTTTTACATAACCACAATGACATTATTAAAGGCCAAAAAGATGGTGAACTTTACAAGAGGTGCAAAAAATGTTTAACACTGAAGTAATAGAAATGATTATTGTTGTGAGATGAGGAATATGGATGTTGACACTGCAGATATGTCAGTGGGGTTTATTTCAAAAACAAACAACAAAAGTCATGTAACCATTACAATCAACAGTCTAAATGATTTTAAGATCAAGTCTTACCCAGTCAATGATAAATCACTCATGCTGCTACTTAGAGAATCGGAATCTCTACAGAGGCCTGTTGTCATTTGTGCAACACCTCCTGTACGTGTAAATAACAAAAGTCAGAACGATTTCAACATTCAAATGAATTGACCTGCATCA
Organism: Antennarius striatus; assembly: GCF_040054535.1. NCBI lineage: Eukaryota > Metazoa > Chordata > Actinopteri > Lophiiformes > Antennariidae > Antennarius > Antennarius striatus. Next base: position 5,020,779 of record NC_090798.1, on the reverse strand, counting down.
CACTAAAGGACACAAGTTTACATCCTCAATATCACAGAAGATCAAAATACTATTTAATCCCAAATGGTGAGTAATGGATTTTAGTATCTGTACCTGTGATGAAGATCTGAATATATTGACCATTATAAAAAAGAACCACTTTGAATCCAGAACCCGTGATTTCAATGGTGACACCAAGGTCATTCTCTGAGATTGTCACACTCGCAGGCGTATTTGTGTCATCTGGCTCTGCACCACCAATCTGCATTAAAGCAGATAGACAAAAAGTGACAAACAATTTCAAACATCAAAACCACATCTATTGAAATATTTGCTTCCAAAGTCATTGACAAGACAGATGAGAGCTGATGTATCAGAGAATCGATAAAATGACTGTGGCTGTAACTTACCAGAAGTGTCCCATCCTCTGAGAGCTCAAGACTTCCTGTAATTTGATCAGGTGTACTTATTGTCACTTTGTCCGGGAATGATATACCGTCACGTCGTCGTGGACCGAATTTCGTCGATATTATTATATTTTCATGTGACAGCAGCCTGTATGTACACTCGTCCACAACAGTAATAGTATTACCGAAGAAGTCAATGACACCAGGTCCAATCACATTGCAAAAGGGATGATATGAACAGCTGATGAAGGGACACAGAAACATCATCATGATCTGCAAATGAGAAATGTGGCCAACAGAGGGCTCTCAAACAAACAACAAGAAGAAAGCCCTTGACATGCACCACTGAGTGAGAATCACTGCATATCATTGCAGATAGCTCTTCTCCTCAATAGGAATGAGACTTATTTACCTGCCACCATTGCACATCTGCTGGTCACTACAAATAGATACATCCATAATTAAAGAATTGCTATCACATATTTGCTGCATGCAAGTCACTGGGTCCAGTGGAGTAATTTCGGTATTAGGAGGACGTGGAAGACCTTTAAATGTGAGGGAAGATCACTACAGATTAAAATGTCACAAATCACATGTAAGTTCACAAAATTATAAAAAGCAACAGTTTAGATTGATGGATCTAGAAATTTGATCTGTGGAGTGAGTAAATGTACTGACCATTTACAATACATCGGCTGATTTCCAGAAAGATTCTCACTGAATTTGCGGAACTCACAGGTAAGAAAGGTGATCCCCCAGTGAAAAGAGTTAACGTCTAGACAAAAATAATGACAAGAGTTATATCACATAATTAATGAAGATTCAAATAAAAACAAAAAACAATTTTCTTGGAAAATTAAAACTTTCTCTGTGTGATCTACAGTATCATTCAGTATTCTCTATCAGTATTGATTCTACACAGTTGAAAGGTCTTTGAGTTGACCGGTATGATACATACTCTTTGTCCCACAGCAATACATTGTTGTTGTAAACCTGTGGTGTGTGTGTGTGTGTGTGTGTGTGTGTGTGTGTGTGTGTGTGTGTGTGTGTGTGTGTGTGTGTGTGTGTGTGTGTGTGTGTTGAAGTGGGCTCCATGGTGTCAGTGTCACTGGGTGGTTTTGTGAGTGTATTGTCATCTCATTCTACATCAATATCTGAAAGCACCTGCCTTGATAAAACCATTAGCATTCACCAATCAGTAATGTTCAAATCCTTATAATGTAATTCACTTCACACACACACACACACACGCACACGCGCACACACACACACACACACACACACACACACACACACACACACACACACACACACACACACACACACACACACACACACACACACACACTTAGTATATTACTCACAGTTACAGTAGAGCCTGGAACTAGAAATGACACAGCTGATCGTTGGCCATAACTAGCAAGAGTGACATCACCCTGGAAAGAGTCAACATACAGACATCATCAAGGATCAAGCTGTGATTTTGTTTTGCTGAGTATTTAAACTGTTGATTTTTTATCTTGTCAAGAGACTGGATACTCACAGATTGTCCAAAATTGGTGAAGCTGATGATCACTAAACATTGAAGCGAATCACTTATAGCTGGAAGTCCATCGCTGTACTCAGCTATCATTTCAACTGTTGGCATCGTTTCTACAGTGTGAGTAAAACCAGTGCCTGGATCAACAACTTGAGACCTCAAACACTCTTGACCAGATGAGGTATCAGCATCAAGGCAGATGATAAGATTTGAGTCGGGGTCAGTCTGCACCTGTTAAAAACAAACAGGCACAACAAATCATAAACAACGACTTTTCTCAACAGTTTGCTGGTCATCATATTTATAACATTATTGTTCTGAATCACTGGTATGGTTTTAGATTTGTTTTAGATTTGACATTCACTTAGTTTGTGCACACATCTGTCATTAAAGGTGGAGTCTAAAGTCAGAAGATAGAAATTATCAAATAATAAATCAAGTTTCCCACTTACATAAGCGGTCACGAAAATACGTCCGTAATAGTTGATGGGGCATGATGTAAGATCTATACTATTGTCCATTGGACTTCCAAAACCTGTAGAAGATGGAGACATGAGAGGCAAAAACTGGAATCTCTTAGCTGGTTTGAAAAAAAGAAAATACTGCACATTTTGAATTTACGAAGACATTAAACAGAGTTTGTATCAGTCCTGTCATCAGGAAAGTGTCAACAATACTTTGTCATTTATTGTGCTGGTGTGTGTTTTATGTCACACTCGTCAATACTGCTTATGGGTGGTTGTTCAAAATAGTTGATGTTTGTGCTTACGTGTGACCAGCCCAAGAACAGACAGGAGGAGCAGGAGGCGGTGCATTTTCAAAGTGGTGAATCAGCCAGAGACAGAGCTGAAAGACAAAAAGTATAACATACTAGATTAGACAGAAAGATGTTTTCTTCCATCCGTACATCCATTTCTAGTAAACAGGACAAATGTAATCATCTTGTTTACAGCCCCTAATCTGTCTTATGGGCTTCGGGTCAAAGAGAAAATCTTCCCTGCTCAGTGAAAATGAAGCTCAGCTTTCAATTCATCATCTTTTTAATGTTTTCAGTGAAGTGTCAAAAATGTTTTAAAAATTATCAAATTCATACTATTAGGCATGTAGCAGAATCAAAGTGGTGAATGAATGAATGAATGAATGAATGAATGAATGAATGAATAATAAATAATAAATAATAAAATGTTAGACCAAAATTTTAAGTCATGCTGAAATGAACATAGGTAGTTAGATGTTAATAGACTCATTAACTGTTTCTGATACCATTTTTATAATCTGTTAATCAGTTTTAGTTATTTCTGCATTATGAAAATTTTACAGATCTGACATTCAATTCAATTTTTTTTCATTTGTGAAGCAAAAAATTATAACAAATAGTTATTGCAATGTGCTTTCCAGGTAGAATAGAGAAAGACCTGTTCTAATGTGGCCCATCTTTGGCATCCTGCAGAAACCGGTCTGTCTGTCTGTCTGTCTGTCTGTCATTCTGTCTGTCCGTCCGTCCGTCCATCCATCCATCCATCCATCCATCCATCCGTCCGTACATTCTCCATTCAAAGTTTTCTGCACCTCTCTGAGCTACGTGAGCTCCAACACCACAGCGATTGATTCTTTATGTGGTACAAAACATTCTGAACTTCACATTGTTGGTTTTACTATTTAATTTTGTAAACAGAAATATGATGTTGTTTTTGTTTTATCTGAACGAATCTACTGGGTATTTAAAGATGTCAACATCAGATAAAGGAATGTGGAATGTAGAGAAGAAACAGATGAAGATGGTACAAGTTGTCTTACCCTCTGAAAGGAGGATGATGAAAATGAGGTGTCTTGTAAGACTTCAGATGATAGACGGTTTACCTCTTCCTCTGTCCCTGTGTGGTTGATCTAGCTTTCTCTCTCTCTCTCTCCCTCTTCTTATGCTTCTATGATGCTTTTGACAGGACTTTTAAAGGAATGGAGGGTGGAGTCAAAAATACCCACAGCTGTTTGATCACATTTTTCTTGTGCGCTCTTTATTTTGTGAGTGTTACAGAAATAAAATATGTATTTCATTATTCATACTATTAATATACATTATAAAATTTAATTATCTTTAAGGAACTTCAGAGGAAGTGACATCTACTAGATAGTTAATAAACAACAGGCGAATCTCATTCTGTGTTACTTGGTGTGCTGCTGTAAACACGTTAGGGTGTTGTCTTCATGCCTTTGGAAGAGGTACATGAACATGTGATGATGTAAATGTCTATGATGTGACTGTGGGAAAGTTGAGTGACAGCCTGCAGATGCCGTTGGCAGAGGTAAATGAGCTGGTGACTGAAGTTATGTCTTTGAAGTGATTGTGCGATGTTGAGTGGCAGCCAACAGATGCCTTTGGTAGAGGTAAACAACCATGTGATCACTCAAGTTCGGTTTCTGCTCTAAGAAGGCGTTGGCCAATAGCTGAACCATTTTATTCACGATGCCCTCTGATGACCTTAAGCACTGTCCTGTCAAATGACTGGTTCTGTTGTCTGCCTCATTTAGTCAGGTGTGCTTTTTTTTACTATGGAGAACAACAAATGGGCTTCTGGTCTGCTTTTATGGGAATCTGAAGTCATGTCAATTGAGTTTTCATAAACAGGTTAGGGTGTAGTCCTTTGTCACCTACAATTTTGTTAATGCCAAACCAGAAACCAGTCATACTGGAGCTGCTCCTAGATGTCAGTCCTCTGACGCTGAACAACCTTCAAAGGAATACGTGACAAGGATCTACTCCGCTGTCCTCACCACTCTCTGCAGAGACTTCCAGTCCAAGGCCTTTCAACTCCCGGACCAGATGCAGATACAGCTGGTCAGCAGGCTCTCGATGGTCCCTCTGTAGAAGGTGGAGAGGATGAGAGGGGGGAGGGAGGGTCTTCTCATCCGTTGAGTGGCCACGGGTCCGGACAGAACCATCACGCGGTCCGGATCCGGACCGCAGTCCGCCATTTGGTGACCCCTGCTCTATGGAGAGAGAGAAAGAGCGAGAGAGAAGAGGGAAAAAAGGGCGCACCAGATTTTTTTCCCTAGTTGCACCGGTGCTCCCTAATACACTCAACAAAAATATAAACGCAACACTTTTGTTTTTGCTCCTATTTCCAAGAGATGGACTTTAAGCTCTATAATTCATTCCAGATACACAATATTACCATTTCTCTCAAATATTCTCCACAAATCTGTCTAAATGTGTGATAGTGAGCACTTATGCTTTGCTGAGATATTCCATCCCACCTCACAGGTGTGCCATGCTCATCTGACATCATGATTAGCGCACAGGTGTACCTTATACCACCCACAATTATAAGGCCACTCTGAAATGTGCAATTTTGTCTCACAGAAAAATACCACAGATGCCACAAGCATCGAAGGAGCGTGCAATTGGCATGCTGACAGCGGGAATGTCAACCAGATCTGTTGCTCATGCATTGAATGTTCATTTCTCCACCATAAGCCGTCTCCAAAGGCGTTTCAGAGAATATGGCAGTACATCCAACCAGCCTCAGAACTACAGACCACATGTAACCACACCAGCCCAGGACCTCCACATCCAGCAGGTTCACCTCCAAGATCGTCTGAGACCAGCCACTCAGACAGCTGCTGAAACAATTGGTTTGCATAACCAAACAATTTCTGCACAAAGTGTCAGAAACCGTCTCAGGGACGCTCAGCTGCATGCTCAACTGCTCGTCCTCATCGCGGTCTTAACCTGACTCCAGATCGTTGCTGTAACAGACTTGAGTTGGCAAACGCTCACATTCGATGGCGTCTGGCACGTTGGAGAGGTGTTCTCTTCACGGATGAATCTCAGTTTACATCGTTCAGGGCAGATGGCAGACAGCGTGTGTGCCGTCATGTGGGTGAGGGCTTTGCTGATGTCAATGTTGTGGATCGAGTGGCCCATGGTGTTGGTGGGGTTATGGTATGGGCAGGCATCTGTTATGGACGAAGAACACAGGTGCATTTTATTGATGGCATTTTGAATGCACAGAGATACAATGATGAGATTCTGAGGCCCTTGTTGTGTCATACATCCGTGAACATCAGCAAGATAATGCACGGCCCCATGTTGCAAGTATCTGTTCACAATTCTTTGAAGCTGAAAATGTCCCAGTTCTTGCATGGCCATCATATTCACCGGACATGTCACCCATTGAGCATGTTTGGGATGGGCTTGACCGGCGTATACGACAGCGTGTACCAGTTCCCACTAATATCCAGCAACTTCGCACAGCCATTGGAGTGGACCAACATTCCAGAGGCCACAATTGACAATCTTATAAACTCTATGTGAAGAAGATGTGTCGCACTACATGAGGCAAATGGTGGTCACACCAGATAATGAGTCCCCAGACCCCCAATAAAGCAAAAAAAACCTGCACATTTCAGGGTGGCCTTTTATTGTGGGCAGACTAAGGTACACCTGTGCACTAATCATGATGTCGGATCAGCATCTTGATGTGGCACACCTGTGAGGTGGGATGGATTAACTCAGCAAAGCAGAAGTGCACACTATCACACATTTAGACAGATTTGTGAACAATGTTTGAGAGAAATGGTAATATTGTGTATCTGGAACGAATTATAGATCTTTAAGTCCATCTCATGAAAAACGGGAGCAAAAGCAAAAGTGTTGTGTTTATATTTTTGTTGAGTGGATATTTAATAGTCGCACTGATAAAAATTTGGGCGCATTTGTGACTAAAATGGTCGCAATTTCGAGCACTGTAGCCAGCAGATGCCGTTGGTAGTGGAAAACGAGCACGCGATCACTCAAGTTGGGTTTCTGCTGTAAGAAGGCGTTGGCCGATAATGGCTGAACTATTTTGTTCACAATGCCCTCTGATGACTTTAAGCACCGTCCTGTCAAATGGTTGGTTCCGTTGTCTGCTTTATTTAGTCACGTGTGCTCCTTTTACTTTGGAGAACAACAAATTAGCTTCTGGTCTACTTTTATGGGAATCTAACATCATGTCAATGCATACATTCAGACATTCATTCATTCACGTTCCTCGCCAGAGACGCTGACAGCAGTTTTGGATCAGACCGGGATGCTCTGCAAGTTGGTGGGAAAACTTTGAGATGGAAGTCATCCTCCAGGAGTAATGGTGTGAATGTCTGCATGCCCTGGTCCTTGCCCTGTCGTTGTCGGAGTTGTTGCAGAGTTGTTATGTGTTCATCAACGTACTTATGCGGTTACGTGTGAACAGAGACTTTTTAAAACAATATCGTGTGGACGCAATTTTTTTTCTCAGAGGTTGGAAAAAATATTTACAAAAATAACTGTGTGGACGTGGCCTTAGTTAATGCCAACCAGAAATCAGTCATACTGGAGTTCTCCTATCAGGGGTCTCAAACTCATTTTCACCGAAGGCCACATTAGCATATTGGCTGTCCTCAAAGAGCCAGATGTAACTTATAAATGTAACTCAGAAAGACCTAATGCCTTTCTGTGAAATTAATGTAACTACAGTACTCCTTCTCCTTAATGTTAAAAAACTCTGAATTTATTATTTATTCAAGTTACAAACATTAAAAGTTGCACAGAAAAAACATTTGTTTGTTGCTCTGTTATAACATAAATTCTTTAAATTTGTCAGGTTATGAAACTCACAGAACTCCATCAATCAAGGATCGAACAATCTAAGTGAATAAAGAAAACCACCAAAGAGAAGTTAGAACGTTAACTTTGTTGGAAACATAAAAACCAAAAACATGATCAGGGATCTGGTTTTGAAGAAGAAAGGTTGCAACAGGCTTCTAGCATAACTATATAGTTTGTGTCACTTATGTCACTCGTCAAATTACTTTTAGACACTCTGACACTTTATGCTCTCGCAGGCTACATTAAATGATACAGCAGGCCACATTTGCCCCCCGGGCCTTAGGTTTGACACGTTTTCTGTTAGGCCTCTGACACTGAATAACCTTCAAAGGAATGCCTGACAAGGAGTTCATAACCTGAAGACACAAGGTGTTCCTGGTTAAGCACAGGAACCTACCGTCACTAACTGACGTAAAAGCCCGTGGAATGAATGTCACGATGTTGAGTCGTAGCCAACAGTTGCTTTTGGAAGACGTGAATAAATATGTGACCATACTGAGTTTCTGCTGTAAGAAGGCGTTGGCCAATAACTGAACCATTTTGTTCACGGTGCCCTCTGTTGACCTTAAACATTCTCCTTTCAATTGATTGGTTCTGTTGTCTGCTTCATTTAGTCAGGTGTGCTATTTTTACTACAGAGAACAACAAATTAACTTCTGGTCTGCTTTTTAGGGGACTAAACTTCATGTAAGTTGGTGCGTTTCTGTAAACAAATTTAGATGTATTCCTTTGTCACCTACAGTCCTAATTAGTGCCAAACCAGAAATCAGTCATACTGGAGCTGCTCCTAGATAATTAGCTTTTGATGGTGAATAGACTTCAAAGGAATACCTGACAGGTAGTTCATAACCTAAAGAGTACAGGAATTTGTTTGAGTACAGGAACGTACAGTGCCTGACTGAAGCAAACAGCTCAACAAAGCATTGGCCAATAACCAAACAATATTGTTCCTGGTGGCCTCTTTTGACCTAGGTAAAAGGCTAACACCTGGAAGTGGATATAAGGATATGAACGTCTGTCAAAATTCAATGTATGCGCTGGTTGAAAACTTTTAATATCTGGGTTTGTTGATTACATATTCTAATGAGAGATATGTTTAGTTGATGATTTAGGGGACGGGAATCTTATGGTTTCTACCCGTTAACCCTTTTTTTTTCTTTTCAGATGTTGTTGATGATGTTTCAACACTGATGAAAGTGAAATATGTTGTAGTAACATGTCTGTAAAGAAGAAAAATAAACTGAATAAATAAAGAAATCATTATGTCTGTGCTTCATATTATTTTTGGTTTTGTTCCATTAGAAGAGCACTGTTTTGGTGATTAAAAATATTGATAAGCAATCACTAAAAATTTAAGGATGAGGTCCAGGTAGCTGACAAGTCCAACACCACTCTTTTTTTCATAAATCAATTGCTCTTGTTGTCTGCTGCATTCAGTCAAGTGCATTGTTCATAATATGGAGGAAACATAAAAGCTTTTGACTGCTTTTTAAGTGAATTAACATCATGGTAATTGGAGTGTTTTCATAAACAAGACAGGACATGTCATCCCTTGGCACCGTCAGTCTTAGTAAATGCCAAAACAGAAACCAGTCTTACTGGAGCTGCCTAGATGTTAGGCGTTTATGCTGAACAGACTTCAAAGGAATACCTTTCTAACAAATCATACGGTGTTTCCCTTTAAGCATTGTTTCTGTTCTGCTAAAATGATACAAGGTGTTGTTAGTCTCCTATAAACAGAATTAAAACCTACGTTGTGCACATTTCTTTTCATGACTGTAATGTACAAAATACTGTCCAACTTCAAATAAAGCAAAATTGGCATTATTGTGGAGCAGCGGGTAGCACTGTTGCCTCACAGCACGAAAGTCCTTTGTTCAATCCCAGCTGGAGCCTGTCTGTGCTGAGTTTACATGTTCTCCCCATGTTTGAGTGGGTTCTTTCCAGCTTCCTTCCACTTCCAAAAACATTTAACTTAGATAAATTGGTCACTTCCAATAATTACAAGGCATGAGTGTGACTGAGTGTCTGTCTTTTTGTGAGGCTCTGTATTGAACTGGCAACTTGTACAGAATATACTCTGCCTGTCGCACGTAGGCAGCTGAGATCGTCTCCGGCGTAACCTGTGTCCTGGATTCAGAAAATCCACAGAGGAAGAGACGATTACATGTATTTCCTCTTCAAGAAAATGAATGACTGAATGAATGACTGAATGAATAAAATGAGTGAATGAAACAACATAAATTAGCATGTCAGTTTCCTTATAGTGAACATAAATGCAACTTTGCCAATCCAGGAACAACAATTCCCTTAAATTTTGTCATAGTTTAGGTGATTTACACAATAGCCATATGTCCATAACTGATCATTTAGAATTATGTAACAAGGTCAATTATAAAATTTTAATTGGCAAAGTCACTTGAATTCTTCACTGTTTTATTTCTTACTGCTAGCACCTTCATCTTACTTTCCATTGTTCCTGCTTATTTATTCTGCAATAGAGCAGAATTCACAAAGTGGTTGTCCCCTAATCTCTTCCTTCTTCACTTGCTAAATAAATAGGTTGTCCAAGGGAATCGTGTTCCTAAGATCAGTTTTATTGCACACACAGACAACACAGAAATATACATATTAGCTCAACATACTGTTACAGGTCAGAGGTAGGACCCAAGTACAGCACAGACTGAGACCAGATCAGGAATAGTCCAACAGTTTATTCTGAGGTTCACACGGAATGGCAGCAATATTCCAGAAAAACAGTCTCAGTAAACAGGAATCCCAGGTGACAGGTAGCAGACAGGGAATGATCCACACAATGAATGGCACCTCGGCCCCCTCTAGCCAATGGCGCCATTCCTCCAAGGCCACCTTTACCGCCAGAAGCTCCCTGTTACCAATGTCATAATTCCTCTCCGTGGGAGTGAGACGGCGAGAGAAAAAAGCGCAGGGATGGAGCTTCTGGTCTTTGGTGGCGCGCTGGAACAGGATCGCCCCCACCCCCACGCTGGATGCATCCACCTCCACGGTGAACTGGCGCTCTGGATCGGGGATCTGGAGGATGGGTGCAGTGGAGAAACGAGTCTTGAGGGTGTCGAAGGCTCCTTGAGCTGCATCGGTTCAACGGAAGGAGGTCTTGGATGAGGTGAGGGCAGAGAGGGGAGATGCGATGGAGCTGAAACCTCTGATGAAGCGCCGGTAGAAATTGGCAAACCCCAAGAAACGTTGCAGTTGCTTGCGTGTCTCCGGGACAGGCCAGGAGGTTACAGCAGAAACCTTAGCAGGATCCATTTTTATGCAGTCTTTGGCAATAATGTACCCCAGGAAGGAGACTGAGGGTACATGGAACTCACACTTCTCCGCCTTGACGAAGAGGGCGTTGTCCAGGAGGCGGCGGAGGACGGATCTGACGTGGACGATGTGCTCCTCCTAGCTGCGGGAAAAGATCAGGATGTCATCCAGATACACAAAGACGTACTTATTCAGCATGTCTCGGAGCACATCGTTCACCAGGGCTTGGAAAACTGCAGGGGCATTCGTCAAACCGAAGGGCATCACAAGATACTCGTAATGCCCTGTCGGGGTGTTGAAGGCAGTCATCCACTCATCTCCCTCCCGAATGCGAACCAGATGATAAGCATTCCTCAGATCGAGTTTTGAGAACACCGTCGCCCCCTGGAGCAGTTCAAAAGCCGTGGAGAGGAGCGGGAAGGGGTAGCGGTTCTTAACCGTGATATTATTAAGTCCACGATAGTCTATCCAGGGACGCAGTGTCTTATCCTTCTTTTCCACGAAAAAAAATCCTGCGCCAGCAGGTGAAGAAGAGGGGCGGATGATCCCTGCCACCAAGGAGTCTTTAATGTATACCTCCATGGCTTTTCTCTCAGGGGCAGAGAGAGAGTACAAACGTCCTTTGGGAGGAGATGTGCCCGGTAATAAGTCAATCGCACAGTCATAAGGGCGGTGTGGCGGCAGGGAGGTGGCTTTAGCTTTATTAAATACCTCTTTCAGGTCGTGGTACTGAGCAGGAACCCCAGTGAGGTCTGGAGCAGGAGTAGAAGCAGGAGCAGGAGCAGAAGAAGCTGACGACGCCTCGAGACAGGTCCGCTGGCAGGTCGCGCCCCACTCCCGAACAGAGCAGGTTGTCCAGTCGATGTTAGGATTGTGCAGGCGGAGCCAGGGGTACCCCAGAATGACGGGCTGGTTAGGTGTGGACAGAAGCAGAAACTGGATGCTCTCACCGTGCCCCCCTGGCTGGTTTGAGATGTTACCCTCCCCAGCACATGTCCGTCCAGGGCTCTGGCTGCAATGGGCGACGGCAGCGGCTCCGGGCGTAGTCCCAGCTGAAGAGCGAGGTTCTCGTCCATGATGCTCCCATCAGCCCCAGAATCGAGGAAGACGGCGATGGAGTGGGAACCAGAAGGCAGCAGGAACTCGGCGGTGATGCTTGGCCTTTCAGAGGAGGCGGGATCAGCGATGGAGCTCACCAGTATGCCTCCGTTCACTGGTGAGCTCTGGCTTGTACTGGGCACCGGCTGACGAAGTGTCCTGACTGACCACAGTACATGCAGAGGTTCAAGCGCAGTCTTCTCTCCCTTGTCTCAGGTGAGAGGCGGGTGCGGCCAAGCTGCATCGGCTCCGGATCCCCCTCACACACAGGGGCGACTGAAGCAGACAGGAGAGAGGTCGGCGCCGCTGTAGGCTTGGAGCGAGGAGGACTGCGGGGACGGGCAGGGCGTGGCTGGAGCTCAGAGAGTCTTTCTCTCCGGCGTGCTTGGATGCGCAGATCAATGCGGGTGGCGAGTTCAATGAGGCGCTCCAGTGTTGACGGCAGCTCATAAGCGACCAGCTCATCCTTGATGTATCCAGCCAGCCCCCGCAAAAAGACGTCACGGAGGGCGATCGGGTTCCAGTCACATAGAGGGGCCGTCGTACGAAAGTCTATAGCGTAATCCGTGACTGAACGGCTGCCCTGGACCAGATCCAGCAGTTCTCGACTGGCGTTGGCCCCCAGAGGTACGGTACCAAAAACCTTCCGGAGCTCGTCGGCGAAGGACCGGAAAGAGCGACGGGCGGGAGTCCCTCTCTGCCACTCGGCAGTGCCCCACAGACGTGCCCGCCCGGTGAGGTGATTGACGGTGTAAGCCACCTTAGCCTCCTCCGAGGAGAAGGTGGGCGGCTGGAGGGAAAAAATGATGGAACAGTTGCAGAGAAAGGCATTGTAGGTGGCCGGATCGCCGTCATAACCCTCTGGTGCTCCCACATTAGGCTCCCGGATCGAAGGTGGAATGGCGGCGACACCTGCTGAGGCGGACGGCGGAGCAGCAGCGCCTGCCGAGGCAGGTGACGAGAACGTGGCTCCCGGTGAGACAGACGGTGTTAGCCCCAGCGCCTGGGTGCGGGCGTGGAGACTTGCTACATCACGCCGAACTTGTGCCAGAACCTGCTGGTTTTCTGCTGCAGCCGCAACGGAATTCTCAACCAGCTGGTTAAGCATGTCCTCCATCCGGAAGATCCGGTGATCAACCTGTGCTGGATCCATTTATGGCCAGATTGTACTGTAACAGGTCAGAGGTAGGACCCAAGTACGGCACAGACTGAGACCAGATCAGGAATAGTCCAACAGTTTATTCTGAGGTTCGCACGGAATGGCAGCAATATTCCAGAAAAACAGTCTCAGTAAACAGGAATCCCAGGTGACAGGTATCAGACAGGGAACGAGCAGGTAGAGTAGTCAAGGACAGAAGGCTGGTCAGTTTACCGGGGCAGAGACGAGGAAGACTGGTTGAAGACAGGCAGGGTCGAAACCGAGGAAGCAGTCCGGAGATCAACGCGAGAGAGCTTTGCATGATACGAAGACAATCTGGCAGAGACTGAGAGGAATGGGAGGGTATATGTACAGAACAGACAGGTGATAATCAGGTGAGGAAACACAGGTGAAGGCAGTTGCACTGATGAGGTGGGAGTGGAAGGCAGGTAGAGCTGGGCAGATGAGAGGAAAACCAGGAGCGGATTGTGACACATACATTTTCAGAATCTTAGGACCGCAGCATTAACCACAGTAGCTTCTCAGAACAGGAACTAGTAATTATTACCATGGCAGATGTCCAAGAAAGAGTGTCAAAGATGAAGAACTGGACAGCACCGGGCCCCGTTATGTGCCATACAAATTGGCTAAAGGAGCTGACGGTACTCCATGAACACCTAGCAGTATAGAAGAATCAGCTGCTGAGAGACAGGACCCACCAATATTGGTAGGACAGTCCTCATCATGAAAGACCCCCAAAAAGAACTATACCGTCCAACTATCAACCAATAACCTGTCTCTTTACAACATGGGATTCCTTTAAAGTTCATCAATGTTTAGGTGATTTACACAAGAAGTTGTATGTCTATAACTGATCAATTACCATATGTAACGGGGTCAATTATAAAATTGTAATTGGCAAAGTCAAAGAGTTCATGCAAAAAGATTATATTTGGGAGGTATTTGAATGAGGAAGGCCTGTTATTGTAGCTGTTGAAAGAAGTTTTCAGTTAAGGGTCAACTCGTCTTTAGTTAATTTATTGCTGGTTTGATTGCTTTTATTATGTTATTTTTTATGTTTTTCTTCTCTTTTACTTAATGTGTTTTTTTTATTTCATCATTCTATGCTTTGATTCCCTCATAATCATGGAAAGTATTTTGTTAAGAGTATTTTTTGAGTATTTTAGAAAAAAAGGGGGTAGGAGTTGAACACGTTTACACTTCTTCCTACTCCTTTTCGACAATGTTCACATCTTTCCGGCGTAATTCCAGTATTATTTGTTATGTAATGCCTGAGCAGTGGATATATGCAATTTCCTCCGGGATTAATAAAGTATCTATCTATCTATCTATCTATCTATCTATCTATCTATCTATCTATCTATCTATCTATCTATCTATCTATCTATCTATCCATCCATCCATCCATCCATCCATCCATCCATCCATCCATCCATCCATCCATCCATCTAATTATCTTTGTTTATAATTGTTATTTTGTTTTTGTTGTTCAAAATGAATAAACTCATTCATTCATTCATTCATTCAAAGTCACTCGAATTCTTCACTGTTTTGTTTATTTCTGATTTAAGGGGGTCTTATTATGGACCACACATTTTTTCAGGTCTCTCCATATACATACTGGTCCTCCACTACATATGTGCAGCTCAACGTCTCCAACACAAAGGAGATGGTACTTGATTTCCGGCGAGCACCCCCCTCTCCACAGCCAGTGATCATTGAGGGCAGTGAGGTGGAGGTGGTAGGAAACTACTACTACCTGGGACTGCAGCTAGGCAGCAAACTGGACTGGTCACTCAACTCTGACTGTGTGTACAAGAAGGGGCAGAGCAGGATGTACTTTCTGAGGAGGCTGGCCTGCTTCAACATCTGTCCTGGGCTCCTTCTAAAGTTCTATCAGTCCATCGTTTCCAGTGTGCTGTCATACGCCATTGTGTGTTGGGGTGGCGGGGCCAGGACAAGAGACATGGACAATCTTAACAGGCTCATCTGCAGAGCGGGCTCAGTGGTCGGGCTAAGCCTGGACTCTGTGGAGACGCTTCTGGAGAGCAGGACCATGTCCAAGGTCAGGACTATCATGAATAACACCAGCCACACCCTGCACACCACCTTCTCCCAGCAGAGAAGCACTTCAGGGGCAAACTGCTGTCACACAGCGCCTCCACAGAGAGGCTGAGGTCCTCCTTCATGTCCCGTGCCATCAGGGGGTACAATGACTCTCTCAGGAGGAGTGGGGGGGAGGGGGCGAGGTAAGCACATGGTTGAATGGAGGGGAGGAGATGGGATGTCAGTCTGTGCTGCAGTGTAGTGGGACCAAGGTCATAAATACAAGCAGTTTTATCTCTTCTCAGTAATCTGAGGGCTGCGTGTGTCCGAAGCGACTACTGTCACGTCTCTGTCTTATGATTTTCCTGTTTGTTTTCCTGCCATTAACATATCAAATCATTCCAGATCCTGTCTCATCTTCAATCAGTTCATTCTCTGCACCTTCCGTTTCTCCACATACCTGCAGCCACTCCCCAGTCTGTCCCCACACTACAAATGCCAGCTCAGCCTTCTGCTCTCTGCCAGATTGCTTAGTGTTTGACCTGACTCTCCAGCCTTCGTATCCTGCTTGCTTTGGTGACTGTATATGAATCCCGTCTGCTCTCTCGACCCAGCCTGTTGTTTGCTCCTCATCTGGTTTGTCTGCCTGGTTTGTTGATTGTTTTGTGCCTGACCCTGCTGGATTCTGGACTCTACCTTTTGCCTGTCGTTTTTGGATACTTCTGCCTATCGGACTGATTATTTGGAACCTGACCTCTGCCTGCGTTATTAAACCTGCTCTGAGACTCTTGACCTGCCCGTTGGTCTGTCGTGCTTTTGGGTTCCCCGTGCCAGTTGTGCTCAAGCCGTGACAACTACACTGCTCATTAACAAACAGCTTCAGCCTTTATTTACAGCCTAATAGATCTTCAATGTCACCAGTCAAGGGTTACATTCAACTGACCTAAACCTTGTGTGTGAAATAATCCAGGTAGAAATCAAGAGGTGAATTCATCACTCATTCTCAGCCTTGTGATAGACAAAAAGTGGAGTAGGATACACACACACACGCACACACACACACACACACACACACACACACACACACACACACACACACACACACACACACACACACACACACAGATAGGGGGGGGCACGTATTTTTGTCTCATTTACAGTTGCTTACAAGTATGAGTAAAGTGCTATTTTTATTCATTCTCCTCGTCAAAGTGACGTAGGCTCAGTGGATGGAGTTAGAGTAGGGACTTCGCGCAACAGCGAATTTCACAAACACAAGAAAAAGCCTTGGTCTTACCTCTCCGTAACATCCCATGTTTCATTAGACTGCTTAGCTCCCCAGTGTAGTTAAGCAGAGAGCTCTGATTTCTGTGACGATTGTTGGAAACCATAGCTTTAATTACCTCCCATCCATAATCACCTGTTATCTCCTCTACTGATTTCCATCCCATTTGCTAACACTGTTTTCTCCCAAAAAATCCTCCAAGTTCAGCTCCCAGTCTCATCAGGTTTACACAATGAGCCACGAGTTACATGACTGAGAAAACAGCTCCATGCTAGAAAAATCTACAGTTACATCATGGAAAACAAGAGTGATAACAAAAATAAAAGAGTGAAATTTGATAGAGAGCTTGCAGGAACGCTCATTACTCAGTCAATCTGTGGAGTTGACAACATTCTGCCACTAATTGAGTTCATCTACAAGGAGAAAGCAGTATGCAGGGGGTGGCTGGTGTTGCACAGGATTGCTCTGAACTTCGACATGGTCCTCCTCTCTAGAAACGTCTACACAGTGCCCAGGCTCCGGCAGACCACATGCAGATCCCGATTTGTGGATAAGTCTGTTCAGGAGTTCCATGTCCCTTTTTCTTACACCACCACTCCCAACACATAACAGCATAGGAAAGCACACTGGACACAATAAACCAGTAGAATATCTTGAAGGACCTAAGAGCAGATGTTGAAGAAGGCCAGCCTCCTCAGGAAGAACATCTGACTCGACCCCTTCTGTAATCCTGCCAGTAGTAACATCTTTAATAATCATGTCGGTGGCTTGATTGATTCTCCATCTTTCTGGAGTTGGTTTCATGGGAAGCAGACATTTTATGTCCTAGAACAGGATACATGGTGTTGTGTATCAAATAAGGTACAAGAGACGAGGGTTATTTTTTTTCCCCAAATGTCCCATTTTATTTCATTTTTAATTAATTTTTTTTCTTTTGCTTGACACGCTATGAAGAACATAAAGAAAATAAAGACAACATAACTCATGTATACTGAGTATCAGAAAGGCATTTGTTTTTGAATCAACAGATATTCATTGCAAAGAGTCTTATTGTAATTTTACAGTTTCCACAAAAGATCAGAATTATTTAGGCTTTTATTCAAATTTACAGTTTGTATTAGAAATGCTGCCAGCCACTTTGAGGGTGACAGCAGGATCCAGTGTTTTAAATTAGAGGTAGAGCAACTAATTAAGCTGAAAGGACCCTCTTATATTAATAACTTCTCTACATGAATTGCTGAGTTAGGCAAAATTATGATCAAACCTAAAACTTAATTCCAACTTGACTGTTAAGAAAAAGAGTTTAAAAAAAAAATCACTTTTCAGAAAGCTCCTGTTTTTCATGGGGTGAGGTTGAAGGGGTGACATTTATTGGCACTTTCAAAAAATTTTCCAGGGTCCAAATTTTCACTGTTTTATCTGCTGTCAGCTACATGCAGACCTTTGGTTTACCTTATCAGAACAGTGATCGTATACAGAGAGAGCCTCTGAGAAGTTTGACTGAACTGGAATTATTATCAAAGTTGTAATTTTTTAGGACTACAACTTTACAATGTGGAGTCCTCATTGACGTCGTTATAAGGAGTTATTCAAGATAGAACTTGTTCCCCACAGCACAGCTCCAAAATCCTCTCAGATTGAATCATAGATAATCAATAGAAACCCTGAATGAGAACTGATTATTGTCATTAGTAAAGGGCTACAGACTCACCAACCTGTTTTAACACCAAGTCTCCCCAAACACCCTCCCATTCGCCGTATATATCTCCATAATATTTTATACCATTTCATATGTGAACAAGAAGATGAAATCATAAGCATACATGTTAATGCCCACAAGTCTAATGGATTTTCAAAGAAAAGTCTGATATTGGTCATGTAACTGTGTCTCGTCTTAAAAAGGTTGACTTTCACACAGGAGTTCACATCCCAGGTGTTGACTGCATGATGTAATGAAGTTTTACTATTTGTAGTGTTTATTTTAATTCCAACATTTCTATTTGCGTGATTTTCCGAAGTTTTTGGAGAACTGTAATGATTTTCAACTGCACTTTTGCGAAGGAGCATCCAATTTGAGTGACATGTATACCTAAGATGTTTCTTTGTTGCTCACAATCTCACAATATGCTGAACATTGTTGAACGTTGAGGTTGTTGTTCTCAAGGTGAAGGATGAACACAACCAGGTCTTGGGTTGAACAAATCTAGTCAGGAATCATTGCAAAGGAGGGAAGCCTGTCAATCAGTCCCAGCCAGCATCTTAACAGCCATACAAGACAAACAGAGCAAAGTGTTACTGATGTCTCTTCTCCATAGTTGAATAATCATTGAATTCACCGTGTATGACCACCTTGACTCTTTATATGTCACTCTGATTAGTCTCAAAACTGAATGAAACCCTCTTCTCCTCAATCACACTCACATTTCAACATTGATCATCACAATTTTGTTCACAATTTTCTCATGCCATAGTTCCTTCCTTCAAACATTCTTAAAATCTTCCTCAACTGATCCAAACTATTTCTTTCACATCAGTTTGCTGAGGTCAGAGGGTGTTCCACCATAGGGGGGTGCTATCTACCTTCCTACTGCTGACCTACAACAGATGAAAGTTAAAGAGCAAATTATCCTTCTTCAGACTTCTTTTTTTCATGCAGCGGTAGTAATAATAATAATGATGCTATTGTTTTGTCTGACTTTGTTTCTGAGGGCAACGCAACTACAGCAGCAATAAATCATATGACCTTTGTATCGACACAAAGACGATCAAGGATTTTGCAGCTTGCTTGCAGTTTAGCAGTGACTCACCTATTTAGACCAGACCAGTGACATGATGGGGAGGGTTTCATTTAAAAGTGTCATTCTGTTAGATCGGCGTCTCCGAGCCCCACAACTCTGGAAAGCACAGACAGAGATGAAGTCAACATCTTTCAGTGTGACCGTCAACACAATTCATGTTGGAACCCTGAAAAGAAAGTTCGCCTCTGTCAAGATAAATTTTCATTTTTCATACAGTGATAAACAGACATTCTAAGTGGCTGTTGGCTGACAGGAACCCAAACTAATCATTTTTGGCGAAGAATATTTCAGTGTTGGACACAATTTCTCTTGTTGTTGTGCCACCTACAGGTGAAAAGTCGTGAAACATTTCTTGATGATTAAAATCTGATTAAATCAAATCATTCAGAATAAATCAAACATGTTACAACTTCAAATGATGGAAGTTCAGCATCAGATGGGCAATCTCTAAACTGTTCTAAACACATTCTAATGAGACAATTTATCATTTCATCTACATCGAGTAAAAAAAAAGAAGGGGAATGATGCCTCATCGGCCGCAAATAATTATGTGTGTATTTTGAGGCGTACCGGGATGCATTCGTTTTGACACAGTCTGACTTGGCAGTGCAGGTAGAAGTTACCAGGGGAATCCGAGAATTCGAAAATTCTAAAGCAGAAGGAGTTGGATATTCCCATTCCATTGCCTGTCATGTCCACCACAACATCGCCAGTTACCCCACAGCTGTTCATAAAAATGAAAAGTGATTATTTTAGAGCAAACATATAGCAGAATTATACATGATGATATGTAAGCAACATAGAGACACTTGGTGATTTTGCTTAACTGCAGTCTTCACCTGTCTGATTTTATATATTATACATAATATCATTTTCATTTAGATTTTTATTTTGTCATTATTCTTGCTTCCACCAAGATTTGTTTTCCAACTTAAGGGTGAGAAGCTTGTCATATGATGGTGTCACAGGACAAGAAAAAAAAAAAAGGATCCAAAAGACATCTGAATAAGCCTCAAAATCAAATTAGCTGTTCCACTCATGAGGACCTGCCTTCCCACCAACTTTTAGTCCTTTTGAAACACTTTGTTTTACCAAGATTAGAATATTGATCTGCACTGATCCATTTACAAATTTGATCTACTCTTTGGCTAATGTAACCCAGAAACCGAGAGAAGAACATTTATTCTGCTATGAGACTCAATGAGGTATGCACGTCAACAGGCTTTAGAAATTTACCTTCATGCTTTAACTGTTTGGCTGCTGTTTTCGGAGCAGAGATCCCCAAACTACTGCGGGTTTTAGAACATTTTGTAATGGAGATTGGTGGTGCAGAACCAGATGAAACAAATACACCTGCATCAGTAAAAATGAGTTTTGGCCAGCTTCCAACATTTTGTCATTGTCAATCTCCTCTACTCTTTGCACTCTTCTCATAACAGCACTGCTGCCATCTACAGGGGATCAATTTGTTACTACACTAACTATAAGCATGATAGAAATGAGGAGCTCACCAGACCATCCCCGCCCAGCCCCACTGGAAAACATGATAGACTTCTATAGACTTCAATGGCTAATAATGAGTAAGACAACTTTTTTCTGTCACACCTATTTATAATAAGTGAATTTCAGATTTTGTATTCTTTCCACCATGACTTGAATCAATACTCTTACTTTTGGACAATTCTATGAAATTGCATCAGCCATTGTTGATGCGATCTCCTTTCATCTCACCCATTTGTGATCAGGTCGAATCTTGTACCCGCATCGGGAGAGGCCTCACTGGTTGCCCAGCATGACTCAGTAAGAACAGCAACCATAGCACCTTCCAGCCCTGTAGTGGCTATCTTCACCCAGATCTTGCTACTCAGACCAATGGTTCCTCCCACAGGTTGTGTAAATGCATCATCAATGAAGGCGTCAAAGGTCAAAGTGTACAGCCATTCTCCAAATGAAAGTTCCATATTAATAGAGCTGCAGAGGACACACGCAGGCACACACACGCACACGAACACGCACACACACACACACACACACACACAAACATAAACATTCTCTTGTACTCATAACCTTCCTATGAATTATTTCCATATCACAAATTTAGACAAACTGTAACACTCACTTGCCTACAGGTGTGAAGCTTAACGTCTTGACTTCTGGTTCTTCAAAGACGCAAGCAAAGGCAATGTTGACTCCATCTCCTGTATTGATGGCCGAACGTCTACCGCTGTTTGAGTTACTGATGGTGTTTTTGACAATGTACTCGTTGAATTCATTAGTCTACAATTTGACAGGAATTCAAATGTTAAATTGTTGTTTCCTCTTAACACACACAGTAAAATGTGAGGAATTTTGCATATTGACTGGATCATGTATCACAGGTGGAGGGAGTCAGGCAGGGAAGACTAAAGTGATGCTCATGTTTTAGATCCCCACCCTCAAACAAGAAACCAAAAACAAAATAACACAGAATTTAATACGGCAATAAATCAACTTTGAAAATTGAGCCTGCCGGCCCAGCGGAGTGCTGTATATTGGTTCAAAGGTTGAATTGAGTTTACCTCACATCACCCACAACACTCAGGTGTTTTATAAAAAATTGGTGATCAACCAGTATCATGAAATGTTATTGCCAAAAACTCCAGCATGTAGGCCGCTACTTTTTTTTACATTTTTTTTTCTTACATTTCCCACAATGCAGTAACTAAGCGCATTTTAACTTTGACATGAACGTTTTGAAAAAAGTTAATGTTCTAACTTGTGGTTGATGTTATTTTTCTTTATTCGCCGGGATAGCTTGATCCTAAATTGATAGAGTTCTGTGGGTTTCATAATCTGACAAATTAAAATTATTTATAACAGAGCAACAAGCAAACATAGCTTTCTCTGCAACTGAAAAGTTTGTAACTTGAATTAGTAATAAATTCAGAATTATTTAGCATTAAGGAGAAGTTACATTGATTGTACATTACATTGAGTTACATTTAGTAATATTTATAAGTTACATCTGGCCATTACGCTGATGAAAATGAATTTGAGAGCCCTGATATAATGAAAAAAAAGTTTAACAGGTGGCTAACATTTCTAGAAGCCAAGGAGGTCAAAGCTGAGACCTTAACCATTGAAAGATTCCAAACTAATGAATAGAAAGAGGTGCTAAAGAGAGAACTGGAAGAGATTTGACTGTTCATTGAAAGAAAAGACATTGAGAGAAAACCCACCGTGATTATTGCTCCACAGCGGTCGTTGTCATCCATTGTGAACGTAATTATCTTGGCGACATTGTTTATCTTAGGAACGCAGGTGGGATCATTGAGGTGTAAACCCGTGAAATCAAAGCCTCTTTCCGTGAATTGACAAGTAGGCAGAGTAGCTACGGCTGTGTGTGCGCTTCCATCACATACTATATCATTACCAAAACATGCAGAAGCACAGACAAGTGCAAATAATGCAGGTTACAAGGGAGACTCTACAGATATTTACACCACAGAGAAAGTAAAAGCAGTCACCTCTGCTGTTCTGACATTATGCTTACGTTCACTAAAACTTGCTCTGCAAGTAGAAACCAAATTACTTGTTGTTATGGAGAAATAACATTACATTCAGTGTGATATAAAAGTTGAAAGAAAATCTGACAGAAAATATTCTAGAATGTTCTCTGGCAAGGTGAATTCAGTCAAGAAAAACAGTCAAACTAAAATCATTAACAGCTCAACTAAGAGCTCCATCCTCTGAGGATCAGAACTAAGACTTGTGTTGTAGCTGTCGTACCAGTTGCAGGTAATCCAGTCATTGAGCCCCGACATCTGCAGCCTCTTACACCATTGTCTGTATCCCCACAGAATTCATCAAGAACACATGTGTCATCTGGACAGAAGACGTCATGGACATCTAACAAACAGACGGACAAAATATGAGAGTATTTAGGTAAAAGATAAAGGTAAAAATTATCCCAAACAAGACTCGTCTTTCTATTCTATAAGATAGAAAGACGAGAGAGAAGGCCAGTGTGAGTACGACCATAGATCAAAGCACTAGCTTTGATATTTTCTATCTGAGGTATTTTCTAGAGATATTTTTACACATATCTCAGGAACTGGATAAGATTAAAAAAATGAAAAAAAGGTGTTATATTCAGGGAGGCAAAAGGATGAAATTTAGATCACAACCTAGACCTTGAAAAACCAGGTGAAGGTCACATTTTCACTTTTATACCGTTTTAGGTACACATCTCTGAAACCTCATGACAAACAGAATGCACCAGTTACATGTTGGATCATAGGTCTTTTATTAAGTTACCCTGACCAATGAAAGTAGGTTAGGGTAAAATTTTTCATTCAGGGGTGTCGTGGGATGTTGCGGTCTCTGAATATCTTGTTTATTCTGTCATTAACATACAAAGAATTCAAGTATGTCAAGTGAAGTCCCTGCAACTGCTGAGTGGTGCGCCGTCAGGGCCTGCAAGGCCTTCTCTGCTGGCCTAAAAAATATCTGAATCACACACTGATATTAATTATATTTTGCCTGGCAAGAGTAAAGGTGTTTTGTGACACAGTTGAACGAGAGAGAACCCAATACGAGGAAATCTACAGGGCCACTGCATGCAGTGCAGCTGCTCCGAGCGCACGATGAAGTCAAGCGCAGGATCCTCGCGTGCACTTCCACCAACTCCACGACAGGATATTGGACAATATTATTTGACAGACACAGACCATATTTCAAAACCATGAAAAACTGATGTTTGTCTCCTTTCTCGACCCGCAGAAGTTTCGGGAATACCAGAAAACTTTCCCACATGCAGTCTTGCCCAGCTTAACGCAGAGCCACGGAACGCTTTTCGATCTGCCACGGCTAAGAACAGAACTGACTGTAATGTATGCCATGGATGATTTTGCAGGAAAATCTCCCACTGATCTCCTTGACTTTCTTCAGCAGAAAAATCTGAGTGAGAGCATGGGGCAGCTGTACACGTTTGTGTGTTTGGTGGTGACCATCCCCGTGTCCACTGCTTCTGTCGAATGGACATTTTCAGCCCTAAATCAAATAAAAACTTATGCCAGAAATACGACAGGGCAGGCTCAACTTTTGGCATTAGCTTTGATGGCAATAGAAAAGGACTTTTTGATGGAACCGAAATGCACGGATAATCTGTACGACAGAGTAACTGAAATCTTCTTGAGGAAAGAATGGAGGATGGATTTTGTGTACAAATAAAAAGCATTTTTGGTGAGTAAATGTGGCTATATTCCTAAATAATATTGCAATTTTTATGAGGTTATTACTAATGCTTTTTTTTTGTGTGTCGCACCTGTAGCTGCAGTAAAAGTTTAATAGCCAAAAAAATCGTTATTGAGGGTTGGATTGATTCAGACGGAGCACAACTGAAGCCCTAGGTGTGAAACGCACGGCCCGCCACTGGATTTCAACCATCATTAGTTTGCATGTACTGTTGTGTCATTTCTGTCATCATATATGTTTTGACTGCATCACTAACGTGAAGGGGAAAAGTCTCACCACAGCTTATTTGTGACCTCCAGTCTCCCAGAGTGTGACCATTCAGTTCGCAGGCCCTGGCATAGGCCTCTTGGAATGGACAGTTGAAACCATCCAGTTGAGGATATATGTTCAGAATATCATTGCACAGGTTTTCATAAGGTGTGTGGCTGATACTAAAGCAGGGGAAGAGGATGCTTTCTGATAATACATTACACCTGTTCCACAGACATAAAGAGAGAAAGATGAATGAATTCACATATTGTTTTATACAATTGGGAATCAATCTCCCTGTTGAAAAAAATCACACAGAATTATGATCACAAAAAAATATTTCCCAAATTAATATATTGAGCTCAGGAGTTAATCTTTCAGGGCATGTTTACTGTGTTCTCACAGTAAACATGTGTTCTCACACAGAAAATTGTCATCTACTCACTGCTGTTCCACGACCAACGCGTCGATCGTTTCATCAGGATCTTGATCTGGCACTTCCATACATCTAGTAACAGCACACAATACAAGGTTAGGATGACTAGGCTACTCAGACTTGTTTTACATAACCACAATGACATTATTAAAGGCCAAAAAGATGGTGAACTTTACAAGAGGTGCAAAAAATGTTTAACACTGAAGTAATAGAAATGATTATTGTTGTGAGATGAGGAATATGGATGTTGACACTGCAGATATGTCAGTGGGGTTTATTTCAAAAACAAACAACAAAAGTCATGTAACCATTACAATCAACAGTCTAAATGATTTTAAGATCAAGTCTTACCCAGTCAATGATAAATCACTCATGCTGCTACTTAGAGAATCGGAATCTCTACAGAGGCCTGTTGTCATTTGTGCAACACCTCCTGTACGTGTAAATAACAAAAGTCAGAACGATTTCAACATTCAAATGAATTGACCTGCATCACACTAAAGGACACAAGTTTACATCCTCAATATCACAGAAGATCAAAATACTATTTAATCCCAAATGGTGAGTAATGGATTTTAGTATCTGTACCTGTGATGAAGATCTGAATATATTGACCATTATAAAAAAGAACCACTTTGAATCCAGAACCCGTGATTTCAATGGTGACACCAAGGTCATTCTCTGAGATTGTCACACTCGCAGGCGTATTTGTGTCATCTGGCTCTGCACCACCAATCTGCATTAAAGCAGATAGACAAAAAGTGACAAACAATTTCAAACATCAAAACCACATCTATTGAAATATTTGCTTCCAAAGTCATTGACAAGACAGATGAGAGCTGATGTATCAGAGAATCGATAAAATGACTGTGGCTGTAACTTACCAGAAGTGTCCCATCCTCTGAGAGCTCAAGACTTCCTGTAATTTGATCAGGTGTACTTATTGTCACTTTGTCCGGGAATGATATACCGTCACGTCGTCGTGGACCGAATTTCGTCGATATTATTATATTTTCATGTGACAGCAGCCTGTATGTACACTCGTCCACAACAGTAATAGTATTACCGAAGAAGTCAATGACACCAGGTCCAATCACATTGCAAAAGGGATGATATGAACAGCTGATGAAGGGACACAGAAACATCATCATGATCTGCAAATGAGAAATGTGGCCAACAGAGGGCTCTCAAACAAACAACAAGAAGAAAGCCCTTGACATGCACCACTGAGTGAGAATCACTGCATATCATTGCAGATAGCTCTTCTCCTCAATAGGAATGAGACTTATTTACCTGCCACCATTGCACATCTGCTGGTCACTACAAATAGATACATCCATAATTAAAGAATTGCTATCACATATTTGCTGCATGCAAGTCACTGGGTCCAGTGGAGTAATTTCGGTATTAGGAGGACGTGGAAGACCTTTAAATGTGAGGGAAGATCACTACAGATTAAAATGTCACAAATCACATGTAAGTTCACAAAATTATAAAAAGCAACAGTTTAGATTGATGGATCTAGAAATTTGATCTGTGGAGTGAGTAAATGTACTGACCATTTACAATACATCGGCTGATTTCCAGAAAGATTCTCACTGAATTTGCGGAACTCACAGGTAAGAAAGGTGATCCCCCAGTGAAAAGAGTTAACGTCTAGACAAAAATAATGACAAGAGTTATATCACATAATTAATGAAGATTCAAATAAAAACAAAAAACAATTTTCTTGGAAAATTAAAACTTTCTCTGTGTGATCTACAGTATCATTCAGTATTCTCTATCAGTATTGATTCTACACAGTTGAAAGGTCTTTGAGTTGACCGGTATGATACATACTCTTTGTCCCACAGCAATACATTGTTGTTGTAAACCTGTGGTGTGTGTGTGTGTGTGTGTGTGTGTGTGTGTGTGTGTGTGTGTGTGTGTGTGTGTGTGTGTGTGTGTGTGTGTGTGTGTTGAAGTGGGCTCCATGGTGTCAGTGTCACTGGGTGGTTTTGTGAGTGTGTTGTCATCTCATTCTACATCAATATCTGAAAGCACCTGCCTTGATAAAACCATTAGCATTCACCAATCAGTAATGTTCAAATCCTTATAATGTAATTCACTTCACACACACACACACACACGCACACGCGCACACACACACACACACACACACACACACACACACACACACACACACACACACACACACACACACACACACACACACACACACACACACACACTTAGTATATTACTCACAGTTACAGTAGAGCCTGGAACTAGAAATGACACAGCTGATCGTTGGCCATAACTAGCAAGAGTGACATCACCCTGGAAAGAGTCAACATACAGACATCATCAAGGATCAAGCTGTGATTTTGTTTTGCTGAGTATTTAAACTGTTGATTTTTTATCTTGTCAAGAGACTGGATACTCACAGATTGTCCAAAATTGGTGAAGCTGATGATCACTAAACATTGAAGCGAATCACTTATAGCTGGAAGTCCATCGCTGTACTCAGCTATCATTTCAACTGTTGGCATCGTTTCTACAGTGTGAGTAAAACCAGTGCCTGGATCAACAACTTGAGACCTCAAACACTCTTGACCAGATGAGGTATCAGCATCAAGGCAGATGATAAGATTTGAGTCGGGGTCAGTCTGCACCTGTTAAAAACAAACAGGCACAACAAATCATAAACAACGACTTTTCTCAACAGTTTGCTGGTCATCATATTTATAACATTATTGTTCTGAATCACTGGTATGGTTTTAGATTTGTTTTAGATTTGACATTCACTTAGTTTGTGCACACATCTGTCATTAAAGGTGGAGTCTAAAGTCAGAAGATAGAAATTATCAAATAATAAATCAAGTTTCCCACTTACATAAGCGGTCACGAAAATACGTCCGTAATAGTTGATGGGGCATGATGTAAGATCTATACTATTGTCCATTGGACTTCCAAAACCTGTAGAAGATGGAGACATGAGAGGCAAAAACTGGAATCTCTTAACTGGTTTGAAAAAAAGAAAATACTGCACATTTTGAATTTATGAAGACATTAAACAGAGTTTGTATCAGTCCTGTCATCAGGAAAGTGTCAACAATACTTTGTCATTTATTGTGCTGGTGTGTGTTTTATGTCACACTCGTCAATACTGCTTATGGGTGGTTGTTCAAAATAGTTGATGTTTGTGCTTACGTGTGACCAGCCCAAGAAGAGACAGGAGGAGCAGGAGGCGGTGCATTTTCAAAGTGGTGAATCAGCCAGAGACAGAGCTGAAAGACAAATAGTATAACATACTAGATTAGACAGAAAGATGTTTTCTTCCATCCGTCCATCCATTTCTAGTAAACAGGACAAATGCAATCATTTTGTTTACAGCCCCTAATCTGTTTTATGGGCTTTGGGTCAAAGAGAAAATCTTCCCTGCTCAGTGAAAATGAAGCTCAGCTTTCAATTCATCATCTTTTTAATGTTTTCAGTGAAGTGCCAAAAATGTTTTAAAAATGATCAAATTCATACTATTAGGCATGTAGCAGAATCAAAGTGGTGAATGAATGAATGAATGAATAATAAATAATAAATAATAAAATGTTAGACCAAAATTTTAAGTCATGCTGAAATGAACATAGGTAGTTAGATGTTAATAGACTCATTAACTGTTTCTGATACCATTTTTATAATCTGTTAATCAGTTTTAGTTATTTCTGCATTATGAAAATTTTACAGATCTGACATTCAATTCAATTTTGTTTCATTTGTGAAGCAAAAAATTATAACAAACAGTTATTGCAATGTGCTTTCCAGGTAGAATAGAGAAAGACACAGATAGATAGATAGATAGATAGATAGATAGATAGATAGATAGATAGATAGATAGATAGATAGATAGATAGATAGATAGATAGATAGATAGATAGATAGATAGATAGATAGATAGATAGATAGATAGATAGATAGATAGATAGATAGATACTTTGGCATCCTGCAGAAACCGGTCTGTCTGTCTGTCTGTCATTCTGTCTGTTATTCTGTCTGTCCGTCCGTCCATCCATCCATCCATCCATCCATCCATCCATCCATCCATCCATCCATCCATCCATCCATCCATCCGTACATTCTCCATTCAAAGTTTTCTGCACCTCTCTGAGCTACGTGAGCTCCAACACCACAGCGATTGATTCTTTATGTGGTACAAAACATTCTGAACTTCACATTGTTGGTTTTACTATTTAATTTTGTAAACAGAAATATGATGTTGTTTTTGTTTTATCTGAATGAATCTACTGGGTATTTAAAGATGTCAACATCAGATAAAGGAATGTGGAATGTAGAGAAGAAACAGATGAAGATGGTACAAGTTGTCTTACCCTCTGAAAGGAGGATGATGAAAATGAGGTGTCTTGTAAGACTTCAGATGATAGACGGTTTACCTCTTCCTCTGTCCCTGTGTGGTTGATCTTGCTTTCTCTCTCTCTCTCTCCCTCTTCTTATGCTTCTATGATGCTTTTGACAGGACTTTTAAAGGAATGGAGGGTGGAGTCAAAAATACCCACAGCTGTTTGATCACATTTTTCTTGTGCGCTCTTTATTTTGTGAGTGTTACAGAAATAAAATATGTATTTCATTATTCATACTATTAATATACATTATAAAATTTAATTATCTTTAAGGAACTTCAGAGGAAGTGACATCTACCAGATAGTTAATAAACAACAGGCGAATCTCATTCTGTGTTACTTGGTGTGCTGCTGTAAACACGTTAGGGTGTTGTCTTCATGCCTTTGGAAGAGGTACATGAACATGTGATGATGTAAATGTCTATGATGTGACTGTGGGAAAGTTGAGTGACAGCCTGCAGATGCCGTTGGCAGAGGTAAATGAGCTGGTGACTGAAGTTATGTCTTTGAAGTGATTGTGCGATGTTGAGTGGCAGCCAACAGATGCCTTTGGTAGAGGTAAACAACCATGTGATCACTCAAGTTCGGTTTCTGCTCTAAGAAGGCGTTGGCCAATAGCTGAACCATTTTATTCACGATGCCCTCTGATGACCTTAAGCACTGTCCTGTCAAATGACTGGTTCTGTTGTCTGCCTCATTTAGTCAGGTGTGCTTTTTTTTACTATGGAGAACAACAAATGGGCTTCTGGTCTGCTTTTATGGGAATCTGAAGTCATGTCAATTGAGTTTTCATAAACAGGTTAGGGTGTAGTCCTTTGTCACCTACAATTTTGTTAATGCCAAACCAGAAACCAGTCATACTGGAGCTGCTCCTAGATGTCAGTCCTCTGACGCTGAACAACCTTCAAAGGAATACGTGACAAGGATCTACTCCGCTGTCCTCACCACTCTCTGCAGAGACTTCCAGTCCAAGGCCTTTCAACTCCCGGACCAGATGCAGATACAGCTGGTCAGCAGGCTCTCGATGGTCCCTCTGTAGAAGGTGG
Organism: Antennarius striatus; assembly: GCF_040054535.1. Taxonomy (NCBI): domain Eukaryota; kingdom Metazoa; phylum Chordata; class Actinopteri; order Lophiiformes; family Antennariidae; genus Antennarius; species Antennarius striatus. Next base: position 4,990,193 of record NC_090798.1, on the reverse strand, counting down.
AGAGGATGAGAGGGGGGAGGGAGGGTCTTCTCATCCGTTGAGTGGCCACGGGTCCGGACAGAACCATCACGCGGTCCGGATCCGGACCGCAGTCCGCCATTTGGTGACCCCTGCTCTATGGAGAGAGAGAAAGAGCGAGAGAGAAGAGGGAAAAAAGGGCGCACCAGATTTTTTTCCCTAGTTGCACCGGTGCTCCCTAATACACTCAACAAAAATATAAACGCAACACTTTTGTTTTTGCTCCCATTTCCAAGAGATGGACTTTAAGCTCTATAATTCATTCCAGATACACAATATTACCATTTCTCTCAAATATTCTCCACAAATCTGTCTAAATGTGTGATAGTGAGCACTTATGCTTTGCTGAGATATTCCATCCCACCTCACAGGTGTGCCATGCTCATCTGACATCATGATTAGCGCACAGGTGTACCTTATACCACCCACAATTATAAGGCCACTCTGAAATGTGCAATTTTGTCTCACAGAAAAATACCACAGATGCCACAAGCATCGAAGGAGCGTGCAATTGGCATGCTGACAGCGGGAATGTCAACCAGATCTGTTGCTCATGCATTGAATGTTCATTTCTCCACCATAAGCCGTCTCCAAAGGCGTTTCAGAGAATATGGCAGTACATCCAACCAGCCTCAGAACTACAGACCACATGTAACCACACCAGCCCAGGACCTCCACATCCAGCAGGTTCACCTCCAAGATCGTCTGAGACCAGCCACTCAGACAGCTGCTGAAACAATTGGTTTGCATAACCAAACAATTTCTGCACAAAGTGTCAGAAACCGTCTCAGGGACGCTCAGCTGCATGCTCAACTGCTCGTCCTCATCGCGGTCTTAACCTGACTCCAGATCGTTGCTGTAACAGACTTGAGTTGGCAAATGCTCACATTCGATGGCGTCTGGCACGTTGGAGAGGTGTTCTCTTCACGGATGAATCTCAGTTTACATCGTTCAGGGCAGATGGCAGACAGCGTGTGTGCCGTCATGTGGGTGAGGGCTTTGCTGATGTCAATGTTGTGGATCGAGTGGCCCATGGTGTTGGTGGGGTTATGGTATGGGCAGGCATCTGTTATGGACGAAGAACACAGGTGCATTTTATTGATGGCATTTTGAATGCACAGAGATACAATGATGAGATTCTGAGGCCCTTGTTGTGTCATACATCCGTGAACATCAGCAAGATAATGCACGGCCCCATGTTGCAAGTATCTGTTCACAATTCTTTGAAGCTGAAAATGTCCCAGTTCTTGCATGGCCATCATATTCACCGGACATGTCACCCATTGAGCATGTTTGGGATGGGCTTGACCGGCGTATACGACAGCGTGTACCAGTTCCCACTAATATCCAGCAACTTCGCACAGCCATTGGAGTGGACCAACATTCCAGAGGCCACAATTGACAATCTTATAAACTCTATGTGAAGAAGATGTGTCGCACTACATGAGGCAAATGGTGGTCACACCAGATAATGAGTCCCCAGACCCCCAATAAAGCAAAAAAAACCTGCACATTTCAGGGTGGCCTTTTATTGTGGGCAGACTAAGGTACACCTGTGCACTAATCATGAGGTCGGATCAGCATCTTGATGTGGCACACCTGTGAGGTGGGATGGATTAACTCAGCAAAGCAGAAGTGCACACTATCACACATTTAGACAGATTTGTGAACAATGTTTGAGAGACATGGTAATATTGTGTATCTGGAACGAATTATAGATCTTTAAGTCCATCTCATGAAAAACGGGAGCAAAAGCAAAAGTGTTGTGTTTATATTTTTGTTGAGTGGATATTTAATAGTCGCACTGATAAAAATTTGGGCGCATTTGTGACTAAAATGGTCGCAATTTCGAGCACTGTAGCCAGCAGATGCCGTTGGTAGTGGAAAACGAGCACGCGATCACTCAAGTTGGGTTTCTGCTGTAAGAAGGCGTTGGCCGATAATGGCTGAACTATTTTGTTCACAATGCCCTCTGATGACTTTAAGCACCGTCCTGTCAAATGGTTGGTTCCGTTGTCTGCTTTATTTAGTCACGTGTGCTCCTTTTACTTTGGAGAACAACAAATTAGCTTCTGGTCTACTTTTATGGGAATCTAACATCATGTCAATGCATACATTCAGACATTCATTCATTCACGTTCCTCGCCAGAGACGCTGACAGCAGTTTTGGATCAGACCGGGATGCTCTGCAAGTTGGTGGGAAAACTTTGAGATGGAAGTCATCCTCCAGGAGTAATGGTGTGAATGTCTGCATGCCCTGGTCCTTGCCCTGTCGTTGTCGGAGTTGTTGCAGAGTTGTTATGTGTTCATCAACGTACTTATGCGGTTACGTGTGAACAGAGACTTTTTAAAACAATATCGTGTGGACGCAATTTTTTTTCTCAGAGGTTGGAAAAAATATTTACAAAAATAACTGTGTGGACGTGGCCTTAGTTAATGCCAACCAGAAATCAGTCATACTGGAGTTCTCCTATCAGGGGTCTCAAACTCATTTTCACCGAAGGCCACATTAGCATATTGGCTGTCCTCAAAGAGCCAGATGTAACTTATAAATGTAACTCAGAAAGACCTAATGCCTTTCTGTGAAATTAATGTAACTACAGTACTCCTTCTCCTTAATGTTAAAAAACTCTGAATTTATTATTTATTCAAGTTACAAACATTAAAAGTTGCACAGAAAAAACATTTGTTTGTTGCTCTGTTATAACATAAATTCTTTAAATTTGTCAGGTTATGAAACTCACAGAACTCCATCAATCAAGGATCGAACAATCTAAGTGAATAAAGAAAACCACCAAAGAGAAGTTAGAACCTTAACTTTGTTGGAAACATAAAAACCAAAAACATGATCAGGGATCTGGTTTTGAAGAAGAAAGGTTGCAACAGGCTTCTAGCATAACTATATAGTTTGTGTCACTTATGTCACTCGTCAAATTACTTTTAGACACTCTGACACTTTATGCTCTCGCAGGCTACATTAAATGATACAGCAGGCCACATTTGCCCCCCGGGCCTTAGGTTTGACACGTTTTCTGTTAGGCCTCTGACACTGAATAACCTTCAAAGGAATGCCTGACAAGGAGTTCATAACCTGAAGACACAAGGTGTTCCTGGTTAAGCACAGGAACCTACCGTCACTAACTGACGTAAAAGCCCGTGGAATGAATGTCACGATGTTGAGTCGTAGCCAACAGTTGCTTTTGGAAGACGTGAATAAATATGTGACCATACTGAGTTTCTGCTGTAAGAAGGCGTTGGCCAATAACTGAACCATTTTGTTCACGGTGCCCTCTGTTGACCTTAAACATTCTCCTTTCAATTGATTGGTTCTGTTGTCTGCTTCATTTAGTCAGGTGTGCTATTTTTACTACAGAGAACAACAAATTAACTTCTGGTCTGCTTTTTAGGGGACTAAACTTCATGTAAGTTGGTGCGTTTCTGTAAACAAATTTAGATGTATTCCTTTGTCACCTACAGTCCTAATTAGTGCCAAACCAGAAATCAGTCATACTGGAGCTGCTCCTAGATAATTAGCTTTTGATGGTGAATAGACTTCAAAGGAATACCTGACAGGTAGTTCATAACCTAAAGAGTACAGGAATTTGTTTGAGTACAGGAACGTACAGTGCCTGACTGAAGCAAACAGCTCAACAAAGCATTGGCCAATAACCAAACAATATTGTTCCTGGTGGCCTCTTTTGACCTAGGTAAAAGGCTAACACCTGGAAGTGGATATAAGGATATGAACGTCTGTCAAAATTCAATGTATGCGCTGGTTGAAAACTTTTAATATCTGGGTTTGTTGATTACATATTCTAATGAGAGATATGTTTAGTTGATGATTTAGGGGACGGGAATCTTATGGTTTCTACCCGTTAACCCTTTTTTTTTCTTTTCAGATGTTGTTGATGATGTTTCAACACTGATGAAAGTGAAATATGTTGTAGTAACATGTCTGTAAAGAAGAAAAATAAACTGAATAAATAAAGAAATCATTATGTCTGTGCTTCATATTATTTTTGGTTTTGTTCCATTAGAAGAGCACTGTTTTGGTGATTAAAAATATTGATAAGCAATCACTAAAAATTTAAGGATGAGGTCCAGGTAGCTGACAAGTCCAACACCACTCTTTTTTTCATAAATCAATTGCTCTTGTTGTCTGCTGCATTCAGTCAAGTGCATTGTTCATAATATGGAGGAAACATAAAAGCTTTTGACTGCTTTTTAAGTGAATTAACATCATGGTAATTGGAGTGTTTTCATAAACAAGACAGGACATGTCATCCCTTGGCACCGTCAGTCTTAGTAAATGCCAAAACAGAAACCAGTCTTACTGGAGCTGCCTAGATGTTAGGCGTTTATGCTGAACAGACTTCAAAGGAATACCTTTCTAACAAATCATACGGTGTTTCCCTTTAAGCATTGTTTCTGTTCTGCTAAAATGATACAAGGTGTTGTTAGTCTCCTATAAACAGAATTAAAACCTACGTTGTGCACATTTCTTTTCATGACTGTAATGTACAAAATACTGTCCAACTTCAAATAAAGCAAAATTGGCATTATTGTGGAGCAGCGGGTAGCACTGTTGCCTCACAGCACGAAAGTCCTTTGTTCAATCCCAGCTGGAGCCTGTCTGTGCTGAGTTTACATGTTCTCCCCATGTTTGAGTGGGTTCTTTCCAGCTTCCTTCCACTTCCAAAAACATTTAACTTAGATAAATTGGTCACTTCCAATAATTACAAGGCATGAGTGTGACTGAGTGTCTGTCTTTTTGTGAGGCTCTGTATTGAACTGGCAACTTGTACAGAATATACTCTGCCTGTCGCACGTAGGCAGCTGAGATCGTCTCCGGCGTAACCTGTGTCCTGGATTCAGAAAATCCACAGAGGAAGAGACGATTACATGTATTTCCTCTTCAAGAAAATGAATGACTGAATGAATGACTGAATGAATAAAATGAGTGAATGAAACAACATAAATTAGCATGTCAGTTTCCTTATAGTGAACATAAATGCAACTTTGCCAATCCAGGAACAACAATTCCCTTAAATTTTGTCATAGTTTAGGTGATTTACACAATAGCCATATGTCCATAACTGATCATTTAGAATTATGTAACAAGGTCAATTATAAAATTTTAATTGGCAAAGTCACTTGAATTCTTCACTGTTTTATTTCTTACTGCTAGCACCTTCATCTTACTTTCCATTGTTCCTGCTTATTTATTCTGCAATAGAGCAGAATTCACAAAGTGGTTGTCCCCTAATCTCTTCCTTCTTCACTTGCTAAATAAATAGGTTGTCCAAGGGAATCGTGTTCCTAAGATCAGTTTTATTGCACACACAGACAACACAGAAATATACATATTAGCTCAACATACTGTTACAGGTCAGAGGTAGGACCCAAGTACAGCACAGACTGAGACCAGATCAGGAATAGTCCAACAGTTTATTCTGAGGTTCACACGGAATGGCAGCAATATTCCAGAAAAACAGTCTCAGTAAACAGGAATCCCAGGTGACAGGTAGCAGACAGGGAATGATCCACACAATGAATGGCACCTCGGCCCCCTCTAGCCAATGGCGCCATTCCTCCAAGGCCACCTTTACCGCCAGAAGCTCCCTGTTACCAATGTCATAATTCCTCTCCGTGGGAGTGAGACGGCGAGAGAAAAAAGCGCAGGGATGGAGCTTCTGGTCTTTGGTGGCGCGCTGGAACAGGATCGCCCCCACCCCCACGCTGGATGCATCCACCTCCACGGTGAACTGGCGCTCTGGATCGGGGATCTGGAGGATGGGTGCAGTGGAGAAACGAGTCTTGAGGGTGTCGAAGGCTCCTTGAGCTGCATCGGTTCAACGGAAGGAGGTCTTGGATGAGGTGAGGGCAGAGAGGGGAGATGCGATGGAGCTGAAACCTCTGATGAAGCGCCGGTAGAAATTGGCAAACCCCAAGAAACGTTGCAGTTGCTTGCGTGTCTCCGGGACAGGCCAGGAGGTTACAGCAGAAACCTTAGCAGGATCCATTTTTATGCAGTCTTTGGCAATAATGTACCCCAGGAAGGAGACTGAGGGTACATGGAACTCACACTTCTCCGCCTTGACGAAGAGGGCGTTGTCCAGGAGGCGGCGGAGGACGGATCTGACGTGGACGATGTGCTCCTCCTAGCTGCGGGAAAAGATCAGGATGTCATCCAGATACACAAAGACGTACTTATTCAGCATGTCTCGGAGCACATCGTTCACCAGGGCTTGGAAAACTGCAGGGGCATTCGTCAAACCGAAGGGCATCACAAGATACTCGTAATGCACTGTCGGGGTGTTGAAGGCAGTCATCCACTCATCTCCCTCCCGAATGCGAACCAGATGATAAGCATTCCTCAGATCGAGTTTTGAGAACACCGTCGCCCCCTGGAGCAGTTCAAAAGCCGTGGAGAGGAGCGGGAAGGGGTAGCGGTTCTTAACCGTGATATTATTAAGTCCACGATAGTCTATCCAGGGACGCAGTGTCTTATCCTTCTTTTCCACGAAAAAAAATCCTGCGCCAGCAGGTGAAGAAGAGGGGCGGATGATCCCTGCCACCAAGGAGTCTTTAATGTATACCTCCATGGCTTTTCTCTCAGGGGCAGAGAGAGAGTACAAACGTCCTTTGGGAGGAGATGTGCCCGGTAATAAGTCAATCGCACAGTCATAAGGGCGGTGTGGCGGCAGGGAGGTGGCTTTAGCTTTATTAAATACCTCTTTCAGGTCGTGGTACTGAGCAGGAACCCCAGTGAGGTCTGGAGCAGGAGTAGAAGCAGGAGCAGGAGCAGAAGAAGCTGACGACGCCTCGAGACAGGTCCGCTGGCAGGTCGCGCCCCACTCCCGAACAGAGCAGGTTGTCCAGTCGATGTTAGGATTGTGCAGGCGGAGCCAGGGGTACCCCAGAATGACGGGCTGGTTAGGTGTGGACAGAAGCAGAAACTGGATGCTCTCACCGTGCCCCCCTGGCTGGTTTGAGATGTTACCCTCCCCAGCACATGTCCGTCCAGGGCTCTGGCTGCAATGGGCGACGGCAGCGGCTCCGGGCGTAGTCCCAGCTGAAGAGCGAGGTTCTCGTCCATGATGCTCCCATCAGCCCCAGAATCGAGGAAGACGGCGATGGAGTGGGAACCAGAAGGCAGCAGGAACTCGGCGGTGATGCTTGGCCTTTCAGAGGAGGCGGGATCAGCGATGGAGCTCACCAGTATGCCTCCGTTCACTGGTGAGCTCTGGCTTGTACTGGGCACCGGCTGACGAAGTGTCCTGACTGACCACAGTACATGCAGAGGTTCAAGCGCAGTCTTCTCTCCCTTGTCTCAGGTGAGAGGCGGGTGCGGCCAAGCTGCATCGGCTCCGGATCCCCCTCACACACAGGGGCGACTGAAGCAGACAGGAGAGAGGTCGGCGCCGCTGTAGGCTTGGAGCGAGGAGGACTGCGGGGACGGGCAGGGCGTGGCTGGAGCTCAGAGAGTCTTTCTCTCCGGCGTGCTTGGATGCGCAGATCAATGCGGGTGGCGAGTTCAATGAGGCGCTCCAGTGTTGACGGCAGCTCATAAGCGACCAGCTCATCCTTGATGTATCCAGCCAGCCCCCGCAAAAAGACGTCACGGAGGGCGATCGGGTTCCAGTCACATAGAGGGGCCGTCGTACGAAAGTCTATAGCGTAATCCGTGACTGAACGGCTGCCCTGGACCAGATCCAGCAGTTCTCGACTGGCGTCGGCCCCCAGAGGTACGGTACCAAAAACCTTCCGGAGCTCGTCGGCGAAGGACCGGAAAGAGCGACGGGCGGGAGTCCCTCTCTGCCACTTGGCAGTGCCCCACAGACGTGCCCGCCCGGTGAGGTGATTGACGGTGTAAGCCACCTTAGCCTCCTCCGAGGAGAAGGTGGGCGGCTGGAGGGAAAAAATGATGGAACAGTTGCAGAGAAAGGCATTGTAGGTGGCTGGATCGCCGTCATAACCCTCTGGTGCTCCCACATTAGGCTCCCGGATCGAAGGTGGAATGGCGGCGACACCTGCTGAGGCGGACGGCGGAGCAGCAGCGCCTGCCGAGGCAGGTGACGAGAACGTGGCTCCCGGTGAGACAGACGGTGTTAGCCCCAGCGCCTGGGTGCGGGCGTGGAGACTTGCTACATCACGCCGAACTTGTGCCAGAACCTGCTGGTTTTCTGCTGCAGCCGCAACGGAATTCTCAACCAGCTGGTTAAGCATGTCCTCCATCCGGAAGATCCGGTGATCAACCTGTGCTGGATCCATTTATGGCCAGATTGTACTGTAACAGGTCAGAGGTAGGACCCAAGTACGGCACAGACTGAGACCAGATCAGGAATAGTCCAACAGTTTATTCTGAGGTTCGCAAGGAATGGCAGCAATATTCCAGAAAAACAGTCTCAGTAAACAGGAATCCCAGGTGACAGGTATCAGACAGGGAACGAGCAGGTAGAGTAGTCAAGGACAGAAGGCTGGTCAGTTTACCGGGGCAGAGACGAGGAAGACTGGTTGAAGACAGGCAGGGTCGAAACCGAGGAAGCAGTCCGGAGATCAACGCGAGAGAGCTTTGCATGATACGAAGACAATCTGGCAGAGACTGAGAGGAATGGGAGGGTATATGTACAGAACAGACAGGTGATAATCAGGTGAGGAAACACAGGTGAAGGCAGTTGCACTGATGAGGTGGGAGTGGAAGGCAGGTAGAGCTGGGCAGATGAGAGGAAAACCAGGAGCGGATTGTGACACATACATTTTCAGAATCTTAGGACCGCAGCATTAACCACAGTAGCTTCTCAGAACAGGAACTAGTAATTATTACCATGGCAGATGTCCAAGAAAGAGTGTCAAAGATGAAGAACTGGACAGCACCGGGCCCCGTTATGTGCCATACAAATTGGCTAAAGGAGCTGACGGTACTCCATGAACACCTAGCAGTATAGAAGAATCAGCTGCTGAGAGACAGGACCCACCAATATTGGTAGGACAGTCCTCATCATGAAAGACCCCCAAAAAGAACTATACCGTCCAACTATCAACCAATAACCTGTCTCTTTACAACATGGGATTCCTTTAAAGTTCATCAATGTTTAGGTGATTTACACAATAAGCTGTATGTCTATAACTGATCAATTACCATATGTAACGGGGTCAATTATAAAATTGTAATTGGCAAAGTCAAAGAGTTCATGCAAAAAGATTATATTTGGGAGGTATTTGAATGAGGAAGGCCTGTTATTGTAGCTGTTGAAAGAAGTTTTCAGTTAAGGGTCAACTCGTCTTTAGTTAATTTATTGCTGGTTTGATTGCTTTTATTATGTTATTTTTTATGTTTTTCTTCTCTTTTACTTAATGTGTTTTTTTTATTTCATCATTCTATGCTTTGATTCCCTCATAATCATGGAAAGTATTTTGTTAAGAGTATTTTTTGAGTATTTTAGAAAAAAAGGGGGTAGGAGTTGAACACGTTTACACTTCTTCCTACTCCTTTTCGACAATGTTCACATCTTTCCGGCGTAATTCCAGTATTATTTGTTATGTAATGCCTGAGCAGTGGATATATGCAATTTCCTCCGGGATTAATAAAGTATCTATCTATCTATCTATCTATCTATCTATCTATCTATCTATCTATCTATCTATCTATCTATCTATCTATCTATCTATCTATCTATCTATCTATCTATCCATCCATCCATCCATCCATCCATCCATCCATCCATCCATCCATCCATCCATCCATCCATCCATCCATCTAATTATCTTTGTTTATAATTGTTATTTTGTTTTTGTTGTTCAAAATGAATAAACTCATTCATTCATTCATTCATTCAAAGTCACTCGAATTCTTCACTGTTTTGTTTATTTCTGATTTAAGGGGGTCTTATTATGGACCACACATTTTTTCAGGTCTCTCCATATACATACTGGTCCTCCACTACATATGTGCAGCTCAACGTCTCCAACACAAAGGAGATGGTACTTGATTTCCGGCGAGCACCCCCCTCTCCACAGCCAGTGATCATTGAGGGCAGTGAGGTGGAGGTGGTAGGAAACTACTACTACCTGGGACTGCAGCTAGGCAGCAAACTGGACTGGTCACTCAACTCTGACTGTGTGTACAAGAAGGGGCAGAGCAGGATGTACTTTCTGAGGAGGCTGGCCTGCTTCAACATCTGTCCTGGGCTCCTTCTAAAGTTCTATCAGTCCATCGTTTCCAGTGTGCTGTCATACGCCATTGTGTGTTGGGGTGGCGGGGCCAGGACAAGAGACATGGACAATCTTAACAGGCTCATCTGCAGAGCGGGCTCAGTGGTCGGGCTAAGCCTGGACTCTGTGGAGACGCTTCTGGAGAGCAGGACCATGTCCAAGGTCAGGACTATCATGAATAACACCAGCCACACCCTGCACACCACCTTCTCCCAGCAGAGAAGCACTTCAGGGGCAAACTGCTGTCACACAGCGCCTCCACAGAGAGGCTGAGGTCCTCCTTCATGTCCCGTGCCATCAGGGGGTACAATGACTCTCTCAGGAGGAGTGGGGGGGAGGGGGCGAGGTAAGCACATGGTTGAATGGAGGGGAGGAGATGGGATGTCAGTCTGTGCTGCAGTGTAGTGGGACCAAGGTCATAAATACAAGCAGTTTTATCTCTTCTCAGTAATCTGAGGGCTGCGTGTGTCCGAAGCGACTCCTGTCACGTCTCTGTCTTATGATTTTCCTGTTTGTTTTCCTGCCATTAACATATCAAATCATTCCAGATCCTGTCTCATCTTCAATCAGTTCATTCTCTGCACCTTCCGTTTCTCCACATACCTGCAGCCACTCCCCAGTCTGTCCCCACACTACAAATGCCAGCTCAGCCTTCTGCTCTCTGCCAGATTGCTTAGTGTTTGACCTGACTCTCCAGCCTTCGTATCCTGCTTGCTTTGGTGACTATATATGAATCCCGTCTGCTCTCTCGACCCAGCCTGTTGTTTGCTCCTCATCTGGTTTGTCTGCCTGGTTTGTTGATTGTTTTGTGCCTGACCCTGCTGGATTCTGGACTCTACCTTTTGCCTGTCGTTTTTCGATACTTCTGCCTATCGGACTGATTATTTGGAACCTGACCTCTGCCTGCGTTATTAAACCTGCTCTGAGACTCTTGACCTGCCCGTTGGTCTGTCGTGCTTTTGGGTTCCCCGTGCCAGTTGTGCTCAAGCCGTGACAACTACACTGCTCATTAACAAACAGCTTCAGCCTTTATTTACAGCCTAATAGATCTTCAATGTCACCAGTCAAGGGTTACATTCAACTGACCTAAACCTTGTGTGTGAAATAATCCAGGTAGAAATCAAGAGGTGAATTCATCACTCATTCTCAGCCTTGTGATAGACAAAAAGTGGAGTAGGATACACACACACACACACACACACACACACACACACACACACACACACACACACACACACACACACACACACACACACACAGATGGGGGGGGCACGTATTTTTGTCTCATTTACAGTTGCTTACAAGTATGAGTAAAGTGCTATTTTTATTCATTCTCCTCGTCAAAGTGACGTAGGCTTACTGGATGGAGTTGGAGTAGGGACTTCGCGCAACAGCGAATTTCACAAACACAAGAAAAAGCCTTGGTCTTACCTCTCCGTAACATCCCATGTTTCATTAGACTGCGTTAGACTGCTTAGCTCCCCAGTGTAGTTAAGCAGAGAGCTCTGATTTCTGTGACGATTGTTGGAAACCATAGCTTTAATTACCTCCCATCCATAATCACCTGTTATCTCCTCTACTGATTTCCATCCCATTTGCTAACTGTTTTCTCCCAAAAATCCTCCAAGTTCAGCTCCCAGTCTCATCAGGTTTACACAATGAGCCACGAGTTACATGACTGAGAAAGCAGCTCCATGCTAGAAAAATCTACAGTTACATCATGGAAAACAAGAGTGATAACAAAAATAAAAGAGTGAAATTTGATAGAGAGCTTGCAGGAACGCTCATTACTCAGTCAATCTGTGGAGTTGACAACATTCTGCCACTAATTGAGTTCATCTACAAGGAGAAAGCAGTATGTAGGGGGTGGCTGGTGTTGCACAGGATTGCTCTGAACTTCGACATGGTCCTCCTCTCTAGAAACGTCTACACAGTGCCCAGGCTCCGGCAGACCACGTGCAGATCCCGATTTGTGGATAAGTCTGTTCAGGAGATCCATGTCCCTTTTTCTGGCACCACCACTCCCAACACATAACAGCGTAGGAAAGCACACTGGACACAATAAACCAGTAGAATATCTTGAAGGACCTAAGAGCAGATGTTGAAGAAGGCCAGCCTCCTCAGGAAGCACATCTGACTCGACCCCTTCTGTAATCCTGCCAGTAGTAACATCTTTAATAATCATGTTGGTGGCTTGATTGATTCTCCATCTTTCTGGAGTTGGTTTCATGGGAAGCAGACATTTTATGTCCTAGAACAGGATACATGGTATTGTGCATCAAATAAGGTACAAGAGACGAGGGTTGGTTTTTTTCCCCAAATGTCCCATTTTATTTCATATTTAATTAATTTTTTTTCTTTTGCTTGACACGCTATGAAGAACATAACAAAGGAAATAAAGACAACATAACTCATGTATACTGAGTATCAGAAAGGCATTTGTTTTTGAATCAACAGATATTCATTGCAAAGAGTCTCTCTGTAATTTTACAGTTTCCTCAAAAGATCAGATTTATTGAGGCTTTTATTCAAATTTACAGTTTGTATTAGAAATGCTGCCAGCCACTTCGAGGGTGACAGCAGGATCCAGTGTTTTTAAATTAGAGGTAGAGCAACTAATTAAGCTGAAAGGACCCTCTTATATTAATAACTTCTCTACATGAATTGCTGAGTTAGGCAAAATTATGATCAAATATAAAACTAAATTCCAACTTGACTGTTAAGAAAAAGAGTTAAAAAAAAATAATCACTTTTCAGAAAGCTCCTGTTTTTCATGGGGTGAGGTTGAAGGGGTGACATTTATTGGCACTTTCAAAAAATTTTCCAGGGTCCAAATTTTCACTGTTTTATCTGCTGTGAGCTACATGCAGACCTTTGGTTTACCTTATCAGAACAGTGATCGTATACAGAGAGAGCCTCCGAGAAGTTTGACTGAACTGGAATTATTATCAAAGTTGTCATTTTTTAGGACTACAACTTTACAATGTGGAGTCCTCATTGACGTCGTTGTAAGGAGTTATTCAAGATAGAACTTGTTCCCCACAGCACAGCTCCAAAATCCTCTCAGATTGAATCATAGATAATCAATAGAAACCCTGAATGAGAACTGATTATTGTCATTAGTAAAGGGCTACAGACTCACCAACCTGTTTTAACACCAAGTCTCCCCAAACACCCTCCCATTCGCCGTATATATCTCCATAATATTTTATACCATTTCATATGTGAACAAGAAGATGAAATCATAAGCATACATGTTAATGCCCACAAGTCTAATGGATTTTCAAAGAAAAGTCTGATATTGGTCATGTAACTGTGTCTCGTCTTAAAAAGGTTGACTTTCACACAGGAGTTCACATCCCAGGTGTTGACTGCATGATGTAATGAAGTTTTACTATTTGTAGTGTTTATTTTAATTCCAACTTTTCTATTTGCGTGATTTTCCGAAGTTTTTGGAGAACTGTAATGATTTTCAACTGCACTTTTGCGAAGGAGCATCCAATTTGAGTGACATGTATACCTAAGATGTTTCTTTGTTGCTCACAATCTCACAATATGCTGAACATTGTTGAACGTTGAGGTTGTTGTTCTCAAGGTGAAGGATGAACACAACCAGGTCTTGGGTTGAACAAATCTAGTCAGGAATCATTGCAAAGGAGGGAAGCCTGTCAATCAGTCCAAGCCAGCATCTTAACAGCCATACAAGACAAACAGAGCAAAGTGTTACTGATGTCTCTTCTCCATAGTTGAATAATCACTGAATTCACCATGTATGACCACCTTGACTCTTTATATGTCACTCTGATTAGTCTCAAAACTGAATGAAACCCTCTTCTCCTCAATCACACTCACATTTCAACATTGATCATCACAATTTTTCATCACAATTTTCTCATGCCATAGTTCCTTCCTTCAAACATTCTTAAAATCTTCCTCAACTGATCCAAACTATTTGTTTCACATCAGTTTGCTGAGGTCAGAGGGTGTTCCACCATAGGGGGGTGCTATCTACCTTCCTACTGCTGACCTACAACAGATGAAAGTTAAAGAGCAAATTATCCTTCTTCAGACTTCTTTTTTTCATGCAGCGGTAGTAATAATAATAATGATGCTATTGTTTTGTCTGACTTTGTTTCTGAGGGCAACGCAACTACAGCAGCAATAAATCATATGACCTTTGTATCGACACAAAGACGATCAAGGATTTTGCAGCTTGCTTGCAGTTTAGCAGTGACTCACCTATTTAGACCAGACCAGTGACATGATGGGGAGGGTTTCATTTAAAAGTGTCATTCTGTTAGATCGGCGTCTCCGAGCCCCACAACTCTGGAAAGCACAGACAGAGATGAAGTCAACATCTTTCAGTGTGACCGTCAACACAATTCATGTTGGAACCCTGAAAAGAAAGTTCGCCTCTGTCAAGATAAATTTTCATTTTTCATACAGTGATAAACAGACATTCTAAGTGGCTGTTGGCTGACAGGAACCCAAACTAATCATTTTTGGCGAAGAATATTTCAGTGTTGGACACAATTTCTCTTGTTGTTGTGCCACCTACAGGTGAAAAGTCGTGAAACATTTCTTGATGATTAAAATCTGATTAAATCAAATCATTCAGAATAAATCAAACATGTTACAACTTCAAATGATGGAAGTTCAGCATCAGATGGGCAATCTCTAAACTGTTCTAAACACATTCTAATGAGACAATTTATCATTTCATCTACATCGAGTAAAAAAAAAGAAGGGGAATGATGCCTCATCGGCCGCAAATAATTATGTGTGTATTTTGAGGCGTACCGGGATGCATTCGTTTTGACACAGTCTGACTTGGCAGTGCAGGTAGAAGTTACCAGGGGAATCCGAGAATTCGAAAATTCTAAAGCAGAAGGAGTTGGATATTCCCATTCCATTGCCTGTCATGTCCACCACAACATCGCCAGTTACCCCACAGCTGTTCATAAAAATGAAAAGTGATTATTTTAGAGCAAACATATAGCAGAATTATACATGATGATATGTAAGCAACATAGAGACACTTGGTGATTTTGCTTAACTGCAGTCTTCACCTGTCTGATTTTATATATTATACATAATATCATTTTCATTTAGATTTTTATTTTGTCATTATTCTTGCTTCCACCAAGATTTGTTTTCCAACTTAAGGGTGAGAAGCTTGTCATATGATGGTGTCACAGGACAAGAAAAAAAAAAAAGGATCCAAAAGACATCTGAATAAGCCTCAAAATCAAATTAGCTGTTCCACTCATGAGGACCTGCCTTCCCACCAACTTTTAGTCCTTTTGAAACACTTTGTTTTACCAAGATTAGAATATTGATCTGCACTGATCCATTTACAAATTTGATCTACTCTTTGGCTAATGTAACCCAGAAACCGAGAGAAGAACATTTATTCTGCTATGAGACTCAATGAGGTATGCACGTCAACAGGCTTTAGAAATTTACCTTCATGCTTTAACTGTTTGGCTGCTGTTTTCGGAGCAGAGATCCCCAAACTACTGCGGGTTTTAGAACATTTTGTAATGGAGATTGGTGGTGCAGAACCAGATGAAACAAATACACCTGCATCAGTAAAAATGAGTTTTGGCCAGCTTCCAACATTTTGTCATTGTCAATCTCCTCTACTCTTTGCACTCTTCTCATAACAGCACTGCTGCCATCTACAGGGGATCAATTTGTTACTACACTAACTATAAGCATGATAGAAATGAGGAGCTCACCAGACCATCCCCGCCCAGCCCCACTGGAAAACATGATAGACTTCTATAGACTTCAATGGCTAATAATGAGTAAGACAACTTTTTTCTGTCACACCTATTTATAATAAGTGAATTTCAGATTTTGTATTCTTTCCACCATGACTTGAATCAATACTCTTACTTTTGGACCATTCTATGAAATTGCATCAGCCATTGTTGATGCGATCTCCTTTCATCTCACCCATTTGTGATCAGGTCGAATCTTGTACCCGCATCGGGAGAGGCCTCACTGGTTGCCCAGCATGACTCAGTAAGAACAGCAACCATAGCACCTTCCAGCCCTGTAGTGGCTATCTTCACCCAGATCTTGCTACTCAGACCAATGGTTTCTCCCACAGGTTGTGTAAATGCATCATCAATGAAGGCGTCAAAGGTCAAAGTGTACAGCCATTCTCCAAATGAAAGTTCCATATTAATAGAGCTGCAGAGGACACACGCAGGCACACACACGCACACGAACACGCACACACACACACACACACAAACATAAACATTCTCTTGTACTCATAACCTTCCTATGAATTATTTCCATATCACAAATTTAGACAAACTGTAACACTCACTTGCCTACAGGTGTGAAGCTTAACGTCTTGACTTCTGGTTCTTCAAAGACGCAAGCAAAGGCAATGTTGACTCCATCTCCTGTATTGATGGCCGAACGTCTACCGCTGTTTGAGTTACTGATGGTGTTTTTGACAATGTACTCGTTGAATTCATTAGTCTACAATTTGACAGGAATTCAAATGTTAAATTGTTGTTTCCTCTTAACACACACAGTAAAATGTGAGGAATTTTGCATATTGACTGGATCATGTATCACAGGTGGAGGGAGTCAGGCAGGGAAGACTAAAGTGATGCTCATGTTTTAGATCCCCACCCTCAAACAAGAAACCAAAAACAAAATAACACAGAATTTAATACGGCAATAAATCAACTTTGAAAATTGAGCCTGCCGGCCCAGCGGAGTGCTGTATATTGGTTCAAAGGTTGAATTGAGTTTACCTCACATCACCCACAACACTCAGGTG
The DNA here is from genome assembly GCF_040054535.1 of Antennarius striatus. Classification (NCBI taxonomy): domain Eukaryota; kingdom Metazoa; phylum Chordata; class Actinopteri; order Lophiiformes; family Antennariidae; genus Antennarius; species Antennarius striatus. The sequence goes on along the minus strand of NC_090798.1, from coordinate 4,973,152 downwards.
TTTTATAAAAAATTGGTGATCAACCAGTATCATGAAATGTTATTGCCAAAAACTCCAGCATGTAGGCCGCTACTTTTTTTTACATTTTTTTTTCTTACATTTCCCACAATGCAGTAACTAAGCGCATTTTAACTTTGACATGAACGTTTTGAAAAAAGTTAATGTTCTAACTTGTGGTTGATGTTATTTTTCTTTATTCGCCGGGATAGCTTGATCCTAAATTGATAGAGTTCTGTGGGTTTCATAATCTGACAAATTAAAATTATTTATAACAGAGCAACAAGCAAACATAGCTTTCTCTGCAACTGAAAAGTTTGTAACTTGAATTAGTAATAAATTCAGAATTATTTAGCATTAAGGAGAAGTTACATTGATTGTACATTACATTGAGTTACATTTAGTAATATTTATAAGTTACATCTGGCCATTACGCTGATGAAAATGAATTTGAGAGCCCTGATATAATGAAAAAAAAGTTTAACAGGTGGCTAACATTTCTAGAAGCCAAGGAGGTCAAAGCTGAGACCTTAACCATTGAAAGATTCCAAACTAATGAATAGAAAGAGGTGCTAAAGAGAGAACTGGAAGAGATTTGACTGTTCATTGAAAGAAAAGACATTGAGAGAAAACCCACCGTGATTATTGCTCCACAGCGGTCGTTGTCATCCATTGTGAACGTAATTATCTTGGCGACATTGTTTATCTTAGGAACGCAGGTGGGATCATTGAGGTGTAAACCCGTGAAATCAAAGCCTCTTTCCGTGAATTGACAAGTAGGCAGAGTAGCTACGGCTGTGTGTGCGCTTCCATCACATACTATATCATTACCAAAACATGCAGAAGCACAGACAAGTGCAAATAATGCAGGTTACAAGGGAGACTCTACAGATATTTACACCACAGAGAAAGTAAAAGCAGTCACCTCTGCTGTTCTGACATTATGCTTACGTTCACTAAAACTTGCTCTGCAAGTAGAAACCAAATTACTTGTTGTTATGGAGAAATAACATTACATTCAGTGTGATACAAAAGTTGAAAGAAAATCTGACAGAAAATATTCTAGAATGTTCTCTGGTAAGGTGAATTCAGTCAAGAAAAATAGTCAAACTAAAATCATTAACAGCTCAACTAAGAGCTCCATCCTCTGAGGATCAGAACTAAGACTTGTGTTGTAGCTGTCGTACCAGTTGCAGGTAATCCAGTCATTGAGCCCCGACATCTGCAGCCTCTTACACCATTGTCTGTATCCCCACAGAATTCATCAAGAACACATGTGTCATCTGGACAGAAGACGTCATGGACATCTAACAAACAGACGGACAAAATATGAGAGTATTTAGGTAAAAGATAAAGGTAAAAATTATCCCAAACAAGACTCGTCTTTCTATTCTATAAGATAGAAAGACGAGAGAGAAGGCCAGTGTGAGTACGACCATAGATCAAAGCACTAGCTTTGATATTTTCTATCTGAGGTATTTTCTAGAGATATTTTTACACATATCTCAGGAACTGGATAAGATAAAAAAAAATGAAAAAAAGGTGTTATATTCAGGGAGGCAAAAGGATGAAATTTAGATCACAACCTAGACCTTGAAAAACCAGGTGAAGGTCACATTTTCACTTTTATACCGTTTTAGGTACACATCTCTGAAACCTCATGACAAACAGAATGCACCAGTTACATGTTGGATCATAGGTCTTTTATTAAGTTACCCTGACCAATGAAAGTAGGTTAGGGTAAAATTTTTCATTCAGGGGTGTCGTGGGATGTTGCGGTCTCTGAATATCTTGTTTATTCTGTCATTAACATACAAAGAATTCAAGTATGTCAAGTGAAGTCCCTGCAACTGCTGAGTGGTGCGCCGTCAGGGCCTGCAAGGCCTTCTCTGCTGGCCTAAAAAATATCTGAATCACACACTGATATTAATTATATTTTGCCTGGCAAGAGTAAAGGTGTTTTGTGACACAGTTGAACGAGAGAGGACCCAATACGAGGAAATCTACAGGGCCACTGAATGAAGCGCGGCCGTTTCTAGCGCAAGACGAGGTCAAGCGCAGGATCCTCGTGTGCACTTCCACCAACTCCACGACAGGATATTGGACAATATTATTTGACAGACACAGACCATATTTCAAAACCATGAAAAACTGATGTTTGTCTCCTTCCTCGACCCGCAGAAGTTTTGGGAATACCAGAAAACTTTCCCACATGCAGCCTTCTCCAGCTTAACGCAGAGCCACGGAACGCTTTTCGATCTGCCACGGCTAAGAACAGAACTGACTGTAATGTATGCCATGGATGATTTTGCAGGAAAATCTCCCACTGATCTCCTTGACTTTCTTCAGCAGAAAAATCTGAGTGAGAGCATGGGGCAGCTGTACACGTTTGTGTGTTTGGTGGTGACCATCCCCGTGTCCACTGCTTCTGTCGAATGGACATTTTCAGCCCTAAATCAAATAAAAACTTATGCCAGAAATACGACAGGGCAGGCTCAACTTTTGGCATTAGCTTTGATGGCAATAGAAAAGGACTTTTTGATGGAACCGAAATGCACGGATAATCTGTATGACAGAGTAACTGAAATCTTCTTGAGGAAAGAATGGAGGATGGATTTTGTGTACAAATAAAAAGCATTTTTGGTGAGTAAATGTGGCTATATTCCTAAATAATATTGCAATTTTTATGAGGTTATTACTGATGCTTTTTTTTTGTGTGTCGCACCTGTAGCTGCAGTAAAAGTTTAATAGCCAAAAAAATCGTTATTGAGGGTTGGATTGATTCAGACGAAGCACAACTGAAGCCCTAGGTGTGAAACGCACGGCCCGCCACTGGATTTCAACCATCATTAGTTTGCATTTACTGTTGTGTCATTTCTGTCATCATATATGTTTTGACTGCATCACTAACGGGAAGGGGAAAAGTCTCACCACAGCTTATTTGTGACCTCCAGTCTCCCAGAGTGTGACCATTCAGTTCGCAGGCCCTGGCATAGGCCTCTTGGAATGGACAGTTGAAACCATCCAGTTGAGGATATATGTTCAGAATATCATTGCACAGGTTTTCATAAGGTGTGTGGCTGATACTAAAGCAGGGGAAGATGATGCTTTCTGATAATACATTACACCTGTTCCACAGACATAAAGAGAGAAAGATGAATTAATTCACATATTGTTTTATACAATTGGGAATCAATCTCCCTGTTGAAAAAAAAATCACACAGAATTATGATCACAAAAAAATATTTCCCAAATTAATATATTGAGCTCAGGAGTTAATCTTTCAGGGCATGTTTACTGTGTTCTCACAGTAAACATGTGTTCTCACACAGAAAATTGTCATCTACTCACTGCTGTTCCACGACCAACGCGTCGATCGTTTCATCAGGATCTTGATCTGGCACTTCCATACATCTAGAAACAGCACACAATACAAGGTTAGGATGACTAGGCTACTCAGACTTGTTTTACATAACCACAATGACATTATTAAAGGCCAAAAAGATGGTGAACTTTACAAGAGGTGCAAAAAATGTTTAACACTGAAGTAATAGAAATGATTATTGTTGTGAGATGAGGAATATGCATGTTGACACTGCAGATATGTCAGTGGGGTTTATTTCAAAAACAAACAACAAAAGTCATGTAACCATTACAATCAACAGTCTAAATGATTTTAAGATCAAGTCTTACCCAGTCAATGATAAATCACTCATGCTGCTACTTAGAGAATCGGAATCTCTACAGAGGCCTGTTGTCATTTGTGCAACACCTCCTGTACGTGTAAATAACAAAAGTCAGAACGATTTCAACATTCAAATGAATTGACCTGCATCACACTAAAGGACACAAGTTTACATCCTCAATATCACAGAAGATCAAAATACTATTTAATCCCAAATGGTGAGTAATGGATTTTAGTATCTGTACCTGTGATGAAGATCTGAATATATTGACCATTATAAAAAAGAACCACTTTGAATCCAGAACCCGTGATTTCAATGGTGACACCAAGGTCATTCTCTGAGATTGTCACACTCGCAGGCGTATTTGTGTCATCTGGCTCTGCACCACCAATCTGCATTAAAGCAGATAGACAAAAAGTGACAAACAATTTCAAACATCAAAACCACATCTATTGAAATATTTGCTTCCAAAGTCATTGACAAGACAGATGAGAGCTGATGTATCAGAGAATCGATAAAATGACTGTGGCTGTAACTTACCAGAAGTGTCCCATCCTCTGAGAGCTCAAGACTTCCTGTAATTTGATCAGGTGTACTTATTGTCACTTTGTCCGGGAATGATATACCGTCACGTCGTCGTGGACCGAATTTCGTCGATATTATTATATTTTCATGTGACAGCAGTGTGTATGTACACTCGTCCACAACAGTAATAGTATTACCGAAGAAGTCAATGACACCAGGTCCAATCACATTGCAAAAGGGATGATATGAACAGCTGATGAAGGGACACAGAAACATCATCATGATCTGCAAATGAGAAATGTGGCCAACAGAGGGCTCTCAAACAAACAAGAAGAAAGCCCTTGACATGCACCACTGTTTGAGAATCACTGCATATCATTGCAGATAGCTCTTCTCCTCAATAGGAATGAGACTTATTTACCTGCCACCATTGCACATCTGCTGTTCACTACAAATAGATACATCCATAATTAAAGCATTGCTATCACATATTTTCTGCATGCAAGTCATTGGGTCCACTGGAGTAATGTCGGAATTAGGAGGACGTGGAAGACCTTTAAATGTGAGGGAAGATCACTACAGATTAAAATGTCACAATTCACATGTAAGTTCACAAAATTATAAAAAGCAACAGTTTAGATTGATGGATCTAGAAATTTGATCTGTGGAGTGAGTAAATGTACTGACCTCCCACAAGACATTGGCTGATTTCCAGAAAGCTTCTCATTGAATTTACGGAAGATAAAGGTAAGAAAGGTGATCCCCCAGTGTTAAGATTTAACATCTAGACAAAAATAATGACAAGAGTTATATCACATAATTAATGAAGATTCAAATAAAAACAAAAAACAATTTTCTTGGAAAATTAAAACTTTCTCTGTGTGATCTACAGTATCATTCAGTATTCTCTATCAGTATTGATTCTACACAGTTGAAAGGTCTTTGAGTTGACCGGTATGATACATACTCTTTGTCCCACAGCAATATATTGTTGTTGTAAACCTGTGGTGTGTGTGTGTGTGTGTGTGTGTGTGTGTGTGTGTGTGTGTGTGTGTGTGTGTGTGTGTGTGTGTGTGTGTGTGTGTGTGTGTGTGTTGAAGTGGGCTCCATGGTGTCAGTGTCACTGGGAGATTTTGTGAGTGTGTTGTCATCTCATTCTACATCAATATCTGAAAGCACCTGCCTTGATAAAACCATTAGCATTCACCAATCAGTAATGTTCAAATTATCCATGCAATGTCCTTATAATTTAATTCACTTCACACACACACACACACACACACACACACACACACACACACACACACACACACACACACCCGCATGCATGCACACACACACACACACACACACACACACACACACACACACACACACACGCACACACACACACTTAGTATATTACTCACAGTTACAGTAGAGCCTGGAACTAGAAATGACACAGCTGATCGTTGGCCAAAACTAGCAAGAGTGACATCGCCCTGGAAAGAGTCAACATACAGACATCATCAAGGATCAAGCTGTGATTTTGTTTTGCTGAGTATTTAAACTGTTGACTTTTTATCTTGTCAAGAGACTGGATACTCACAGACAGTCCAAAATTGGTGAAGCTGATGATCACTAAACATTGAAGCAAACCACTTATAGTTGGAAGTGCATTGCTGTACTCAGCTATCATTTCAACTGTTGGCATCGTTTCTACAGTGTGAGTAAAACCAGTGCCTGGATCAACAACTTGAGACCTCAAACACTCTTGACCAGATGAGGTATCAGCATCAAGGCAGATAATAAGATTTGAGTCGGGGTCAATCTCCACCTGTTAAAAACAAACAGGCACAACAAATCATGAATAACGACTTTTCTCAAAAGTTTGCTGGTCATCATATTTATAACATTATTGTTCTGAATCACTGGTATGGTTTTAGATTTGTTTTAGATTTGACATTCACTTAGTTTGTGCACACATCTGTCATTAAAGATGGAGTCTAAAGTCAGAAGATAGAAATTATCAAATAATAAATCAAGTTTCCCACTTACATAAGCAGTCACGAAAATACGTCCGAAATAGTTGATGGGGCATGATATAAGATCTATACTATTGTCCATTGGACTTCCAAAACCTGTAGAAGATGGAGACATGAGAGGCAAAAACTGGAATCTCTTAGCTGGTTTGAAAAAAAGAAAATACTGCACATTTTGAATTTATGAAGACTTTAAACAGAGTTTGTATCAGTCCTGTCATCAGGAAAGTGTCAACAATACTTTGTCATTTATTGTGCTGGTGTGTGTTTTATGTCACACTCGTCAATACTGCTTATGGGTGGTTGTTCAAAATAGTTGATGTTTGTGCTTACGTGTGACCAGCCCAAGAACAGACAGGAGGAGCAGGAGGCGGTGCATTTTGAAAGTGGTGAATCAGCCAGAGACAGAGCTGAAAGACAAAAAGTATAACATACTAGATTAGACAGAAAGATGTTTTCTTCCATCCGTACATCCATTTCTAGTAAACAGGACAAATGTAATCATCTTGTTTACAGCCCCTAATCTGTCTTATGGGCTTCGGGTCAAAGAGAAAATCTTCCCTGCTCAGTGAAAATGAAGCTCAGCTTTCAATTCATCATCTTTTTAATGTTTTCAGTGAAGTGTCAAAAATGTTTTAAAAATTATCAAATTCATACTATTAGGCATGTAGCAGAATCAAAGTGGTGAATGAATGAATGAATGAATGAATGAATGAATGAATGAATGAATAATAAATAATAAATAATAAAATGTTAGACCAAAATTTTAAGTCATGCTGAAATGAACATAGGTAGTTAGATGTTAATAGACTCATTAACTGTTTCTGATACCATTTTTATAATCTGTTAATCAGTTTTAGTTATTTCTGCATTATGAAAATTTTACAGATCTGACATTCAATTCAATTTTGTTTCATTTGTGAAGCAAAAAATTATAACAAATAGTTATTGCAATGTGCTTTCCAGGTAGAATAGAGAAAGACCTGTTCTAATGTGGCCCATCTTTGGCATCCTGCAGAAACCGGTCTGTCTGTCATTCTGTCTGTCCGTCCGTCCGTCCGTCCGTCCATCCATCCATCCATCCATCCATCCATCCATCCATCCATCCATCCATCCATCCATCCATCCATCCATCCATCCATCTCTCCATCCATCCATCCATCCATCCGTACATTCTCCATTCTGCAGTTTTCTGCACCTCTCTGAGCTACGTGAGCTCCAACACCACAGCGATTGATTCTTTATGTGGTACAAAACATTCTGACCTTCACATTGTTGGTTTTACTATTTAATTTTGTAAACAGAAATATGCTGTTGTTTTTGTTTTATCTGAATGAATCTACTGGGTATTTAAAGATGTCAACATTAGTTTAAGAAATGTAGAGAAGAAACAGATGAAGATGGTACAAGTTGTCTTACCCTCTGAAAGGAGGATGATGAAAATGAGGTGTCTTGTAAGACTTCAGGTGATAGACGGTTTACCTCTTCCTCTGTTGGTGTGTGGTTGATCTAGCTTTCTCTCTCTCTCTTTCCCTCTTCTTATGCTTCTATGATGCTTTTGACAGGACTTTTAAAGGTGTGGAGGGTGGAGTCAAAAATACCCACAGCTGTTTGATCACATTTTTCTTGTGCACTTTTTATTTTGTGAGTGTTACAGAAATAAAATGTGTATTTCATTATTCATACTATTAATTTACATTATAAAATTTAATTATCTTTAAGGAACTTCAGAGGAAGTGACATCTACCAGATAGTTAATAAACAACAGCCGAATCTCATTCTGTGTTACTTGGTGTGCTGCTGTAAACACGTTAGGGTGTTGTCTTCATGCCTTTGGAAGAGGTACATGAACATGTAATGAGGTAAATGTCTATGATGTGACTGTGGGAAAGTTGAGTGACAGCCTGCAGATGCCGTTGGCAGAGGTAAATGAGCTGGTGACTGAAGTTATGTCTTTGAAGTGATTGTGTGATGTTGAGTGGCAGCCAACAGATGCCTTTGGTAGAGGTAAACAACTATGTGATCACTCAAGTTCTGTTTCTGCTGTAAGAAGGCGTTGGCCGATAACTGAACCATTTTATTCAGAATGCCCTCTAATGACCGTAAGCACTGTCCTGTCAAATGATTGGTTCCGTTGTCTGCTTCATTTAGTCAGGTGTACTCCTTTTACTATGGAGAACAACAAATGGGCTTCTGAGGCCTGTATCATAAAGCTTGATGAACATAGCCGGGCTTCCTCTTACTTATCTGGCTTCACTTACCGAGACATCCGCCCTCCGGATTTTCAGTACCACAAAGCCGACTATCAACTCACTAATTCAATTCAGGCATGTCCACTCTAGATCTGTGCGCGCTCAGATCAGGGCGGAGGTTGCTGCATGCGACCAATTGTAAACATGCAACAAACCAGCCCGAGCCACATATTCCACAACGGAGGAGCAAACAATAATAATTAATAAATACGAGTGATACAAATCAATAATCCAGGCAAAAAGGAACACAGTTGCAGCTGCCAAACGGCGCAAGGATCGCTGGCACAAAATCGCCGACTGTGTCAATGCGGAAGTTAGTTCCATTATAATATTATTTCCCCACTATGACTGCACTTTTATATCTGACTACACTAACATTTGTGTGTTCCATAAATGTATGTGTGTACGACATTTTTCGTTATGGCATGTGATTGTAGCCCCTGCGACTTTATGAATATCTATACATACTGTGTTCTTCCCGAGCTTTTCGGCATTGCCAACAGAATACATAAAAGTACCTATGAATGAATGAATCAATCCATGATTTACTTAAACAAATAATTTATTAATGGCATTTTATCTGTGGCTTGCTTGTAACCCATCCAACGAGGGATTTAAGGACATCATAATAATTACGAACATCACTAAGAAATATATTCACTATGGCAAAGAACCTTAGTGCAATGCACACTGTCTGCAGGACTGTCAGCAGCTGACAGATGTAATGTAACCCCTCTCCCCAAAACCTGTACCTTTCGTACAGTGATTGTTCAGGCAATTCGAACGGATTACAGCGATCTCTAAATATTCTCTCGTGCTGGAGCGCTCATCGCACAAGCTGTGCAAAAAGATCCTCTGGGTTCTCATAAAACGGACAGCCCATCTTCCAAGAGAACTGATTGGTCAGTAGGTGGGGCTGTTATACCTGCTGAGCTCTTATCCTGAACTTATCCTGCTCCGGAGCAGGTTAGGTGTTCAGCATAGGTTACCGTGACAACGTAGCCCGATAGAAAGTCAGCCACCTTTATGGTACCAAAAAGCCAGGGTTAAGCCTGAAGTTATCTTGCTAAGTCGTAATCCAGGCATCTAAAGTCATGTCAATTGAAGAGTTTTCATAAACAAGTTAGGGTGTAGTCCTTTGTCACCTACAATTTTGTTAATGCCAAACCAGAAACCAGTCATACTGCAGCTGCTCCTAGATGTCAGTCCTCTGACGCTGAACAACCTTCAAAGCAATACGTGACAAGGAGCTTATAACCAAGACACAGAATGTTCCAGGTTAAGAAAAGGAACCTACCGTCACTGACTGAAGTAAATGCCTGTGGAGTGACTGCCACAGTGTTGAATGCTAGCCAACAGATGCCTTTGGTAGAGGTAAACAACCATGTGATCACTCAAGCTCGGTTTCTGCTCTAAGAAGGCGTTGGCCGATAACTGAATCATTTTATTCACGATGCCCTCTGATGACCTTAAGCACTGTCCTGTCAAATGACTGGTTCGGTTGTCTGCTTCATTTAGTCAGGTGTACTTTTTTTACTATGGAGAACAACAAATGGGCTTCTGGTCTGCTTTTATGGGAATCTAAAGTCATGTCAATTGAAGAGTTTTCATAAACAAGTTAGGGTGTAGTCCTTTGTCACCTACAATTTTGTTAATGCCAAACCAGAAACCAGTCATACTGCAGCTGCTCCTAGATGTCAGTCCTCTGACGCTGAACAACCTTCAAAGGAATACGTGACAAGGACCTTATAACCAAGACACAGAATGTTCCAGGTTAAGAATGTTGAATGCTAGCCAACTGATGCCTTTGGTTAGGTAAACAACAATGTGATCACTCAAGTTCAGTTTGTGCTGTAAGAAGGCGTTGGCCGATAACTGAACCATTTTATTCATGATGCTCTCTGATGACCTTAAGCACTGTCCTGTCAAATGATTGGTTCCATGGGTAGGCCTATCCACCACACGAAAACGTATATATCGGTGACAAAAACAATGGTTTTTGAAAATGCCGGTCAGAGTGAAGACTCTTTATAACGCTGGGTATGTGCTTTTGTGTGGATGTCTATAAGTAGACAAATATGTTTTACACTTGGATGTCAACTTCTGTTTTTTTCTTTATTGGAGCCATAAAGTTTATATAGTGTATATATGTCTGAAATTGCACTGCCTCTATTTTTGTGACTATTCTGTCTTCTTCTGTTACAAATAATCTCCCTCATCTCGTTGTCCATGGAACACTGTTTTTATATACAATGACAATGAAATTCATTCATTCATTCATTCGCTTGTTCGTTCTTTCGCTCGTTCATTCATTCACGTTCCTCGCAAAAGATACACACACCAGTTTTGGGTAAGACCAGGATGCGCTGCAAGCTGGTGGGAGAACTTGGTGGGAAAAAGTATTTGTTTTTAAAAATAACTGGTTACGTGTGGATATGACCTTAGCTAATGCCAACCAGAAATCAGTCAAACTGGAGCTGCCCGTTCAAGGAACAGTAAAGTCAAAATGAACCAGGTCTGTATTTGAAATATATAAGTTAAAGAAAAAGGCTTGGTGGCATTTTTTTATTTTTTTTATGAGCAATAGGGACTTAGAAAAACAAAATTTATTGTAACTTATGGGGGTGGGGTGCTGCTCGGCTGAAAGTACAAGGGGATCTGGTGTTTGTTAAAAATCCTCCTCAGTTTTTCAGACACTCCAGACATGTATGGAATCATATGTTGTTATGCCTGTTCTCCCCCTCTTCCATCCTAACTGGTTTCTTCTCCTTTCTGGATCTTGTGTGAGTTTTCACAATGGTCCAGTGAGGATATCCACAGGTTTTCAGAGCCCCTTTCAGGTGTTTGTGTTCTTTTGCCTGCTCCTGGGTACTGGTGGGTAATTTGTCAGCATTGTGTTGTGGGGTCCTGATGACTCCAAACCTGTGCTTCAGTGGATGGTGAGAGTCAAAAAGCAGGTACTGGTCCATGTGTTGGTTTCCTGCATGCTCCCACTTCTGTCATCTTCTATGCAGACCTCACAAACCCAAAGAGCAATCTGTTATTCTTTATATCCTTTTTGGTGAACTTGATGTTGCTGTCCACCGAGACGATGTGCTCAGTGAAGGTTCACACCTCGTGGATACTGACCTTGACCCATGTGTCATCCACGTAATGGAACCAGTGGCTCCATTGAACAAGGTCAGGGTCCCGTGTTCCACCTCTTCCATGTACAAATTGGTCTTAATAGGAGACAGCGCTAGCCCATGGCACATCCGTGTTTCTGCCTATAGAAAGTCTCTCTGTAGTGGATATATGTGCTGTCCAGACAGAGGTCCATAAGCTGCCAGATCTTATCAGGGTTGACGTTTGTTCTGTCACAAAGGGTGTCCTGTAAAACCCGTTGTGTTAGGATTTGCACTGCCTCATTGTGGGAACACAATAAATAGGGAAGCGACATTGTAGTCCACCATGGTCTCATCTGTATCCAGTCTCAGTCCTCTTACATTTTTCCACAGTCCATCGACTTTTGTATATGGTTGGGATTCTTCCTCACTAATACGGCCCAGATGGTGTCAACATGTTTGGCTTTTGACTGAAAGCATCTGCCTCTCTAAATGCCTTCTCACATGTCTATGCTCCATGTTATTTTTGGCTCATTCTATGAAAAGAGCACCACTTTCGGATATAAAAAATAGTTATAAGCAAGGCACCGAAAATTTGGGGATGAGGGCCAGGGAACAGACAAATCCACCAGTACTCTGTTTTCAATTCTGATGTCTACTGCATTCAGTCAAGTGTATTGTTTTCAATATGGAGGTCAACATATGGAGGACAATAAGACAGCTGTCGGTCTGCTTTTTAGGTGAGTTGACATCACGTCAATTGAAGTGTTTTCATGAACAAGACAGGGCTTGTTATCCCTTGGCACCGTCACTCTTAGGTAACGCCAAACCAGAAACCAGTCATGCTGGAGCTGCTCCTCTGGCCTCTGATGCATAACAGACTTCAAAGGAATACCTTTGAAGTCTGTGTTAAAGACAAAACATAGTGTTTCCCATTACACATAGTTTTGTCAGTGAAAAACAAACTTTTATTTATCTACATCCAAATATTATTAACAGAACAATTATTCATTCATTCATCTTCAGCTTCCGCTGTTGTGGGTCCCAGCAGACTTCAGGTGTGATGGAGTGTACACTCAAGACGCGACAATTACGGGCTTCGGGTTTGCTCATCGCCACATCGCGGGTGGAGGAGCGAATCCCAGGATCGGCTGAGTCACATTCGTCCACCAGCAGCCAGCCTTGTTCCCATCAACCACCCCACGGAGGAACCCATGCAGCTGGGTCATATTCACCTGCCTGTTGAAGACAAAGGGACGGCAGGTGCTACTACTGTGGACAGCTGGGACATTTAAGACATTGAAGGTCTGTCATATCAAGGGAGTCGGGGAACAGACTAGAGAGCAACTTAAGGTGAGAAGGAGTTGTGTCATTGGGAATCCTGCCCAATTCAGGCCTCTGGTTGAAATTGTTTCAGACTCTAATTCACTTCTGGTATCTGTGTTCATTGACTCTGGGGCCGACGCTAATTTTATGAACTCTTCCCTCATCAGGAGACTGGGGCTAAGAAAGGTTGCTCTCCAACACCCTCTTGAGGTTGAGGCCGTAGATAGTACCCCTCTGGGCTGGATAACTCAATGGGCTCAGTCTGTTAAGCTTATTTTCCCTGACTCTCACACGGAGACATTAAGTTTCCACGTTTTTGACTCTATGGCACATCAGGTAATTTTAGGGCACCCATAGCTGAAGATGCACAATCCAAATTTTGATTGGGATAATGGGAGGATTAACTCCTGGGGACCAAACTTTGTGGAGTCCTGTCTCCCCAAGTACAATAGTTCTACCGCTGTCACTGACCTCTCGAACCCTGACATAGTTAATGTGCCACCATGTTAGCATGAGTTGTCTGAGGTTTTTAGTAAGGCTAAGGCCATGTCCCTGCCACCGCACCGTCCTTATGATTGTGCTATTGACTTGTTACCACGTAGCACCACACCAAGGGGAAGGTTGTATTCTCTCTGCTCCAGAACACAGAGCCATGGAGGATTATATTAGGGACTCTCGCCGCTGGGATCATCCGTCCCTCCTCATCCCCTGCTGGAGCCGGGTTTTTCTTCGTGGAGAAGAAGGACAAGACCCTCCGACCTTACATAGAATATCGCGGCCTGAATGATGATTAAAAACAGGTACCCACTTCATTTCATTCATTCATTCATTTATTCATTTTTTTTCAGGCAAGGCAAGGAAACAACAAAGAACAAACAAACAAGAAAAACAACAACAAATGAAATAATTAAATAAGCAAATAAATAAGCAAAGATAATAACTTAACAATACAATTCTGCCTCAACGGGAGTGGGAAGAAGAAAACTTATGTAATCCTACCCCAGTTCCTGATTCAGAGATCAACATACTGAGCTTCACTGCTACTTCATTCAAGGACAACCACACAATAACTGCATCATGATGGCATCACCATGGGCGACAATAATGATCACATTGCAATAGCAATTCCACACAACAATGTAAGGAAGGCACGATATACCAACAATGGTAATCTACAATATACCAACAATGGTACTGAACATACAACAGTAATTAACAAAATACCAACGATGGCAAAGAAACACTGAGCAGATGTAAACAGAACAGAACAGCAGTTTGAGTTAAAGACCCTCATCTCTATATTTTTACAAGACAAGATGTTTAACAGTTTGAATTAATGAGTACTTTGCTGTCATACGCCATTGTGTGTTGGGTTGGGGTGGGGGGGCCAGGACAAGAGACATGGACAATCTTAACAGGCTCATCTGCAGAGCGGGCTCAGTGGTCGGGCTGAGCCTGGACTCTGTGGATATGCTTCTGGAGAGCAGGACCATGTCTAAAATTAAGGCTATCATGAACAACACCAGGCACCCCCTACACACCACCTTCTCCCAGCAGAGAAGCACCTTCAGCGGCAGACTGCTGTCACACAGCGCCTCCACAGAGAGGCTGAGGTCCTCCTTCGTGCCCCGTGCCATCAGGGGGTACAATGACTCTCTCAGGAGGAGCGGGGGGGAGGTGGCGAGGTCAGCACGGGGTTGAAAATGGATTTAATTTAATTTAATTTTAATTTTATACTGGTATATATATATATATATGTATATATATATATATATATATATATATATATAATTTATTTATTTATTTTTTATACTGTATATATTTTAATACTGTAATATTTTTAAATTTTATACTGTTTATATTTTAGTTATAGTTTAGTATATAAGTCCTGTTAGTGCTGCATGTGTCTGTCTGTTAGTGTAATGTATGTCTTGTGGTATGTCCTGTGATGTCAGTGTTTCCTTTTCTCCTGGTGTTTATCCAGTATTATTTGTTATGTATTGCCTGAGCAGTGGATATATGCAATTTCCTCCGGGATTAATAAAGTATCTATCTATCTATCTATCTATCTATCTATCTATCTATCTATCTATCTATCTATCTATCTATCTATCTATCTATCTATCTATCTATCTATCTATCTATCTATCTATCTATCTATCTATCTATCTATCTATCTATCTATCTATCTATCTATCTATCTATCTATCTATCTATCTATCTATCTATCTATCTATCTATCTATCTATCTATCTATCTATCTATCTATCTATCTATCTATCTATCTATCTATGTAGTTGGCATTGCTTGTGTTGCGAGTCCAGATTGTTCCAGAGTTTCACTAAGTACACAGACACACAAAAATGTTTACTCGTGGTTCGAGCTCTCGGCAATGAAAAACGATTACCACCAAATTGTTGGACGTTTGGTGGTAATAATTTGATGAATGCTTTATATAAAATATTGATGTTTTGTACAAGATCGTGAAATTTTAGCAACTTTCACTGCGTAAACAGGTTATGAGTATGTTCAAGAAAACCAGCCTTGTGAATGATCCGCACTGCTCTTTTCTGTAATATGATCAGAGGATTAATTGTGCTCTGGTAAGTATTTCCCCAAACTTCAACACAATATGTAAGGTGTGGGAGGACCAAGGTGCAGTATAAAGTACGGAGTGCATTTCCATCAAGGTATAGTTTTACTTTATTATTGATTGAGAGGGTTTTGGAGATTTTTGGTTTTATGTGTCTGACATGGGGTTTCCATGACAATTTACTATCAATTATTACTCCTAAAAATTTATTTTCACTTACAATTTCAATTTGTTTGTCATCAATATTTATTTTCTGTTGAGACATTATGTTGCAATTCCCAAACATCATTACCTTGGTTTTATTTATATTCAAAGATGGTTTATTTGTGTCCATCCATTCTTTTATTATGTTTAGTTCCCTGTTTACTGTATTTACAAGCTCAAAACAATCATCACTACTGTAAAATATATGTGTCATTTGCAAATAGCATGAGTTTCAGTACTTTGGTTCTGTTAAATATATAATTTATGTACAGATTAAACAGTTGTGCTTGTGGTGACCCCTGGGGGACACCACAGATGCCTCAATGCTTGGGGCATCTGTGGCCTTTTGCTATGAGACAAAACTGCACATTTCAGAGTGGCCTTTAATTGTGGGCGGTATAAGGTACACCTGTGCACTAATCATGATGTCAGATCAGCATCTTGATGTGGCACACTGAGGTGGGATGGATTATTTCAGCAACGCAGAAGTGCTCACTATCACACATTTAGACAGATTTGTGAACAATTTTTGAGAGAAATGGTAGTATTGTGTATCTGGAATGAATTATAGGTCTTTAAGTCCATCTCATGAAAAATGGGAACAAAAACAAAAGTGTTGCATTTATATTTTTGTTGAGTGTACATGAACAGTACACTTGGTGAATGGCTAGGAAAATATTTAGTAACGTGGACAACAGGTTTCAAGGATGTGTTCATTTCAGCCTAATCTACAATAACTATTTCAAAAATTAGATGTTTGATGAAACTCAAGACCACTTTGACAATGTTCAAAACGTCAAGAAAATAACAGGTTGTTACTGCGGTTACTCATTCTAGGAAGCTAACTAATTAACACTTCCAATAAGCATTTAAAATGGAACTAAAATTTTCTGTGACCTGTCAGCTGTCCAGAATTCATGTGTTAACTCACGATGAGTTTGTTTCCAAAGTTCATTTATTCATTCATCTTCAGTACCCGCTTCCAAGAATTCAATGAAAATTAATTGTGACAGTATTAACTGTAATAACTCCATAGAAACTGCAGAGAAATTTATATGACCTTGAAAATCGGAAATATTCAGTTGAATAATTTTGTTAAATAATTGCTCTGAGAGCCTGTAATCTCACCTAAAAGTGCTCTGATTCAAAACTTTATATTGGAGACTACAACTG
The DNA here is from genome assembly GCF_040054535.1 of Antennarius striatus. NCBI lineage: Eukaryota > Metazoa > Chordata > Actinopteri > Lophiiformes > Antennariidae > Antennarius > Antennarius striatus. Next base: position 4,956,271 of record NC_090798.1, on the reverse strand, counting down.
ATAGCAATTTATTTTTCCCGACAGTCTTCACTGAAACTGCGATATTCCTTTTTTTTATTATTTTATATTACTGCTACTCCCTGGTCATTAGTTCCCTAGTACTTTTACTCAATTCCTTGTTAGGCAAAGAGGCCTTAACTGTCTACTCGATTTCCTGATTTCGGACGTGACTTCCTTTTTTAATTCTCATCCATCTGGTACATCTGTTGCAACCAGGGTGCATCCTGATCTCTTCAGTAAAGGTCAAAGGTCAATTTATTTTATCAATTATTTATTATTTTGTTTGTTCTGTTCAATTATAATCGATTATGCTAAAGGCTCAACCCAGACATACTTAAAGGAAGAATTATTTACTACAGAGCTTTAATTATCACCTCCCTAACACTTTACTCCCTACTGATTATTTATGCAAAGTCGAATCATTTTCAGCATTCTTAACATCCTACTGATTATCAATGAAAAACCTAGTCATTTGTAACGTTCTGTAACATATGCCAGTCGTACTGGAATGGAATCTGTACTCGGTCTTTTTCCTTCTCTTTCCTCTCCTCTCACGTGAAGGCATTTAAATATTTTCTGACAAAATACTGTGTACTGTATATTGTAATTGGACTGCTGATTTTACTGTCTCTACAGTAGAACTGCTGTACTCATCGTCTCACTCAAACTGGCCAGAACTAGTCTTCAAGACTAAAGGCCACTGGCAGCTTTCCATCATATGTATATGATAACAAACTATTATTTTTCCGTTTGGAGTGCTTTGTTTATGTATAAAAATGCTCACTCTCTGAATTATGATTCTGCGAGACTTATAACCCATTTTAACATTAACTTGTATCCCTCACTCATTCTCTCTTGTAGCAAAGTAAAATAAAAGTTTACTGAGACAATTTCTTGTGGTTCATTACAATAAAGAAAAGATTTCATTGCTTTTTGCATAGCGCATACTAAACAATAAACACAAAGGAATTTAAAATGGGATTTTTTTCGCGTGCAAAATTAATATGTATGTGTCTGATCGTATACATCAGGTTTTACGAGGGAAACAAATATTAACTTATGATGTAGAAGTCTCAAAATCCTGTAAGGCCAAGTGTATCAAACACCCTTTAAACCCTTTAAAGGGTTAAAGTTCGTGAAGACATAGTGAAGCCGTTCCACCATGACGTGTTTCCAGTCGGACTGTTTTAAAGGATGGAACACTGTACCTTGAACTTGTCCGTTTAAATTCAACACTCTTCTCTATTATTCACCTTAAATAAATACTAATGATGTCACATTTCCATTACGTAATCCGTCACGTGCCTTCAGCTGTTAGGTGGTTGTCGCGTGGCAGAACGTTCGAACAGAGTTTTAACTTAACGATTTTGCAAGTTAGCTCGCATGCTAAGTGTTCAAGTGTTTTACATGGCAATAATAACAGCTCGAGATGTTACACGAGTTCTGCCAGGACGAAACCGGTCCGGATCGGCTGTGCCTCTGGGTTCTGGGGGGACACAACCACCTCAGGTAGGTTACAGCGATAAATACGATGTCGACTAAACGACTGCCATTCAAAATGCTAAAAGAAAACCCACGTCCTACAGGTGCTTTACATATGTCACATACTAACAATGGAAAATGTGTTTGCACTTGTTTAATAAGGGATGATAGTTATTTGAATGAAAACATATATAATGGATCAGCCAAACGCTTGATCATTATGTTATTGTGCTTTTACTGTCATTGGCATCAGAATGTTTGACAATAACATGTGGAGAACCCGGAGAGAATCCAAGCAGAGAGTATGGGAAATCCGCACAGAGCGGGACTCGAATGTTAACATTTCATCCTTGGTTAACTTTTTTCTTCAAACACTCATAGGAGTTTAACAAAGGGGTGAACACACACTGTATGTACTGACAGGTACAATATGTTGAATACCTGACAAATGATGAAAACAAACGGACTATGTTTGTGTTTTCCCAGTGCCTCAGTTGATCCATAAGGGGAACCTGGACTTTCTGGTGTTTGACTACCTTAGTGAGATCACCATGTCTCTGCTCACTGCTGCCAAGACCAAGATGCCAGTGAGTCCCGCATTTTTGCATGTTTACCGGCCAAATGAGTCCATCTTCAGTGTAGTTTGTCTGGCATCGTGTGAAATGCTGATTTTCTATCTGACATGTATTCTCTATATTTAATATGGATCATTGTGTTGCTTGTTGTGATGCACAGAAGATCATGTACAGACCATATTTAGATTTTTAAAAAGGCTTTTTTTCAGTACTATTCATGACCATAAATAGACTGGTGAGGTTCCCTTTACTTCATAAATACAGTATGTTTTCAAGACAAGTTAGTTTTATCACTGTATCCCTGCTATCATCCAAAAGATTGTATATAGACCACATGGTAAACAATGTGATTATTATAGTGATTATAATAACAGTGATTATTAATAACTGTTATTATATTATTGTGATTATAATAACAGTGATTATTTTATGACATTGTGGTTCTTGTCTGTTTGTAGAATCTGGGTTACACTCCAGACTTTGTCCAGGTTGCTCTCGCTCCATTTATTAATGACATCCATAGGAAAGGTGAGTGATTTCTCAGTGAAATGTAGCTTTAAAACCATCAGTCACATCATGTGACCTGTTCTCCCACTTGCTGGTTCCATGTTAAAACATAAAGCATATTCACGACATTTTCCTCCTCTTCAGTTTGTTGTGTCTACTTTATTTGATTGCTTTTAGTTTAGATTTGATTTTAAAAAATGATTAAAGGTGAAGATGTTTTCACCAGTCTCTTTCAATTTATTAGTTTGTTAATGTGCAGGTTTACCCAGAAGCCAATTTCACAAACATTTGGAAGAGTTTGGGCTGAGAGATTGGGTCAAATGTATTCAAATTTGGAGTACAACCAGACCCAGATTTTTTTTTGTTTGTCTTGCTGTTCTACAGAATTTGTCGTTTAATGATAATTATTGTAGTTTTTAGTCTCATGTGCTATTTTTAGAATGCCTAGCAGTCTTTCTGTTTAGAAATAAAGAACCCAAACTTTGACCCCTGTTCTACAGGAATTCGTGTCATCAGTAATGCAGGAGGTGTGAACCCTCTTGCTTGTGCTGAGGCAATTCAAGAAGTCATTAAAAAGAGTGGCCTGGACCTCAGAGTTGTCGTGGTGACCGGTGATGACCTCATGCCTCAAGTAAGACTTCAATAGCATTACATTCTTTACATGTGCATCCACATATTTGCTTGGATTTGGCACTTGACTTCTCCTTCCTCTTCCTCTTCTTCCTCCTAGAAAGCCAGTCTGTCTGAAGTAAAGATGGCGGACGGTCACAACAGACGACTGTTGCCTAAAACAGTCCATAGCATGAATGCTTACCTTGGGTATGAACACCCTGACATACAATCTTTATGTGGCTTTAGTCAAAATATTATCAAGGAGACAAAAATATTTCTGTGTCTCAGCGCTCTTCCTATCCGTCGCTGTCTGGATCTGGGGGCGGACATCATCGTAACTGGACGCTGTGTGGACAGTGCCCTCGCTTTAGCGCCACTCATACACAGTGTATGTTCAAGTAGATATGTACATCTGTCCTAGCCATTGATTCCATGTATTTGCATGTATTGAATTGTGTTTTAGCTTTCCAAAAATAGATAGTACTCTTTCATTTAAGTTACTTGTATTTTTTGTCCTGGCTTCTGTTGGATTGGTTCCAGAGCTGTTAGTGCTCAAATTTAAAAGCTATTCAACATTACATTTTTAGCTTCTTCCCAGTTCTGTATTGACTATGTGTTAATGAAGAGGCACTGATCAATAACTCGTTTCTATGATTGTTATCTATTGTAGTTTGGATGGGAAAAGACTGACTACGATCTGCTAGCAGCTGGGAGGTACACACACACATACACACACATATGTTCACAAATGTGCTTCACGTATCTATTTTTTAAGCCAGATGCATAGGAGAGTAATACATTATCAAATCTTAAAATGTTAAATGGTTGGTTCTTGGGTGTTGGTGTCTGGGGATGGGTGTGTTAGTCTTGCAGGTCACCTGATTGAATGCGGAGCTCAGAGCACAGGAGGAATCTTCACCGACTGGCACAAAGTTCCGGACTGGTAAGATACAAGCTTCCCATATAGGTCTGGAGTTGCCTTGAAAAGTTTTTAAAACTTGATTTATCCAGGTATTGAAACAATGTTTAGATGCTGACCTGTAGGTTGTCCTTGATTATAAGGAGAAAAATGCAGAATGTCTTGCAAAAGTCCAACAATAAATCCTACACTGAGTATTTTTCTAAAATTGTTGGAGAAGACTGTTTGGCTACTGTGTAGTTCATAAGTCCATCTGATGAACCAGAGAAGCACAGAGGTAAATTTGTCTGTTTGTCTGAATAAAAATTCTTTAAGCACTCTCTTATTCTGTTGCTTAGATTGCCCCAAAACTTATGCTATTGGTTTTCATACACCATACATACAGTTTTTTTTTTGTCTAGCCCTAATATTTGTGTATAAAAGACTACCCTCACTTGTGTAGTGCATTGTGTAGTGCATAGCTTTCACAATAACCCCAAAACATTTCCAATCGAGGTCAAAACCTCAAAAAGAGAGAAACTGTTCCAGGTTTACCACCTGTCTGCCGACAACGGCTCACCAAGGCCAGAAGCTTTGGAGCATCTCTCAGAAATACACACATCTACTGGATCCAGGTTTTACCACCTGTTGGTAACAGACAGACTTTAAAACGTGATCTGACTTTCCAGGGCTCCTCCACAGACAAGTGAGCCTTTTGTCACTCAACATTAAATCAAACTCAACCTTAAATCACAGTAAATTATGTTCTGTCATCCCAACGGTTGAGATCAGAACCCTGAGTGGTTTCTTTTTGCATCGGGAATGTAGGAGGTAATTTCTTTTTTACTTTTTCTGTACTTTGGCACTGATTCAGCCCTGATTAGACATAACAGGGAGGATGATTAATGTAAGCATTCAGATTTTATACAGTATTGTGAAAAATTTGTGATTTTAACTTTTTTTTTCTTATTTGTAGCATGTATATGTTTGGGATTATCAAACAAGTTTTACTGTAATAACTTACACTACCGTTCAAAAGTTGGGGGTCACTTAGAAATTTCCTTATTTTTGAAAGAAGAGCACGTTTTTTTTCAATGAAGATAACTTTAAACTAATCAGAAATGCACTTTATACATTGCTAAAGTGGTAAATGACTATTCTAGCTGCAAATTTTTGGTGCAGTATCTACATTGGTACACAGAGGCCCATTTCTAGCAATTATCACTCCAGTGTTCTAATGGTACCATGTCTTTGCTCATTGCATGAGATGGCTAATGGATTATTAGAAAACCTTTGTGCAATCATGTTAACACATCTGAAAACAGTTTAGCTGGTTAGAGAAACTATAAAACTGACCTTCCTTTGAGAAGGTTGAGTATCTGGAGCATCACATTTGTGGGGTCGATTAAATGCTCAAAATGGCCAGAAAAAGAGAACTTTCATGTGAAACTCGACAGTCTATTCTTGTTCTTAGAAATGAAGGCTGTTCCATGCGAGAAATTGCCAACAAACTGAAGATTTCTTACAACGGTGTGTACTGCTCCCTTCAGAGAACAGCACAAACAGGCTTTAACTAGAGTAGAAACAGAAGTGGGAGGCCCCGCTGCACAACTGAGCAAGATGATAAGTACATTAGAGTCTCTAGTTTGAGAAATAGACGCCTCGCAGGTCCTCAACTGGCAGCTTCATTAAATAGTACCCGCAAAACGCCAGTGTCAAAATCCACAGTGAAGAGGCGGCTCCGGGATGCTGGCCTTCAGGGCAGAGTGGCAAAGAAAAAGCCATATCTGAGACTGGCCAATAAAAGAAGAAGATTAATATGGACAAAAGAACACAGACATTGGACAGAGGAAGATTGGAAAAAAGTGTTATGGACGGACGAATCGAAGTGTGAGGTGTCGCCTCTTCACTGGATGTTGACACACAAAATGAAGGTTTTGTAGTGGCATGACCTTAAACAGGCTTTCAAACAATTCTGCAAAGAAGAGGGGGGGGGGAATACAGCACTCTACGCTGGAGTGTTGTTTATGTTTTCTTACAATAAAAATAACTATTTTGTACCTCTAAAAACTTTGTAACTTGTAATTTGTTACAGAAAAACTACAAAAAGAAATATTCAAGAAAATATTTTTTTGGCCTTGTATTCGGATTCATGTCAGGACATACACAGCCCTGGATAGTGTGGGCTTCAGCGCGAATATGTGATAACTAGTTTTTATGTGTTTATTTATGTATTTAGGGACAATATAGGTTTCCCTGTGGTGGAATGTTCCAGCGATGGCTCCTTCATCCTCTCCAAACCACCCAAAACTGGCGGCCTTATCTCCTTCGGTACCGTGTCAGAGCAGCTGGTTTATGAGATTGGAGACCCACAGCGATACCTGCTGCCTGATGTCACTTGTGACTTCAGCCAGGTGGTCATCAAGGAAGTACAAGGTGGTACACACACACACACACACACACACACACACACACACACACACACACACACACACACTCTGTCGAGGACATGACCATAGGCTGAACTGTTGACTGTTTTCATAACTTTTAAACATCCATCTTGCAAACTTAAACAAACCCCAATTGAACTCTTCCATAAACTCTTAATCAGCAGTTAGTGATTAATGCTCCTTTCTCCCATAACTAAACAGCAGCCCATCCACACAGACTGAACCCATCTAGAGGTCTTTTGCAGTATCTGACCGTCACATGAACTCCAAAACCCGCCCCCTGATCCTCCACTCACCTCTTTCACAGATTAAAAAAAAACACAGCTGAATAAATCTTCACCTTCATTTAAAAATATGTAAAGATCCAGAATATTTCACAAGCTATTCAAGAGACAGCATATGTTACATGTAAGAGCATTCATCTAATGGTTAAAATACATTCTGTGTGTCAAATGTATTTACTATGATGGATTTACAAGCTCTTCAACAGAGTCCCTGGATTATTTCACTTTGATGCAGTGACATAGTCCCATATCACAATGGTAGTGTTTCTCCATGTAGGCAGTTTTTATTTCTGCTGATGTCCCATCAGTTTCTTTAGTCGCTCCAGTTAACAGGTTGAATAAAGCCTCCAAAGAAGATCTGCTCCCAGACGTGTGATGAGTTCCCTCCTCTGCTGCTGTTACAACACATTAGCTGACTAATGTCTTAGTTATGACAGAGATAGCAGCCTATGGACAAAAGGTGACTTTAGTTTAAAGTATAGGTTCAACCCTTCAAGACAATTACACATACATTAATTAAAGCTTCATGGATGCTGGTGAGGTTGCTAAGCTCGTTGCTAAGGTTCGTGATGTCTCATCAACATTACTTTTGACATTCCTAAAACACAGTCCATTTGCATGTCGGCGCACTCCGCCTGACATTCAACTGACCAACTGAAACACTCATATTTCATGTTTTATTGTTTTGATAATTGGTGATTTTTTTTTGATGTGTAAGTGGTCTTGATGGTTTCAACAGAAGGTGGACTGTATTTTTTGTTCCATCAAATTTTGCAGTTCCACAAATGAAGTTTTACTTTGACACATGTGATATTATCTCATGTAGGACAGACAGACTGGTTCTCAGTCAGAACCAGGCCAGACCAGAATTTCCTCTCAGAAAGACGTGAACTTTATGCCCCTGTTGTCACTGAAAATGTAAATACATCAGTATAATTGAGCAACTTAAGCCTTTTTTTGACCCCTGTGTTTTTCCAGTCTTACTATATTTTGTAACTGAGACTGAACTGTATTGAGTCTGCCAGTTCAAGCAAGGCTGAGTAAAAGGCCGGGGAATGTTTTTCAGCACTTTCACAAAAATAGCAGGTGGTTAAAGGAGATGATGGCGTCTGTAGGATGCAAGAGGACAGAGGTCAGACTCCAAAATATTGTTCAAGTGTTTAAGGTCAGCAGAATCTCACAGTTGTGTGAGAGTTTTCTTTCTGTTCCATTTCAGCTTCTTTGTCTCGTCATGGGAGGTCTCTCCTTTTCAAGCCTCACATGTAACTTCCCTACAGTGAAAATGGACCCTGCAGAAAGAGAGAGACTCCCTTTTCATAGAATGTATATCAGGTGTAATTTAAAATGTCTTTCAGTTTCCTAGAGTTGAATTCGTCTGACATTGACTGACCAAATATGTCCAACATATCATCACGTTGAAGATGTTCTTGTTAAATATATAAAATAAATTTTAAGTATGACTGTTTCTTTTCCTTACAACTGTTTCAGGTGTGGAAGGAGGTGCCGTCAGAGTGACTGGGGCTAAAGGCTTCCCTCCATCCCATGACTACAAGGTAAAACATCAAATTATATTACTGTTATACATGTCAGTGTTTTGTTATGTTTTTTGGCATGAATCCATTTAGTCTTAATTCCAAATTGAAACACAGTCAGATGCAGTTTAAATGTTGCTCACCTCATTTCTACCAGGTGTGTGCTACCTACATGGATGGCTTCAGGACGACCGCAGTGTGTCCAGTCGGAGGACCAAGAGCAGCAGAAAAGGCCCGGCGAACTGCCGAAAGCATCATCGGACGGTCAGTATGACCCTGTCTGCAGATGCTGCCTATAAACTTTTTATTTTTTATATTTTTATATCTATTTTGCATGTAGGACGAGGAGCATGTTTAAGCAGTTAGGTCTGGATGACTTCAGTTCGGTCAACATCCAGGTCCTTGGAGCCGAGGACACGTATGGCGCAAACGCTCAGACCAAGGTAACACAGGAACACCCACAGCAGAAATTCTCTGCAAATTTAAAAAAAGACCTCTATTGTGGTTGAAGCTATAGAATGGAAGAAAATGCAAATAAACAAACAAACAAACAAGCAGAGGTGCATGGAAAGAAGCCCTCCTTTTCAGAAGTAAGGACACTAAGGGTGAAGATTTAGCCTTTGCTGAGGAAAAAAAACTCCTCTTTGCATGTTTGTCTTCTCTCTTCAGTTTGTATTTCCTCCTCATCCTCCTCTTCATCCATCTCCCTCAGGGCCAGACTTAAGCCTGTTTCATGCCTCTAACACTTTTTGTGTCATCCTTCCTCTGTCCATCCAGAACCTCTCCTCTACCAGAAGCAGTTCAGGGTCGGAGTTAAGCCTGTGTCACACTTCTTCCTGCTCTGGATACAGTATCTTATAGTTTTATAGTTTCTACAGTCTTTTTGTATATTTTGTATCTCATTTTACATCCCTGTTTATACTGTGTATATTTGTTTATTGTGAATTTTAGTGTCAGTATTGGTTTTGTGTATTACGAGATCTTGGTTTTGTTCTTTTTTTGCACTCTACGTTTCCATTTTTTGCACCAGTCCTGCTGCTCTAAGACCCTTGGGGACAAATAGCGTTTTTGAATTGAATTGAATAACCTTCCATGCTTTATTTGTCAATTCTATTGGTTGCTTCTTCTTCTTTTTTTAATCTTCTTTCCTCATCTTTCTTGTTTTTTCACCTCAGTCTTCTGCCTCCACCTTCCTTTGTCTTCTCTCTCTTCAAGTTTTTAGAAAACTGGAAATTCTAGAAGTCTCTCTCAGGTCATCCCTCTCGTCTCTTCTTAGTTCCTCCCAGTCGTCCTGAGCCATCACCAGAAGTCTGTAAAATAAAAGTCTCGACCTTGGACATATTTAGTTTCTTGTGTGTCTGCAGGGCTCCAGAGAGGCCGTCCTCTGGATGGCCGTCCACCACAAACAGAAGAAAGCTCTAGAACTCTTTTCCAGAGAAATTGCCCCTGCAGGGACTGGCATGGGTAAGAATACATGTCTCATTTCATTCTTGTCAAATCCTTCCACCCACTATACATCTCATTTACAGATAATTATAGGTTTGTGTGCATACCTTCAGCCAATGTAGCCAAGATGGGGAGAATCCACAGAGGTCTGGTCCTCTCTCTTAATTTATGTAGTTTTCAACTAAGGTCAACATAGGTGATGTCACTTGAGGCTCGCTGTGGAGTCTTTAAAGTCCTTGTGAACCTTTACTCTCTGTTGGGTCCAAATATGCATGACATTAAATGTAAAAGTACATGTTCATGGAGCCTGGCCTAAATTTTGTTATGAAACAGTATCAGAATCCCAGGACTATTTTTTTGCGCTTGTTTAGAAATGACTTATTCTCATTCATTAATGGAAAAAAAAATTGATTTCCATCCAACAAATATTGTGGCATTTTGTCTTTTAAATCATCATCAATCAAAAATGTTGTTTGTTGGGACAGAACAGAGATGTGTCTTCTGGTTTCATTATAATCTGCTCCCGGGTATTAACTGGAGAACTGTTGTTCCTTGAGGGCCCCTCCGTGTCATTTCATAATAACATATTAGATCCATTTACCCTGACATCATCTATACTTTTGGCTGAGACCACACAGAGGAAAGAGCATTCATCAGGATGCTGCAGGCTGTAGTGCCGTGGATAAGCAGGGTCATTGCCATCTCTTTTCACCAGATATACTTTTGTTTACAGCGATAAGTTCAAATTTACAACACTCTCAGCATGAACTCTGTGTGACTCTTTCTGATTCCTGCTTTTGAACTGGAAGCAAACATGGCTGAATTCAGGCCAGCTATCTAACCCCTAAAGTCTGTAAAACTGTTAGGATGTGTGTCTTTGTGTGCTTTAAAAGTAAAGCCTTCTCACTCTTTTACTCCAATCTTCCTCTTCACCTTTTTCATACTCGCAGCTCCCGGACTGACTGGCATTGTTGGAGGACGGCCCAGAGTGTAAGTTTAAAATTTCAACATGAATATATATTAATTCTTCATTAGTTTTGATAGGATTTTGTCATCATATTTATATCAAAACATGTATGAAATCATTTTTATATAGTATTCATTCTGTTTCTGTTGTTTCCAGTTCTCCTGTTCTCAAGCCTTTTTTCTTCCTCCATCCCAAAAGTCAGTTGAAGGTAAGTTTGATTTCAGCTGCCAGAGAAAAATATGCAGACAGTCCCCGACTTAAGAACACAATACGGACGTTGGTGAGCTGAATTATTGGTAAGTCTTCATAAACGTACTTGCGCTTTCCTGCTCTGTATGCGCATCTCCAACACTAATCTCCCAGTGCTTTCTTGCAATTATCAACTAAAATTTAATATATAACGACTTACAAACAATTGAGCTTATGAACAGCCTCTCAGAACATATTGTGTTCATAAGTCTGGCACTGTCTGTATATTAAGTTTCAGTCTGTAATTGAAAGACCAAACTAGGAGAGATGAAGATGTGTTGGAGTTGCACGTATGGAGCGCTGCTGCTTGGCGATAGATAATGCTTTGTTCACAAAAGACCCCAAAACATTTTGGCTGATATGAGAGTTATTTTGAAAAGATTTAGCATTTCACTAAGACTTTGTTAAATGCAAAAAGTGAAAGTACGGGATGCAAGAAAAAAAAAAATCATCTTTCTATATGCTGTTACATTCCCATTCATACTGATGTTGATGTATCTGTAGGTGGACATTCACAGGAATGGAGAGTTAGTAGAGTCTCTCACAATGTCGGGGCCTGAAGAAACAGAGCATGATGCTCCTTCCAGTCCAACAGAGGATGAACCTGACACAGGTCTGTGTCTATTTCACTATCTGATTTATTCATTACAGGAAAGACATGGAGATCCTGGCGTTCACCTACAGGGGGCGATATATTACCATTTACCTCCAAATAGCAGCAGCACAGAAACAAACGCTCTTGAATATCACATTTAGGGATGAGCAAGTACACTACTATCTGTATCTGTTCAACCATCTAAATTATCTGTACCCATATCTTTACTTAAAATGGGCGGGGATTAAATCGGTAGATTACTTTAAGTCTGAAATTGATACATATTTATCTGAAGTTGCTATATGTATTGTTTATTTTAAAACTATTTACAGAACAGCCTCAAAATTGAGATTCAACTTAATGTTTTTGATCACAAAAGTAAGAGAACTACTGTACTTAAAAAAATTTTTTTTAATGAACTCAGAACATGAATATTCTTAAGTATTTTGTTTTTTAATGTATGAGTGTGTGTGTGTGCGTGGTTGTCTGTCTTTGTGTGGCTCCGCGGCGCACTAGTGTCGTGCTCGGAGTTTCCCTTGCCTCACACCCTATGCCAGCTGTGATAGGCTCCAGCTCCCCGTGACCCACTGCGGCGGATAAAGCGATAAAAAATGAATGAATCACAATAGTAAAGTAACTATATACAGAACAAGTTTTTTATGATCTCAGAACCAGAAGTGGATTAATGAATACAACACATACAATAGGAAATTATGAACTACAAAGTATGCATGAACAAGAATGGTCATACTCAACACAAATTTCTAGTTTTTTTCTTTTTAATTTTTTAAATATTTTTATGATCAAACTGTTCTTCAATTAGTTTTTTTTACCACATAATGTTCTTGCCATTTTTTTCCACACAAATTTAAACAAAGTTTATTAAAGTGTGTGTGCGTGTGTTTGTGTGTGTGTCTGTTTGTGCATGTGTGTTTGACTGAGTGACTGGGTTACAGAGAGATAGAGAATATGTGTGTGTGTGCGCGCGCGTGTGTATGTGTGTGCGCGCTATGTAACAGTTAAAATATCTATACAGTATTTAAATTATCATTTTGAAATGAAGTGAGAAAATGTCAAACTAAGGGCAATCAGGTTAAATAAAAAAGGACTGGAGTGGTGGCGAAGTGACACGAGCCGTTTTCACCTCTGTCTGGTTAAATGCATCGCGTACGTGCAACAAAACAAGAAACAAGTTCACCAAGTAACCTTCAATAGACCGAAATAGGGGCAAGCTGAAGAAAACCTAAGAAAAGCAACGTGAGCTACAGTCAAACCACGCACAGAGAAATCAGTCAATGTCTGCATGTGCGCCAGAGTGGTGCAGAGAGTCTCTGTAGTGTTTCTGTAGGGAAGGGCGGGCGCTGTGTGTGAGTGGCGTGAAGACAGTCAGTTCTGAGGAGTTTCCTTCAGCTATGCCAGCTGGGATAATTTCCAACTCCCCGTGACCCGCGCAAGCGGATGAAACGGTCAGGAAAATGAATGAATGAGCACGAGTATTGACAAGTTTTGCTCGTAGCATGCTCGTACTGGTCAAAAATGCGTTATCTGTACCAGGTACTAGTCTGGAACGAGTACTCAGCTCAACCCTAATCACATTGTTCCAGAATGAATGCTGAAATTACATTATATAAAAATGCACATAATAAGTTCACTAATGCAAACACTAGTGCCGACACAATGAACCCTCTCTGCTTTAAATAATGAAGCTTAGTTTGAATGTGGCATTCACACCTGGGTTAAAAATCAGCCTTTTAAACGGTGTTATTTTTCCTATGTTCCTTCATAGCATGTCCCTTTACAATGCCAGAATAAACACTTTTCTGAACAGACCTACAAAGCTTTTATGACAGAGTGAACCCATAAGAAAGAATGCCTCTCATATACAGATAGAATGCTTCCAGACCTGACTTGAATGGCTGCATGAGAATAACAACAACTGGGAAGTGAAATCAAAAGCCTGGGTCTGTTTCTGTGTTTCACAGCTGTTTGCTGAACTGAAGAAACATGTTGTGAGCATGAAAATGTTTTGTGCTCTCTGCTGTCTACCCAGAGTTGCCTGGTGGACCCCACAGCTACAGACTGGAGGAACTGGCTTATACCAGGAGCGGAGACAAAGGAGATTCTGCTAACATCGGTGAGAAACCCTTCAAACCTAAGAGGGTGCCGATGGGTCCATGCTCTACTTAGAATGTGGCACAGCCCAGCACTTCTGCAGTCTAGCTACAGATGCTGGACTTCTTTTTTGAATTTGAAGCAGAAATAGCACATTTAGTGTTCAAATTCATATATACAATTTAGATATCTTCACTTAAACATGCACATATGAAAAATCTATTGAATTTATTTTCATAAACTTGTGAAGATGGCACATTTGTTTGACCATGTGCCGAGTGCCAGTTTAATTTTAAAGAGACAGAAATATTAAGGGGGCTGAATGTAAGAGTTTTCTCTCTGTTTCTCATCAGGGGTGGTTTCTCGTCATCCCCTCTTCTTCCCCTACCTGAAGAAACACCTGACTGCTGCTCTGGTGCAGGAATATTTCTCCCACCTCATCCAGCCTGGGGTAACCAACGCTGTCACACGGTGAGCAGAGACTCTGTGTGTGTGTGTGTGTGTGCGTGCGTGCGTGTGTGTTTGGAAGCATGGGGGTGGGATGAGGAAGCAATGATTATGTGGTTCATGTACCTAATGACAGTCAGACATCAGCCTTTGGCAATGAAACACAAATGAGCAAAAACCAGTCTGTGGTTGAACAAATAAGAGTCAGTGCTGCGCCACAAGATCCACCTTAAAAAGTCATTATCCTGAACTGGGTTATAAAAGTGTCCCACATCTCTGGGGTGTGCTCAATATGGAAGACGCTGGTCCAGATTCCTACATTACAGGAACTCAAACAAACCAAAACCACTCAGTTTAAAGACATTTTATATTGTCATGCACACATTAACAAATTTAAGATTACATTCCCCTGAAGAATAAATAAATATCCTGTCATTTTCATAATGTTCTGTTCACATCTCACAAAGTACTGACTCTTTTTTTTACTTTACTCCCTACAGGGGACGTATGCATTAAGGGTCAGCAGCAGGAATGGAGGGTTTGCCTTATACACATTAAATAAGGCCTTGTTCAGACTAGTTGCCTATATTCGATTTTTAGCCCATCCAGATTGATATCGCATATCTCGTTTGTAGTCTGTTTGTAACAGCCCCATACCACATGATATCTGATTTTTGTGGGACGGATTGAAACCACATTCGGGAGGTAGTTTCGTGTCGGATATGGACAGATACGTCTTCAGTCTGAACAGCTCCAAACACTCCGATTGGATACGGCGGACTGTGACGTCTAACTATTGGCATGAATCGGTGAGGATTTCTTTGGGTCTGAACTGAGAAGCTGAAGTGTTGGTCAGGTGTGGGACGGGTAAAGGGTTGAACACAGGTGGCAGACGTGTGTGTGAGCGATGACGCACAACGCGGTGTGTTAACGATTAGCCTAATGAAGAGGAGTAGGCTGTAAATTTCAATGACCTGCATCTCCTCTCACACCCTGAAATGCCTCCCTGCCGCCACAGATGCTTCATTAGTGCTCCTCCAGCACTCATTAAAGCTGAACACACACACACCTAAAACTACTTACAGACACAAAGGTTTTAATAATAACAGCATTCAACCTTAACCCAAAAGCATACGTAAAACACACAATGTCCTTTCTGTTGCTTCAGAGCACATTAAATGAACTTGGGTTTATTTCTTCTGGATTCGACCAAACTGCGGATGCTTCTTTCCTAAACCAAAATCATGGCCTCACTTTGAAATACATTGATTTACTTCATGTCCTCACCACATGTTAAAAAATCTAAATCCACACTGACAAATGTGGTAAAATACTCTGACGCACTATGACACACACTTCCTGAGAATCTCTCGTAGACTACAGCTCCTCCATCGTTACTGAAAGAAGACCAGTCAGGAAAGAGATTCCAAACTGAACCACAACAAAAGCCTCTCATTGACGTTCAGAGACATACTGAATTTAAAGATTTAATAAAATCCTGGGAATTAGATAGAATTAAACACCAATAGCTATAAGTAAATAATCACAACATAAACAAGGTAACATTTCCGTACTACTTCAAAGAAACAACGCATTAAAATATTAACCCCCTCCAACAGAAAAGATTGTAAAAAAACAACAACAACAGTCTGTCATATTTGACATTGGTTGGTACTGAACCATCCAAATTTTTTGCAGCTCCATACAAAATCCAGTTTTGAATTAACCTGAGATGATCAGGATTCAGCGATGCTGACCTAAAGGTTTTTGTGTTATATTCTAAAGAAGAAGATATATTCCAGGTTCATTGGAAACACTTCGATACTAAAATCGGCCCTGATTTTGTCTTTGATGTAGGGTGATGTTGTGAATGACTGTGTTTTATTGTGCATTTTATTGACCTATTATTCTTCCAGATGGATTTTATGGTTTCTTCAGCATTGATTTGCTGGCTGTTTCAAATCCAAGCCCCTGAATGTATGCTTGCAGTTCTGCACGTGTGAATTTGGGTTTGGAAATGGTTTCTCGGCCCGTTCCGGTGTTCTTGATATGAACGCTTACGTGTTTCACAAAAGGCACACCTTTATTTTGTTGTGTGTGATCATAGTTTGAACCATCTTTTGGTTGTGTGTTTTGTCATCTGTAGCTACACACTGCCCGGGATCCACGGCCTCAACTTTGTCCTGCAGAACTCACTGGGAGGGGGAGGGGTAGCATCTCTTCGCAGTGACCCCCAGGTAAAGTACACCAGTGCAGCTTTGATAGTTATTGTTTAATTGAGAGTTTTAGTCAACTAAAACTAAAAATGTGGACTTTTTAGTCTTATTCAAAGTAAACTAAATATTTTAGTCAGCTTCTTGGGATAAGCATCCTTTTCTGTTCCTCTTTCTTATGTCAGGAGTCTCTTTCCTGTTTCTGATATCTTTCCTCGCCTTATCTCTCCATCCATGATTCTATTTTCTATAAACAAATCCGATCAAACTTGATCGAGTGGATCTTCGTGCTCAGATTGCCAAAGAATAATATTTCATACCACCAAGTCCACTTTCTCCATTTTAGCTACGTTCCCTTTCACCTCCTTCTCCTCTTTCTGTCCACCCTTTATTTTAAAAGCTGCCGTAAAGTTTTTTTACCACCTCGCTGGAATCCACAGCATTTCAAATAAAACACCTCACAGACTGGCTTGTTTCCATCAGACTGAACACAAAACTGTAAAGACGAACACAGTAAGACGGAAATGTTTACACTCTGAGAATAAATGCAGTTTTATACTTCTGCGTCACTCTATCTCTCTTTCTCTCTCTTAGGGTAAAGCCTACGGTCAGATGCTGCTAGACTTGAAACTGACAGGACTGCCTGACCTCAAGACACTGGTGGAATGAGACAGAAGAGGGAAAGAAGGAGTAATTGAGAGACAATGGAAGACGGTGAAAACCAGTGAAGTGTGGAAAACAGAGACGTTAAAGTCCTTAAAATCATGTTATGATTTTTTTTTTTTTTGATAAGATAGTCCTTTATTAGTCCCACAGTGGGGAAATTCACGATTTGGTGTTTCCTACAATTTCTCAGCGCAATAGATCTACCTCAAAATTTGATTTACCCCCTTTTTCATTCAATATAGATCCAATAGCTTTGAGATATTCTGCCATCTAAAAAACTAGAAGGTGACTAATCGGAGGGCATACAGGTCCCAATGTTCCCCTATATTGAACCCTGTTGTTTATTCAACCCTTAGCCAAATTCAAATAACTATTAAAGTTATCCATGTCATAACTGGGTGATGATAGCAAGTGTGTATTGGGTTTGTAACAAATAAATGCAGAATGAACGTAACAAATAAATGCAGAATAGACATGTTCTAGAATGCAATTAAAATTTGGATCATGAAAATTTAGGATCTAAGCATTTTGTAAAGCTTTGGTTTCATTCTTTGTGCATTTCCCATCCTTCCACACAGTTTCATGATAATTTCTCATGACCCTTACAAGAAATAGACAGAAATCTTGAAATGAGAAAGTAAAAACAAAAACATTAACTCATTTATCTGCCTTCAATCCACAACTTGAGGTTCTTTTTTTGCCATATAATCATCCATTTCTCTACCAACTACAGCACCCAGAACAAGGCTGTTGTTGTTTTTCCACAAATTTCTGTCTTCAAACCACTGAGGATAATCGAACCAATACGTCACCTGAATACATGATGTAATGAATTATCGAAAGCAAGTCAACTTCTTTTATGACTTTCTGTGAAAGAAGAGCTGCAAACACAGAACGTTTCTGTCTGGTTAGCTCAAACCGGTTGTGGCTTTGGGGAACATTTGTGTGGGTAAATGAAAGCATATAGTCACAATCTGGACTTGAGTTCCATATTGGCTGCGGGGGTGGGGGTGGGGTGGTGGGGACTCCACAGATGCCTGCTTGCGGCTTGTTCACCTCAACAGGACCCGGCTCCGATTTTTGCCGCCCCGTAGGAATGGTGTCTGTTTCCACTGACCTGACTCACTCGCTCACAGGCAGTCTGTAATTGCAAACAGACTGAAGCCACCGCAATCACTCCACAGCTTCTGAATGTTCGTCTCATCCGCCTCATTTCCCCAAATCATCCCCTTTTTACACTAATCAGTTAAAAGGAAAAATAAATCATACTCTTTTCCTATGAGGAATTCTTTTCTGGTGTATCTTTTTTGTTTCCATTCAGGGTTCCAGGAAAACTGTTCACCCAACGTACCACTGACCCTTTCTTGTCTCAGGTATGTTTGAAATTCATCCTTCCAGAAATTAATTAAAAGCAGAGTTGTATGAGTATGAATGGGAAAAAACTTTAAAATCAACCCTTTGCTATGTTCTGCTTTAATAATACTGGTAGCAAGTCATCATGTCACCACTTCATTTGGAAATATGGAAAAAACTATTCACATTGATCACAAGGTTTGAAATTTCAAATTGGAAAAATCAGCAGTGCTATACGGTTTTTGTTTTGCTTGTTTCTTTGCGTTGTAGCTATTTTAAGGGTGTTCTCACATTTCCTTCTGGCAATATTTAGGTTGAAACACATTTTCAGAACTAGCAGTAATTGTCATTGAGCCTCAAATTTCATTCCAACATCTTGCCACCATCTGGAACATGTTCATCAAATATGAAATCTATTTCAGTAAAGAGAAGAGATGGAATAAACAGAAGAAGCTGTAAGGCATTTGTAGCATTTCTAAACAACATGTACTTGCATCTTTTTTAAGGGCTATAACCTGTATCCAAAAATATTATATTTGATCACTTATTTATTATTATAAGTTTTTACTTTGAATCTGTATAACCTAATTACAGTAATAGCTATTTAGTTATGTCAATCCACTTTTCAAGAAGATCAAGTCTAGATGGACTTCTTGTTATACAGCGACCCAATGGTCCACCGTGTCCCAGCATTTTGCAAGTGCAGCACAGAGAAACTGCCTTTAATGACAGTAATTATAACGGTAGTGACAACTGATCGATCTTGCTCCCGTTGTCCTTTTTGGAGACCGTAGGGAACACTTTACCTTACATCCTGAGAGAATACTGCTCTGGTCAGATTGTATGGTGCTGTTGGCTCTTTGGGGTATTTTTTCATACGGTTTGTAAGAGAAGAAATTTAAATTCCATGTTATTATGGGGAGCAAAAAGGTGCAAAAGGTTGATGCAGCAGAGATATAATCCTATACCAGTTCTGGTCAGTAGACCACACATGCAGTGGGACTGTGGGTCAGATGAAGATTAATTTATTTAAAGAATGATTTATAATATAACAATACGCCCCTGTGGACTGGAATGTGTTTGAACAAAAATTGCTTCAAAGCTTTTAAGTGACTGACGTTTGATAGAAGAGGGTTCAGTGTGTTCACGGTAGAAACATGCTGCCTCAATCTAAAAAAAAAGTCAAAATGCATGGTCTACGCAGTTTGAGAGGGGAAGTGCTTTTTTCCGGGGCAGGTTATTACTGTCACTACTTTCTATTATTCAGTTTGTCCCGTGTTTCTGACCTGTTGTACAAATGTGTCTGAAAATTAGTCTGAATACAATCACTGAAAGGTTAACAAAGTTTAAACTGTGGGAGAAAAACCAAATGTGCCACAAGACAGGGGAAGGAAAGTCCCAGAGAAAAAGAACTCACTGTCTTGAAACAACGAGAAAAAAAGGACCCTTAACTTGACTGGCTCTCTAAGAGGATGTTTGTGAACAGCCAAACTCGCAGCTTTGAGCCACATCACCATTAATTAAGAATCAACAAATCAAGCCATGGGTTCATCACAAGCTTTATAGCTAATTACAAAAGCGTCTTTCTTCTGCTTTTCTGTTGAGCATCACAAATGCATTTTAAACAGTAAATTGACTCTGCTATGGAAGACATGTAAAAAAAAAATTATATATATACAGTATATATACTGTATAAAATCTCATCCAGGCTGCCCTGCCATCTTCCCCTGTTCTGCGTCCCATTCAGCCTTACCAATCTGTCTTTGAATTATATCTCCACTCATCACAGAAATCATGAACTCTTCCAGTTCTAGTTCAGTCCTGTCACTGAGGTCTGTGACAGATGGACCTTGCACATGGAGAAATGTGACTGATGATGATGAGGATGAGGAGGAAGAAGAAGAAGAATTCCTCCTCTTGGTGTTGCACATCCAAATGTGCATAACATCTAGTGATTTTTGTTGGTCCCACAGGTCCAGAACTGGCACTGTAATTGAAACTGCGTGGGTACCGGGCATGCAGGTTTAAAAAAAACGATAACCATTCAAAAGACCATTTAAATTCATTGTCAGCAGCAAAAAAAATCCCAACAGATGAGAGTGAATCTTAATAGATTCGGCCTCTGACTGTGAAAGATGAATATTAACCACATGGGAAAACATGCATGTTCATTAATCAATATCAGGATCTGTTCACCGATTTGCCGTTGTCTTTATGTTGCTCAGACCGACAGACCGACAGGCAAAACAACACAAGGTCTCCCTCTGTCAGAGGAGGATAAAGGGAGATAAATGATGTCATCACCCTTCATTGTGTCCATTCTCTTTTTTTGTCTGCAAACTCAAACTCCTGAAGTTTGAATGAATAGCAGCTAAAGCAAACAGGTCGTGTCTGTTTCCACTTTGCACATCGAGATGATACAGCATAGCCAAAAGTACACAAACCTTCTGAACCATTCCACAATATTTGATTTGGCAAACATTTGGCAGAGAAAAGGTTAATGTGCTGCAATGTCCATTTTGAGACAGGCTTTGTTCACATCACCAGCATCACGATCAGACCTGGTTGTGTTCAAGGTTCACAATTCCTGCAGCTTGTATCCAGCTCAAATGTGAACGCATTTGTCCTTCAAACACCAGACTGGATCAATACGTTATCTGATCAACCAAAACACACGTTACTGAGACGATTCACGGTATTCAAACACAAACGGATGCACAAAAAGTGAATGTATGCATAGCATTTAGCTCTAGTAGACAGCAAACCGATCATCTTCTGATCCTAATCAACTGACTATCTGCATTCTTGTCATCATTTGTCCTGTTATTTGGTTGCATGGCTGTAACTGGATGAAGAAGTTCTGAGCTGTGTGTTCATGTCAGATCGGATTGAATATGCATCTGATCTTTTTTGAAAAAGAAAAAAAAAATCTGAATTGAATCTATACAGATCAAGGAAAATCACATGTTGTTCAAATTTGTGAACTCTGGCTGGTGGACCTTCTGTCTCCACTGTACCAACCCTTTGTCTTATCCATGTGATCAAATGCACTGATAATAATCTGCTGTGCTGATTTGACAGGATGACTTGTGATTGGCTGATGAAACAGATAACAAGCTGAGATAGAGATGTGGCAATCTGACAAGTTAGGGGTCTTTAGCATGTGGCAAAAACCTGCAGCATCACTCATCGCCTGGGATGATGCCAATTTAGCTTCATCCATCTCCCCTCACTGCAGGAGAGCGTCAACACCACGCAGGGCAAAACAAAACGCACACACACACACACACACACACACACACACAGAACAGTCAGATCTCATCACTCAGCTCTTTCACCTTTTCAGTGCGATCTGTTCTGTCAACACACATTCAGCAACTGAAATCTGATCCTGCTGCCATCAACTGACATCAGTGAGGCTGCCTCAGCAGGGGGTCACAACTCACTGCATTTGTTCCCTTGGATGGGTAAAATGATGCTTGTGTCCAATTAGTGAAAACCTTGCATTTTGGTCTTTGCATGTAAATATTGAATTCGGTATAAGATATGTTTTTGCATGTTTATTGCGTATGGCAAAAATGTTTAAATGAATCCCATTTTAGAAATATTTCTGTTTCTTTTCACAATGGCTTACCCATTTCTGAAAGTGTTAATTTGGAGGCTTTACTTCCTTCCTGCTGGCTCAGAGGCAGATCAACTTCACACCTTTGTATTGTTTACAGAGGATAGAGAGACACATTAGAGGATCAACAGTCCCACCATTAGCAGACTATGTAAACAAGGTTGGAGAGATGGTTTGTCATCGTTCAGTCATAGTTCCTGGACCTCATTCTAAGGCCCTTTAAAAAAAAAAAAGGGGGGGGGGGGGGTCATAAAATGCATGTAATTAAAATGTGTGTTTGTGTAAAAATTAAATGTGGACTCAGAGAAACTTTCCCATAATGCATCAGTAACTGCTGTCACTGTTTAGCCAAATAGCTGAGACTGCAATTCACACACGTACATGTGTGTGTTTTGTGTGTCTGTGTGTCTGTGGGGCCATTTGCTGTTTTATTTGGTGTTGTAACCTCAGCATTGCTTCACTTGAGTGTTAACCATGCCCTGCAGAGTTCCCATGATGCTCCACACTTCTGTTTGCATGTGTATATCTCCACTGATAACCGTGGATATTTTACCTTTTTTTAAAAACATTTGATTAGGCCTAAATTTGAGAAAATTCTCCAACTTCTTTCTATGTTTTATGTGTTTTATTGTAGTTGTTTTGCTTCTAACATTCATGTATCTTAAGTAATGAGACAGAGATGTATTCTTTGATTCAGCTCTAACCATTACTACCTTTCTCATGGCAGATGTTTATACAGTTTTGTATTTTAAACACAGTTTTTATTTTATTTTAAACATGTCTGATGGTTAGAAAGGCTAAGATGGATAATTTAGTACTTCAAAATGTCTTGTGTTAAAATGTTTTATGTCCTCATGTAACCCTTCAACACAAATTGTAAATTAGAATAATGCGAATGGAATGACTCTCTTGGCTACACAATTTCTTTCAAAGATATGATAAACTTTTCTGGAGAATGTACAGACACTAGTAACCCAGGATGACACAGTCTTTCTTTTACAACTTTTAAATTTTTTCTTATTTAAACCAGTTCTCATTTATAATTCATTCTTTCACATTCACACACCAATATGAGACAACAGAGGCAATGTGGGTGAAGTTTCTTGCCAGAGGGCACGACTTGGGTGGAGCGGGATTCAAACAGCCAACCACAATGTTAAATGATGAACCACTTAACCATCTAAGCCACAGCTGCCCCCCAAGTCAAGATTGTTCAATGCATCAATGTTCTGTGTTTGTTTCAGTTTAGTTTGTCACATAACACAAAAATACTATCGTAGATTTTGGTGTGAACTCAGAATAAATGTGCGTTCAGCTTTCTGCTGGATCAGTGTGCCAATGCAATTCATTAATTTGAGTATTTTTTTTCCACTTGTGATATTAGTTATGATTTAATTATCAGGCTGATGCCTTCATATTTTATATGCCTGTACAGTATATTTACTGTATATTCCTGGTGTAAAAATGCATACAAATGTGTAAATAAAGATGGAATTATTAGGAATACATAGTATGTACGCCACAGGTTCAAATTCTTCATTCGTCCCTCCATCCTTTTAAAGCATTAGTGACACTTTTGTCAACTGGCAAATCACTGTGTCCATCCCTGATTTGGACAGTGATGGGTGGGCAGAGAACACAACGGTTCACATCAGCGTCCTCCCCGTCCTGTTCATTCATTCAGTCTCTCTGAGCAGTCGTGACGTCACGCGGTCTTTCCCCCCTCCTCCAAATTTCTTAAGGAGTCGGGAGGACAGAGACGCAGAAAAGTAAAAAGCAACACAAGTTTTCTCTCGGTCTACTCCAGCAGATTTCCTCTGTTACAGTCATGCTGGACACGCTCACCTTCCTCCTGGAGAAACTCTTCATCCTCGCTCACATCAAGTTGTCCAGCTTGCTGCCTCTTCTGGGCGGAGAGCCGCCTCTTTCGAAGCGCTGTGATCGGGATGAAATCCCCCCGCAGCCCGCTGTAGCTCCTCAGAAGTTCCAGCGGGGTGACCTGCTCGAGGTCCCACGGACTCTCTTTACCCACTTCGGTATCTACCTGGGCGACAACCGTGTGGCGCACCTCATCCCGGACATCCTACCGGTGCTGACAGCAGACACGGCGCAAATCCAGGCGATGGTGACCAACACACGCTTGTTGCTCGGGGTACTTTCTAAACGCGCAAGCATACGCGTGGATTCGGTGGAGGATTTCGCGTACGGAGCAGGGATCCTCCTCAACGCGATGGACCGGACCATGCCCCAGAGTCCACTGCGTGGAGAGGAGGTGGCCGTGCGGGCGGAGCGGCTGGTGGGTACCATATCCTACAGCCTGCTGTGGAACAACTGTGAGCACTTCGTCACTTTCTGCCGTTACGGGTCGGCGCAGAGCCAGCAGACAGATAAGGTGAGGATCCAGACACCATTGGCGCATTTTACGCACCTGGCAGCAATTTTTACGCACAGCGAGGAGCGAACGCTTTGATATCCTTGGCGGTTATAACTTCACTCTAATGTCCTTCCATCGTGTGGGTTGGTGTGAACAGTTCTGTGGGCCCTGCAGAGAACAGATGGAGACGTAAAAAGCTTTGAACCTCACTGCCAAACGACATGGTTTAGTGTCACAGGAGACAAAGGAGTAACCAAACCCAGAAAGATATTCACCACAGCTGTTAGTGAACGCTTACAACAACTTCCTATCAAATCTGATGTTGGTTCCAGTATATATGAGTTCATAATACAGGTTTTTTGTATCCATGTTTCTTTTGCACAGCTCTAACAATAGTACCCAGTGTGCTGCCTCGTAAACTGCAGAATGCAATGAGCCAAAGTTCCCTGTGCTGTCCTGTTCAGTTGTGTCTGCTCTCTCTCACTCCAGTACATGAACTCAGATGAGTAGTTCAAATGTTTTTGCACCCAAAACCATCAGTCCCATGATACTGTGACTCCATGACCATGAAAACCTGCCTTGGTTTGATTGCTTTTATAATTATTCTAGAAAAAATATATTGCACAAATCGTAGGTTTCTTCAAAGACTAGATCAGTTAAGAAAAGTTTGACAAACTGTATCAAAACTGAAAGCACAGTTCATTTATAATCTCAGTTAAATCTATAAGTTTATATAATTATCACACAGCATTGAATTTTCTGTGAGCGCCTTAAATTTTAACATTCTGGTTGACCATATCCAGAATAATGTTCCAGATCAAACGGTTGTGTGCCATATCATATGGTGATGTCATCATGTTATTTTTTTCTGGTTATTATAAGTCAGAAGATACAATTTGTAATTCAATTGAAAACACCCTTTGAAAACACTCCGAATTCAGACATGATCCTGATCATCACCAAATTGGGATACCCTGCAACATCTCACAAAAAACTTTTTGTTGATCCCAGATAACCAAACTTCTGGAGGTAGTGACAAATAAAATGATCAAAACCACAAATGAAATGCATCACAGAAATGACCACAAAAACCACAAGTTAACAGTAAATTTTGAAGAAACTTGTTAAGATACTGTATAATAAACATATTTCAAATCCTTGTTCAGGTTTCAGAAAATGCTGTTAACAAAAACAAAAGGTGCTCATAAATTCATGTTGCTGCATCAAAACTCTTCACTGAGTGTTTGTACTTAGTTCTGTTGGTACTGGACTGATAATATGGACACTCCTCCAAGACCTGGTTTTAAGTTAGCTGTTGGGTACAAAAGCTTAAAAACAAGAACGACAGACTCGTCTTTTCCTCCCTCCACTTCAGTGTTTCAGCATGTGTTTTTAAACCAGAGGAAAATCTGGGTCACTCCACGGAAAAGTCCAGAGAACAAGAGCTGCATTCAGCCTGGAGCTAGAAACCTAACAGCAGCAGTCAGACCGTACAGATGACGATGATGATGATGATGATGACGAAGGAGGGTGGCAGAGCCCCTTTCACTCGTAGCCCCAATCGGAGCCTCTCCATTAGCATTCAGTCAGATCACAGAGGTAACCATCAGTTTCCAATTTTCACAGAAGGAGTCAAAGACTTCCTTTATCCTTCATGAATTCCCATCTAGCAAGTTAGCCGTAATTGACCCGAAAATGTGTCAAGAAGTTCAAAAATATGCTCTGTTCTGGTTTTTGAAGTCATTTGTAATGGAAAAGTAACATTTTTTGGATAGATGTATTCTTTAATGACCTCAAAACTTGGAAATTAAAAATCAAGCTTTAACTTCTCTCCGATGAGGATAGGATTCTAACCCACATATGCAGAGCACAATGGACGTCCCCTTAACCGTTCGCCCACCTCATCTCATATGTTCACCAGCATTCTAACATTAGTGTTAGCTTTGCCATTGGGCTAAGAAGTAATGAACAAGACACAAACAGTGTCAGCTTTTCCATCAACAAGAAAATCTCAGGAAATAAGTTTGATTTTTTTTTTTTCCTTTTTAGTTAGGAAACCCGTTTCTGTAGCACCAAAAACCCCAAATATCAATGTAAACAGAGTAAAGGAAGTCATGGCAGCTCAGGGTCAAAGTTCAACATTTTAAGGGCCTGGACATTGCATAGGTGTCACATTTAACAAAAAAAAAACATATCAGTTTGACATTTGAGTCTGATGACTTTTTCAGCGTAAAAACATGAATTTAATGAATTTTTGGGCCCCACGATGAGCTGGCGTCTTGTCCAGGGTGCACCCTACCTTTCTCCCATTGCCAGGTGGGACAGGCACCAGCAGACCCATGACCCACAAGATGGATGAGGGGTTGGATAAGAGTTTGACAATCTTCTCTTCAAGAGGACGAATGAATAAGCATAAATGTAGTGATGGGAGGGGTTTATTTGTCCATTCAGACAGTGTGGTTCCACTCACTTCCTATATCTCAGAGAGTTCTTGCTTGACCCAGTTCCACTCCCTAACCTAAACATTTGACCTGACTGCATCTGATAGCCCGGCCTGCTTCTTATTTGTTCATTAAGTGGGGGAGATGGGGGGCGGGGATAACTAGCAGGGGCCACAGGGCCCCCCCTGAAGCATAAACAACAGGTCAATTATATTCTTGGTTCTTTAACTAGACTAGTGGGAGAAGTTGTAAGTTTGCATGAAGATGTCAGCTCCAACATCTTTATGAAAAAGGACTGCTAAATAGATGCATAGTTTTTTTCAGTATATGGAGTTTTTGTACTTCTATTCATAAAACGTCTATCTTGACCTTGAAAAGTGATGCCTCGTATGTTCTATCTACCTTCCTTCCATCCTCTACTTTTCCTCCATCATGTCATCGTTTTTTTGATCTGGTGATGAAGATCGGCGAGTTGGGAGATTATCGATCAGGTGAAAACCTTCTAATAAAAAGCTAGAATTCTCCAATCATTTGTCCCATTTGGCACCAGATGAAATGTAGCTGTGTTCTGGTGGGAGGAAATGAATAATGGAGCCAGATTCAACAACGCCATAGCAAACCTCCAGGGGCCCCACACCAAAAGTCAGATACCCCTTTTGTCCCTTTTGAAGCTATTCTGCTCCTTGTGAATATTCAAGTGAACATGACATCCAGTTGAACCATTTATGAAAAAAAATCTCATGCAATGATTCCTTCAAATTTAATTACTTCCCAATTCCTAGTAGTGCATCAACAAATGTCATCAATAAATTATCACATGCCAGTGTTGTCAAGTGCACAAAGGGATGCTGCTACTAATCTGAATTGTAAATCAGATATCTGACTAGTCATTTAGTGATCCTGTTAGTTTAGTTCAACCATGAAATTATCGAGTAAGTTGCTGATTAATTTCATGATAAGCTAATTAACAAGTTGATCATTATGGGCTTGTTTTGTCCAAATCAACTCAAAGATGTTAAATTTATAGTAGCATAAAACTTAAAGGAAATATTCTCCTTTTTAGCTCAATCTTATCATTTTTGCTGAAGAAAATAGGGGAACACTTAGACAGTTAATTTTCTGTCCAATGACTGATTAATAGCTTATTTATAGATTTATAGACTGATTTATAGCTAAATAAAATGAAAAATGAAAAATTAAATTAAATACACTGAGATAAAAAGTTAGTTAATTTATTGGTTGATCAGAAATATGACCAACATCACAATTTCTCCAGCATATTTCGTGCTCTCTGACGACTTCATTGACAAATTAACTGTAGCTTTACAACTAAACTGATGCTTTTTCTCCTCTTCTAGTTTTGTGAGTGGCTTAAGTCACTGATCCGGGACCAGCGTTGTGTTCTCCTCACGGCTCTTGTTGGAGTTCTATCAATGGCATGTTTGGGAATATCCTTCAGTACCGCTTTGCCATCCCTCCTCATCCCCTTCACCCTGTGGATGGCAAGTTGAGAAGCTTCTGGAATATGGCAGTGTTTGAACTTCAGTCTGAGCCATCGTGTTGGAAACAGACAGGAAGGGGTCATCTGCAAACAAGCTTATTCAAGGTTATTATTGTGGTACTACACTAAATCACTAATAGCACAATAGTGACTGAATCTGCACTGAAGTTTAAGTTTTGTTTGTTTTGAGAATTTAGTATGAGCAACATTAGTCACCACGACTGATTAAATAAACACAAAAACAGCTTGTCCCACCCACACCTTGTAATTGACAGGTGACTGACAAAAACAGTGTAAGACTGCTGTGAAGGAGACCAAAGATCATTTAATAGTCGCTGCATCTTTTCAAAACTGCATATTTGTTTTGAGGTGTGATGTTATAATTCCATCCATCCATCCATCCATGTTTTTGTAGATGAGACAATTGTGATCATTTGGCTACAGGTAAACTCCAGACAAGATGCCAGCCCATCACAGCGAGTTTTTATTCTAATTTCTGTCATTTGTAACCGTTTCCCCCAAATCACATGATTAGAGGTTAAAAATCAGGTTAAAAGTGAATATTCTATCTGAATTCAGACATGACAGATATGTGTGGTCTTTATCAGTTCAATCAGTCCTGTTTATATCATTAAAACCTATAATGGCCCCTCAGTAAAGTATTTTCGTCCACCATGGCAATCTTACACGTCTGGTTAGCTGGTATTGGCCATGTCCCATGTTTTCCAAAAAAGTTCTCCAGAAATCAGTTGAGTAGTTATTGATGATTTTGTGAAAATATTTCCTTGTATTTTTAATGCCGCTAACAAACAAACAAAACCCTCACTTTTTTTTTACTACTCTGACCGTATGCACTATATAACATATACAGTACTGCATATATGTTTTCACGCATACTCATTCAATGATTTATCTAGATTGATGACAAAATTACATAAAAACTGCATTGGGTTTTGGTTCAATGAATTCAAAATCAATCAAATTTTGAAGGGGAGGGAGATTTCAGCTTTGTTAACAATTTGAAGTTTGTAAAATTTCTATGATCAATGTGAGGATTTTGAGGTAAAGCATTTTTCCATATTTAGGGGGTTGGGTATCTATGTGTGCTACAAACACACATTTGGACTTAGATATATTTCCATTAGGTGGTCTTTTAGCAGCTCTGTGGAAACAGATAAAAGACTAGACCCTGTAATTATGACCACTGTAGATTCATGATGGGGATCAGTCAGAAATGAATGCTGTGTAAACATGTCTGACATTTTAGTTCAGTGGAAAGGAAATGTTGGACCTTAGTGGAGGTATATGTTCTGTGCCACTTAATTAGTAAACATTTGACTGAGGAAGCCTTGACTCAAGCATCAGCTTGATATCTCAACTCTGTCACATCTCGTGTGAGTATGTGTTTTTTAAAAGCTCTTGAAGCAGTCACAAAGATTTGCTTCACATCTAGACTGTGTTTATGTGTACAGTCCAGCAGATAGAGCCCTTCTTTAAGTAACTAATCCTACAAAACCGGATTGCTCTATGACAGTCACAAATCTCAACTCAGACTATTTTGTATCATTGTCTAACATGATATTTCCTGTATTGTATGAAAATAAAGTTGATTTAGATTAAACTTGTGTGAATTTTCTCTGTGATGAATATCAGCATGCATGCAGTTACTAAAAGTTTTACAATGTACTGAAGTTCTGTAATTTTGTGTTAAAATTAAACATTAATTCAGAAAAGATTTCATGCAATCACAGTCATTTAAGGTAGAAAACCCTGATAAACACTGACCAGTAAAATTTTAACAACATTGAAACTTAAAGGAATGTAATTATTACACTCCTCTCTGATAGATAAACCGTGTTTGTCAGGGATGAATGGACCAATACTCCATTGATGTTGCTTTTGCTCTCTCTAGTGGCCGGTAGGGGAAATAATAATATACAGCCTGTTGTTCAATTATTAGGGTTTCTAAATTACTCCAAATATGTTGTATGTCGTTTTAAAATAAAATATTTCATAAACTGAAGAAATATTCTATAAATGCTAATTTTGAATCAAAGAAACTTTTAGATCTTCTTACTTTATTGCAGTTTACAAAAAACTTACTTCACTATCACAAAGAGGCTTTTCTGATTGGCTCATATCAACATTCTCAATGAATAGTGATGTTATGTATTCAGTAGCATCATCTCTAACCTGTGACACAGTAGTTTGATTCTACTCATTAAAGATGCCACATATTTCTTCTCCTGCTTGCTCATCTTCACACTTTGTAGAAGCAAAGAAAATCACCAATGAAACCACAGTTGTAGTTTTTCACTCAACATGCTCTTCCGACAGCACCTCATCCTGATCTTCATCACCAGACCAAAAAAATGATGACATGATGGAAGAACTGTACGGGATGGAAGGTTGGTAGATAGAACATACGAGACATCACTCAGGGGAGACCTATTGGTGAATCTCTGGATGCTGATCCCTCAACAGAATTCATCTCTAGGGAGGAAAGTCAGCGTTTCAGCCTTACATGAAAGAAGGGTATCGGATTTTTTTTTTCATCCTAATCCAAGTGATTCAAAAATGTTAAATCAATTATTTTTTAATGTTATTTAAAATACTAAAGTGAAATTGAAGTTTTTCATCCATATTCATCTTTTAATCTTACTCCTTTTCTTAGATACTTGGTATGTCATTTCCAATCACCTTCCAAACTCAACCCTTTCCTTCAGTGTTCTTCATTCCCTCCCAGCAGTAGTACTAGCAGGAGCTCAGCCCGTGTGTCGTGTGTGTGTGTGTGTGTGTGTGTTTGTGTGTGTGCGTGTGTGCGTGTGTGTGTGTGTGTGTGTGTGTGTGTGTGTGTGTGTGTGTGTGTGTGTGTGTGTGTGCTAGAAAGGATTTTGTAATTCATTCATCAGATGAAACTTTGATTTTTTTCTTATTGGTATTCTTGCAGATGCACATAAACCCCGATGTTCACATTATCTGAAGAATTAGGATTGCAGGGGAATCATGGAAGAAAGACAGAAAATGACAAAAAATAGCTTAATAAATAATAAGAAAAAAAATTAATGTATAAATGTATAATCTAATTACAGTCTACTACACTACTAGTATCTATCTACATACTGGTGAAAAAAGTCAAACCTGCAATCTAATCATGTATACTTGAATTACACAGAGGATAATCTGTAAAAAAAATGAAATAACAATAAATCTAATTAAAAAATAATGAATGATAATTTGAGTTTGTTGCAAACGTTTTACTATGATTAAATTATTTTCAATCGGAATATTTTCCATTGATTATATTACATTTTTCATTTTGATCCGTATACGATATTTTATTTTATTTTGATTTTTGTTGGGGGGAGAGGGGGGTCGTTTGTGTTGTCCCGCCTCTTTTTCCCAGATGCCTATTGGTTTAGATTTGTCAATCTAAATTTCGTCCAATTGAGTGAAAGGAGTTTCAGGTAACGTTAATCTCGTTCGTTAAATTTTAATTTAATTAACGTACACCCTTTATGGGCAACTACTGGTGAGATTTCACATTTTCTGTTAACAAATTTGTTAGTTTTAGAATAAATGGCAACAGACCGAGCTGTATTTGATTGAAATCTTTGCATTTTAAACTGCATTTGGCGAAATAAACAAGTGGACTGAAGTTTATAGGGATGCTAAAGTTTCTGTTTACGGAGGCGCTAGCATAAGTTTTGACATAGCGGCAGTTGCTATGATAGTTTTTTAAAAAATATATTTTATGTTGTTTTTAGATATTTATCTCCTGAATGGATTAGTGTAGTTTGCATAGTCTTGTTATCAAGATAATCTGTTCACATTACAGGTTAGTGAGGCTCATTGGCTGGGGTTAGGGGTTTCCGGGCGTATGAATGTGTTCCAAGTGGGCGATAGAAACTAAATTAGTTAATTATTTTTTTGTAAAGAAGAAGAAATAGTAGTTTTAATGATAAAATATTTCTCCATTTATGGATGAACAGGTATATGTTTTTGTTTTTTTTAACCATTACCTTCATCTAAATACTAAAAAACTGAGAAAACAAGACAAGTTAGACTGCTAGCTAGCTATACTAGTTGAGGTTAGCATATTTATGTTAACCGATGAATATAAAGCAGAAGGCAGACATTTATCAATTTGTAATTTCTTTTAATTAAAGGGTAAACACATTTTAGAAAGCCATTCTTAATCGTTTTACTTAACTTAATTATCAATCTCTGATCAATATTTGATCAGAATATTGTACAGCCCGTCATCACGTTACAGTTAATTCATATGTTTGGAAGCATTGGCTGCTTCAACGTTGTAAGCTAACCTAAAAGATAATACCCTTTATTGGTTTATCTGGCTGCATTTAATGTCATTAACTTCAGAATTTATACAAGCTATATATTTCACACCACCAAGAAGCAGAAGAGCAATTTTATGTTTGGTTGATAGAAGATGGCACAGAGTCAGACTGGGGAGATGGAGGGAGACTTTGGTAAAGTTAGTCCACCGCAGAGCGAGGAAGAGTTCAGGGCCTGCAACAGACAGATGGCTCTGCTGGCCCTGATGGAGAAGACGGGGTACAACATGCTGCAGGTGAACGGCCAGAGGATGTACGGTGGACCACCACCAGGTGCGTGAAAAGCTAACAGAAGCTCATGGTCAGTAGAGGGCTGCACTGTGAAGGGATATCAACATAATCCAGTGTAACCCAAGGAATGTCAGGGTGGACAAACTAAGGACAATGACTGCGATGATTTGGTGTCTATTAAGTTGTAGTAAGCATACAATTTAAAAAACAAACAAACTACTGCTCTGTATGAGGATCAATAAAGTTGATCCTTCTTATTCTTCTCCACCCCCCCCTCCACATCCTCCCCTCATCTTCCTCTTCCTCCTCATACGAATACATGACAGTAATGTCAGGATATGAGCTGTTTGAAGAAATGTGAATTTTCTCTCTCTTGTGTAGTTTTGTTAGTGATATGAACGATATGTAAAGTATAGAAATGTATTATTCCAAGCAAACACAGAGGTAAAACAAACAATTTACAAATGAATAAAACAAACTTAAATTAAAATCGTAAATAAATTTGTAAGGAAAAAGCATTCAAAACTTTATGTTCTGCAAGTTCATCTTCCTCCATCTGCTCCTGCCTCTGGGTATAACCGCTGTCTCAGGCGTATGGTATTTATTGATGTTAACCTTGGGCTTATGCAGGCAAAATCATTGATTGCGGCAGCAGAGCTTTTCGTGTACTGTTGTGATGACAGCAGATCCATAGCTACTTGTTAATTGGTCAAGATATACTGTGATTGTAGAGAAAGAAATAGAAATATATATAAAGTTATATTCATAATATATAACTTTCAGTCTCACTGAGCTCTGTGATTTGTTGGAAGAAGAAGACCTGGGTGAATTTTTTAATTGGTAAATTCAATCTAGATTGGGATCAAATGTGTGTTCACTTCAGATCTGTATTCTGGTGCCACAGGTTGGGAGGGCCCACCACCCCCGCGGTTCTGCGAAGTGTTTGTGGGGAAGATTCCCAGAGATATGTACGAAGTCGATTTGGTCCCTTTGTTTGAAAGAGCTGGAAAGATTTACGAGCTACGACTGATGCTGGAGTTCAACGGAAACAACCGTGGCTACACCTTCATCATGTACACCAACAGGTAACTGTCTGCCAAGTAAAAAAGCAAAATAAAGATGAATGCTTCCATTTGTTTGTATTTAAATCCCAAATTTATAATGTATAAAGAAACAACAGCCATATTCAATATTTGTGAAGATTTATTCGTCAAACTTCACATGAGGAAGTTTCTCTGAGTTAAACTCAGTGGTAGTTGTTTAACTCAACGGTGGGTATAAAAATATAATTCCATGTGGCTTTTTTATAATTTTACTTGTCTAAGTTAACTTTTACATATTTAAACCGAAAATACTCATGCATCAATTATATGGCAGTAATGTTGAATGCAGAGAATGTTCAATTACATAGTTTAATTGTTAAACATCTTTATAATCAAGAAAGAATCTAGTCTAATGAGCCTAGAATGTGGAATAAATAATACTTTGACCCAAGGCAAATTTATGTATTTGTAAATAAGTAAGTACCTATGGTCACAATTTAATCTGTGCTGCTTCAGGTTCATGTTTTTTTCAGCGTGATTGATGAAGTGATTATTGTTATGTCCAGAGAAGATGCTCGGAGGGCCATCCAGATGTTTGACAACTATGAAATCCGTCCTGGGAAGTTCATTGGTGTGTGTTTGTGTCTGAACAACTGCCGCCTCTTCATCAGCTGCATCCCCAAAGACAAGACGAAGGAGGAGATTGAAGAGGAGATGAGGATGGTATTGACACAACAACATGTCATTCAGCTCTATAGAGGAACTTTAAATGTTGTATGTTTGATTGGAAACCCTAAAAAAACATGTCAACATGTGGGAGAATCATGGATCATAATGTCAGGTGCTTAGACCTAAAACTAACTGAACTGACGTGATGAAGATGTGAAGGTAACAAAGTGATAATTCTGACATGACATTTAAAGGATGACAGCATGTTCAGATAACTTCTAGTGTAAGTTTCTTTAAGTTTCAATAATCAAGATTCTGAAACTGGTAATAAATAAATCGTCTGAATCAGTGGCAAATAGTTTCAAAGGTGTATCTGGAAAAAAAAGAAAAATCAAAAATTAAAGTCAAAGTAGTAAGAATGAAAATTTGTGTCATTTACTCTACTAGAAGAACGCAGTTCATAGTGATCTCTCCTTAGAGATGGATACTGTAATAACACAGATTGGGGGATGAAATCCTGAATTGATGAACCCAAGTAGTGATGTAGCGGTGACATGACATAGAGACATATTTGTGTAGTCAGTGATGTGAACAGCTTGACCTGCAGTTACAGCTTGACACAATGTTGTTCCTTGACAACACACTCCATATTTGTCTTGTAAGTTAAGAAAATTAGATATTTTCCTTATAAATGCCGCGGTGCACTGGCATCATGCCCAGAGTTTCCCCTACCTCATTACATCAATCAGCTGCCATAGGCTCCAGCTCCCCGCGACCCGCCACAGCGGATGAAGCGTAGACAATGAATGCATGAATGTTTCAACTAAGAAGTATTTATTTTTCTTTTGGATATTAACTCTGTCCCTAGCCTATAACCATATCATACCTTCTGTCATCTAGATGGGAAAGCACCAGTTAACATGAATCAGAATCAGCTAATCATATGATAAAACACTGATCTCGGATGACATGGAGTTAAATAAAGTGGCTGTCATGAAGTCGGTTTCTCTGTGTGTGTCCCAGGTGACAGATGGGGTGGTGGACGTGATCACGAAACACAGCTCCACAGATAACACAATGAACAGAGGTTATGCTTTCATCGAGTATGAATCCCACAAAGCGGCAGCCATGGCCAGGAAGAGACTCATCGCTTGTAACAATGGTGACACACATCTCTGCCTCCTTTTTATTACACCTGTCTTCATGCTCATCCCTACTTTTCACCAGTGCACCTACACAACTACCTGAGTGTTACTTATGTCTCTGTCCAGCAGAGGGGGGTAGAACATTGGATACTGTACTTCAAGACTGAAAGGGAATATAAGGAAGTGATTAAGATTCACTCTGTTTCTAGTTTATTTGGTTAGAAGCAGAAGATTTAGGCTTTAGGGAAAAAAAAGAAAAAACAAGTATTATTTGTCAGCTGTTAGCAATCATCAAATCACACAAAACAGTGTGATAGCACAACACAACAGATATGGCAAGTGTGTCAGGACACAACAGCTTTCTTTACAAAACACAATGGCTACAGTTTATTAACTGTATTTTAATTTCCATACATCTCTGTTGCATGTATTTAGTGGTGGTAGGAGGAGACTTACATTCTCCAAAGTCCCATGTCCTCATGTGGATTTGAACCCATGACCTTCTTGCTGTGGGGCAACATCAGTACTCACTGCCTACACTTTTGTTCCAGTTTAGTTTGATTTGGTTATTGCAAGCATTTCACCAACAGTTTTTTTTTTTAATAAACTGACATATATTGAATAATTTGTACATCAAAATTATTCAATGCATGTCAGTGAAAAATACAGCTGTGTAATCCAACACTGAAGTCAAGATGTGTGACTTTATTGTTGTAAATATAAAAAATATAGCTGAAAATATAGCAGCTTGTCAAACAATCTGTTAATTTTCATAAAACTAGACGAACTTGCTCACAGACATGGATGACAAAAAAACACTATTTGAGGTTATAATGATTGATCATTCAATCAAAGGGCAGCTCAATGAAAAGGGCTTCACACTGAATATCATTTGTGTCAAGTTAAAGTTTCCATGGGAAAATATTTTCATTTGAACAAAAACCGACTGGTGTTTTTACTGTGTGTCCAAAAATTGCACCAGGTTTCCACATGCCCACTTTCCAACAAGTGATGTAACATTTAAAAGGCTATAAACAGATGCTGGTGAAGTGTTCAATCATCAAACTGAACTTCATGTAGGATGAGAAAGTTAAAACTGCACCACTGATATTTTCAAACCAACTGTCCTCTGAATGAACAATCATGTTAGGTGTGCTTCAGTGACTGTAACGCTGGCTATTTCATGTAAAATCAGCCTGTGGGTCCTCTTCTCTGCCTTGTGTGTGATGTCTCCTAGCAACGATAGTGCGGCTATGTGTTATTTAGTCATGAAACCAGATGAATAACACAAACAGTTTAGTAAATCATTCTCCAGAACTAGACAAGGCCATTTCTAGACATGCTGTGGGGTAACTGCAACCATTTCCCATCACTGTCTCTGTCTGGCAGTGCTGCTGCTGCCCTGCACGCAAATAACGACTTTCTCTTTCATCCCCACGACCACCCCATAACCACCTTTGAGTGAGCTCAACACTGTCTCATCACTCCTGAAATGAGGCAGTTAGCTGGTCTTCTGAATCTTAACTCACGTGTCTTGACACTAGCTTGACACTTAGATCTCGCTTCACCACGACTGACTGACACAATGCCCCCGTTGAATTGTAATGCAAATGTATAAATCTTGTTTTCCACCCCTTGTACCTAAGTTGGAGTTGTTTTATCGAAGTGCAGTGCTGCAGAAGTGTGACGGAGCTGCGTTAAACGGCTCCCCGTAGAATCGGTAGATGCCAGGTCCATTGTGCAGCAGAGATTTATGAAACTGATTTTGCGCAAACATTTATCTGAGGTCTGGGCAGGAAGTATGTTGTGGGGATTAGAGAAATCAATGAGCGTGCTGTGTGGTCTACTTTGATGCCACATTGTCCGTCATGTGATTCACTACATTTGTCAGAGGCAACGCTCCCATCTGCTTATTTAATCTATAAACAGGAGTGTTCACCTGAAAGCACATTTATTCCTTGGGAACGCTCCGTGAATATTTTCACTACCTCCAACATTATCAACCACAACCACACAACCATACCTCTCTGTGCATGTCTTTGTGATTATGGAGGTTTGTATGTAGGTTACTGACTGAAATACATCAGGACTACGGGGTACACGTTGCATGGATGACGGCCAAATCTTAGTATTTGGAAGCAAATCAGGTTGAGAATGTATGGGAACCTTTAGGCAGGGTTAGGCTTTTGAAGAGTGAAATGGCTGCTCAGAAACGAATTACTGTACATCTACAACATGAAGAACTGCGTAATTACAACAAAGTATGTGGCAAAATCATCATGAAGCATTTTTTCTTCTTTGAATAAGGTTGACTTGATGCCACAAACACAAATGCTTAACTGAGGGTTGAGTAGTTGATCTCCTAAGTTGACAGTTCCGGCTTTGATTTTCCAAGTTATTGCCCTTTGCATTAGTTAATATTGCGGCGCTGCCTTTTTTTTTTTTCTTCTTTTCAATCAGGAAAGTTCCAGTTGTGGGGTCACAACCTCCGGGTGAATTGGGCCAAACCTGAGAAGGTCATGGAGGAAATGATAATGCAGCGTGTTCAAATCCTTTATGTAAGTACACATCTGTGCGCTCGCCCACACATGCACATGCACACACAGTCATGGGAAACTGAAACAGTTGCTGGAATTCAGTGAAATGTACTGTTTAGGGTTTTTTTCCCCCTGTCTGTCTTCCAGGTACGTAACCTGATCATGAGCACCACTGAGGAAACTCTGTATGAGGCGTTCTCTCACTTCAAACCTGGATGTGTGGAGAGAGTCAGGAAGCTCACAGACTA
This sequence comes from Antennarius striatus, assembly GCF_040054535.1. Taxonomy (NCBI): domain Eukaryota; kingdom Metazoa; phylum Chordata; class Actinopteri; order Lophiiformes; family Antennariidae; genus Antennarius; species Antennarius striatus. Next base: position 4,917,714 of record NC_090798.1, on the reverse strand, counting down.
CGCCTTCATCCACTACCACTGCCATGACGACGCCATGACTGCTCTAGACCTCATGAACGGAGCCTGTATTGATGGTAACAGCGTGGAGGTAATGCTGGCCCGACCCGCCTACATCAGAGAAGGGAGCGGAACCGGAAAGCGGTGCAACAGCAGAGGATCTGAAGAGGGAGCGTTGGCAAGTAATGGGACGTTCTGCCTGGACGGAAGCAACGGCGAGATGGGAGATGCTATGGAGAAGTGCTTTCCACTGAGATCAATGTCTGTCCCAACTCACCCAGGAAGCCCCATGAGCACTACGACAAGAGGTGGGGGCCAAGGTCATTGTTACTCATTATTTATCACAAATTAGTGGTTTGATTCGCAGCTCCTAGTCATTTCCACATTCCTATTGGTATGACTGCAAAACATGGCCACCTTAGAGAGGAACAATTCGTAGCAGAATCTGACAAATTAACTCCTTCAGCCTGGACATGACGTGTGCTACAGCTTCGTTTATCTTTATTAGCTGTGTAGACGGCTTCCTGAGTAGTTTCTAGTTTCAGAAGTTTAAGCAGCTTTCTCTTATGCATTACAATCCACATTAATCACTGTTTTATCTTGACACCAACACGATCCATCCATCTTCTAGAAGACTGCAGGCAACAGTAGGGGTTCGCATGATAGACAAACAAACACTCACACATGCTCTACTGACAATTTTGAGTGACCAGTTCACCTTAGTTGATTGTTTTTTGAGGTGAGAGGAAGCCGGAGTACATGGAGGGAACCCCAGCAAACATGGGGAGTAGAAAAATAGTCCGGAATCAAACGTTGTTGCTGTGAAGTGAAAATGCAAGCCACTGTGCCACCGTGTTGCTCGCCGTCACGATAATAATCAGAAAATGAATGAAAACTCCAATTTAATGCAGAAATGTTCCGAAAATGAGAAAAGTTTTGGAGCCAACTCTCCCACAAATGGACTGTGAAATATTTATGAGTGGAAAGATGTCCAACTGCAAGAGACGATGGGAGGCGGTAGTATATGGAGGGATTTGTGGAGAGATGGAGAAGAGAGACTCCAGGGAAAAGGAATTACATATTCACTTTGGGAGTTAGCGTTGAATCTGTCTATTCCCTCTGCTGTGTGTCTGAAAAAAAAAAAAGCACTGATTAGAGCTGGGAAGAAGAGAGGAGAATGACAAGGCGGTTCAGCCGTGTTGTGAGCTGAGTGTAAGATCTGGAGAGGAGGGATATCCAGGGGACGGATTTAATATCGGTTCAGTAGCTGAATGGCTTCAAAACAACTTGATGTGCAGTTACAGTCTGACAACTACATTGACTGTAATTACAATAATTAAGCATTTAAACCTCTAGGGGTAGGGGTAGAGAAATCTTTATAGCAGAGCTCTGACCAAGGATTTTCAACTGGATGATATTGTTTTACAACGCTGTAGATAAAAGTTGCTTTCAATGCGGTGGTGTGAACTCGCCCATCTCTGCTACATCTAGGTTGGCTGACGATATTGTCTGCCACTCAGCTTCTAAATATCTAGAAACAAATAATCCTCATAGAGATACATCAGTCCATCTATGCCTACAGCAGCTAAATGAAGTTCAACCCTTACCGGTACATATATGGATCAGGAGGGCTGGAACTGCTCTACACTGTACAACCAAACAACAATATGATTTATTTCATGGTGATGCAGGGATTTTTTTTTCAGAAAAAAAAAAAAAAAAGATGTTTGTAGTGCTTAGGAAAGTTATCAAAAAACCTCAAAAGTCCTTCACTATCTGGTGCCACAACAATCTTTAACGGCTTCCTGTCTGATCAATGCTTCATTCTTACACCAGGGTTTAAACAAATTGGTCTATTTTTGTGCATATAAAGGCAAAAAGTAAAAAGTATTCCACAAATAAGAAAAGAAAAATGCAGGGTCTGTTTCCAGTTCTACACCAGGAACTCTTCTGGTCTGAGACCAGAAGAGTTCCTGGTCTCAGACGAACCCTCCACAAAACCTCAAGGTCAACCAACCAGTCAGTTGGCAATGGATGAGATCAAAAATAATTATTTTAATAGTATTGAATCCAGTTGTCTATTTTCCTTAAGAGATTGTTCATCAACACAGACGTGACAATTTAATGCCTGTATACCCACGAAGGTGTTGACGGCAATGAACTAAGGCTGTAGCCGGATTTGATTTTCATCGTAAATCCTCAGTAGCTTCATTCTGTCAGTCCTAAGTGTTTTGTTATTAGGCAAAAACCGAAATGACAAAATGTTTGCTCCACTTTGCAGAAGCCCTGTGTGTGAGTCAACCTTTTCTATCTAATGAGCACTAACACCAATCCTACATGTGTTTTTGCGTTTTTGCCCTCAGAGGACCCGGACAGGTACGTGTTTCACCTCCTTCCTGGAACCCCTCTCTCCCCCACCAGCCTGCAGGTACTGAAGCCAAGTCAGATCAGATCTGCCGTCAATCTCCTCGACTTTTACTGCATCCAAAGCTGCTGGTCCCTGCCGCAGTACCAGCTGTTCACCACGCCTGGACAGGACGGAAAACGGCTGCTCCTTTACAAGGTCTTTAAACCAACACACAGATACAACAACTGGCTAGTAAATAACAACATACAAGAGGAGACAAGTAAATAACTGCAACAGAAGTCTAGTAAACAAACGACATGAGAGTGGAACACATCTATCATTTCACCTTCTACCTTTCATCCTGTATATTCCTTTCCTTTCACAGCATTCGTCACAAGTCAGGAACAGAGCATACAGTTAAAAGCAAACGATTCAACCTTTGTGGTCTTTTTATTCTGTGCAGTTTTTGAAAATGTCATCATCAAAAGAAGCAAACCGTCAGTGTTTCGTCATTGCTTGTGTGTGTGTGTGTGTGTGTGTGTGTGTGTGTGTGTGTGTGTGCGTGTGCGTGTGCGTGTGCGTGTGCGCTCACACATGTGTAGGTGGTGATCCCATCCTTACAATGCACCTACGTCCCTGACAAGTTGTGTGTCCAGCTGGAGGACGCAAAAGAGCTGGCAGCCAAGATGGTCCTTCACAAGCTGGGTACTGTTCAAAACACACACACACACACACACACACACACACACACACACACACACACACACACACACACACACCTGGGGCGGAGGCATGAATCCAGCTGAACATACTTGTGGTGTGTGTAGTGTTAGCAGACATTCACATACGAAGTCCCCCTGCTGGGATGTTACCGTTCAGCTGTTTCATTCAGTCTGAATCAACAGGGCAGTTTGCTGAGCGGGGGGGGGGGGTTGCCCACAGCTGCTGGACAAGCAGATTTAAAGTAGAAGTAGATGAAAGCAACGCAACTTAAGTGACATTTTGTTGAAAGCGGTGGCATTTGGCTGCCGGATTTTGAAATGTCTACTGGACCTGTACGGGTTGGCATGTCTCTCTTTCCTCTGCTGAGTTTTAACAAACTCACAAATGACGTCCGCTGCAGACATTCAGTTAGGTGTCCTATCTCTCCTCTGATCCACTTGATCGTTCAGCAGGTACTGCCTGATGCCTTGTCCAGACGCTCAGCTGCAGACTTAGATAAGCTTTGTTTTCAGCCCCTCTCATGTCAATGTTGCTTTTAAACTGAAAAACCCACAGTCATCCAAAATACCTTCTCCAGCTGTGTGAACATTACAACCATCACAACCAACCTTAACCCAAATCAATCAGTCAGTCCGTACATCCGCCCATCAATCAAACCATATAATTAATTGCTGTACTTAAACAAATTATTTTAGATCTGATATTGATCCCATTTAACTCAAGATCACAGTAAAGGAAAATCAACAGAATTTATTTCTGGACTTTTAATGGAGGGATGCTATTATTTTCTTAAATGAATTGCAATCTCAAAACGGTGAAGACAGTAGGAGCTTTTCTTCACCGGATGCTTGTTCGACCCAAAGTTAAATATTCTGGTCTGGTATTACACCTACATATACAGTTTGGGCCAGACCAACCCTAGAATCTGTTCTTGTTTCCAAATGAGGTTTTTGATTCTGTAACATAAAGATGTGTGTGTGTGGGTTTTTTTTGCAGGAGACGCCTTCTAAAGGAAGGTTTAGCAGCGAGCAGACAAGGAGGAGAAAAAGCAGTTTCTTATCATATTAGCCACGACATATATTACATCATACATATATTCACTTAAGTTTCCATGATCACTGTTCTTCAGTTCGTCACTGTTCTTTTTTATGTCGATTATTAAAGATTGTGTTTGTTAGCATTGTTATGGCCCCAGGGCCTAAGTTGTAGGAAGATTGTGTCTCTTGTTTATGTTAGTAATGTACAGTTCACAGATATATGTGTTCATTATGATCTGTGTTCTTATAGTTTCACTGTTGTCATGTATCATTTATGAAATAAAGTTGAAATGAAAGGGGAGAATCTGTTTGGGTTTTTTTGTATTTCAATCATGTCATCTCTCCTGAAGCTCTTTACCCTTCAAGTATTAGCTATTTCTCTGATAATTGTAAACCTGCCAGAAGATGAAACTGCTTTGACTGCTGGGCAGATTTCACAGAGAGAGATAAAGTAGGTCTGGTGGTGATGCCGCAAAATCTAAACACTGTTACAGTAGCTATCGGAGTTTTAACTGAGGCCCTCTGCAGTGCCGTCGGGGCCGATCGCCAGCGTTCCAGCGATCTGCTTCTGAGACGTTAAGCTCAAATAGAAAGATTTGATCTCAAATAGAAAGATTTGATATGTGGTCTGACTGATGGTGTGCCGACTGAAAGAAGACACTTGTGCTGCTGAATCCTTCACTTGTAGGGGTGAGTTTTACTCAGAGTTTTACAATCTAATGATTGTGTTTGACACTTGCCACATAACACAAGACACTTGCAAACCAAAATCAATCTAAACATGCTTCCCTCTCTGTCTGCCACTTAAGCTGAATTGATTTTTTTTTTTTTTTTGCAGTACTGTAATTAACTTCACCGGTTAGACCCCAGTAAATCATGGCAGCCACAATCAGCAACTGCTTTTCTCGTAATTGGTCGTCGGGGCCCAAACCTCTCAGGTAGTGATGTTACGAGACGTGCTGAGGTGTTGGTGCATGTGTCCAGTAATGTGAGGGGTGTGTCTGTGAAGCATGCATCGAGGCCCGCCTCATTTCAGGAAGGATGATGTCTGAAGTCTTGCTGCCCAGCTTCAGCACTAGACTGTTTCAGGAAGCAGTTCAGAATTTTTACACGAGGTTTGAGTGCAGTATGAACCTCACTTAATATCATCAATTTTAAATAAACTGGGTTTGAAAAATGGTTAATTTGTTGAAGCTCTGCGTGTACATGAGGCTTCCTGCTGGCCAGCTGGGAGAGGCAGCTCTCTGAACCACTCCACGTGTGAGGTATTGATTTTTTTGTGTCTTTTATGGGAATGACTATGAGATACGAAAATATCCATGATCACATAACATTTTTGAATTTAATCTGTGAGTGTAAATTTTCCCAAAATGGTATCATATGATGGCAGGTGGTGTAATAAAGCAGGCTGAGGAGAATTAAAGTACTTACGGAATGAAACTACAATCTGTTTGTCAATTCCGATGTCTTTTAGTCACAGGAGAGGAGGCTCAGAAGAAAAGGCAGAAGGGATGGATGAACGAAAAATTATTTGACATCTTTCATTCCTCCCTTCTTAAATGTTATCTCTGTCAGAAATGAGAGGAGGGAGGACAGTGTTTAGTTTCCACTGCTGCTGATTTAGAAAACTAAACCAAACAGAACAAAGACAGATAAATCAGGCAGATAATTCTTTTCTATGCCTGTTAAATGTCAGCTTTCTCTCCTGTTTCACTTTTTCTAAGTTTACCTGAGAGAACAAATAATGTCACAGGACGCAGGCATCATTAAATCGGGTATTTTTGCTTTTTACCTGCTCCTGTCACCTCAGAACAGGATATTTCTGAACTTTGACATTTTAAATTAGTTATGTAGCCACAAGAGGACACAAGCCAGTGTCTTATTGTGCCGATCCCAAGCCAGGATAAATACAGAGGGTTGCATCAGGAATGGCATCCGGGGTAAAACCTTTGCCAAATCAAAGTATGGAAGTCGTACCGATCCAGTATGACTTCCATACTTTGATTTGGATTCAGTTCTTAAATTCAATTCCTATTTTTCAGTTCAATTCCTGTGATGCCTTAAAGATGTTGTTATTAATGAAAAAAAAATATTAGCCTTTAATATGATTGGTTGGTTGATATAAAGTTTCTTACATTTTGTGTTTCTGCTGGCAGATTAAAAAAAATCTTCAAGCTGTTTGAGTTTGTTTTCTAGAACCTGAATTGAATGTGTCCCGTGAGGCGTCAAATGTAATTCTAAAACTTAAAAGTTTGGAATATTTAGGCCCAGCAGTTGTTGTTTTTGAAATTAGTGACCAATAAAAATCATCGGATTAAATTTCCTGATGCCAAGTAAGGAAAAACACATTTCTTAAAAAAAAGGCTATTTCATTTGACCCCAAAACCAGGTCAGGTGAAATATACGAATGATTAAGTCTCCAACACACTGACAGAATCTAATGAATTAATTTTCTTTGTCTGCACATCCAAAAGGTTCAGCACACTGTCCAAGTTCATACATTTAAATAATTTGGGTAAAGCAGCCATACTGACAATTCCTGATCCATCGATAGAATTGACATCAGTTATCCTTTAGGGTTCATGGAGGGTGAGGGTTCATGAGGGTCTGTGATGAATAAATAAAATGTGGTTTTAGATTTGTCTTTGTCTCTGAAATATTGGATTCAGCTCAGACCAGTGCACTGACACCAGTCTGTCCAGTCTGAAACTAAACCCACTCACCAGTCAGTGATGGAATTTTCAACAGATCAGTAGTTTTATGATGTTTTCATTAAAATTCCATGTGCGCACTAAAACAGGTGAATAAAGACTTTTCTGTTTTCCTCAAGGTTTGACTTTCTTGTTCTCTTTCGGTTCATCCCTGTTTTTTGCTCCAGTCTCTCTTTTTTTGTCTGACGCACTTTCAAAATCCCTGTTCACCACCGCTCATCTTCTCTACTCAGCTATTCTCCTGTCAGCTGTTTTTGCAGTAATCAGGTCTAGTATGAGCTTGACATAAAACGCCATCTTCAGATGCTGATTTTTGCTTCTTCATGGTTCAAGTGATCCTTTTTTTTTTTTTAAATTGCTGATGGAGGAAAGCTTTGTGCTCTTAAACTGTAAAAACTGCTGAAGGCACTCAAGGGTTTCTTTGTCAGGACATTTTTGAAAGTGAGGAAATGTTGAACTGGTTAAGCTACAGAGTATGCATCATGCATTTAGCACTGAAGAAGTTTGTTTTGTCTATTTGAGTGAGCTTTTTTTTGCACAAGTACATCAAAAGGAATAATTTCATTTTGCTGCTGTTGTTGAAATTAGTGAACAACTGCAGCAACAACTGGATCCAGTTATAGTGATCATCATGTGGATCCAGGATTTTCCGAATTCTTCTTTAATACCTGTATAATGTGGGATTGAGGGAAACTTCAAGGTTTTACTTAATCCTGTGGGGATTATGCAACAAAGTTTAATAGATGTAGCCTGGTCCTTGCAAAAACCTTGAAATGCTGGTGCAGGTCCAAATAATGAACTAAAAATGGAACAGAAGCTTAATTCATCATTTCCCTTTCCAGTGAACAGGACTCAGATGTTTGTAATAATTTGGTTTGTCATAGATTTATGTCTTTGTGAATCTGGTCATCAAATGGTTTTTCTATTCTTCTATGAAGCAGCAGTTTTTTTTCTCTCCACTAAACATAAATTTGACTCCTAAAGCCTTTTTCCTTGTATTTCTATTAACTGTTCATTAAGAAAGCTGCTGACTCAGCTGTTGTTCTGAGTTCACTTCATGCAGCAGGAAAACTTCCAAACTGAGGTCAAAGCTCAGAAAACAAGCTTTAATGGAGAGATTGGTTGATGAAGTATAATCTCATTAACCTTTTCTTCCCTCTACTTTTCTTTAGTTTTTCTATCTTTCCACCCTCTTTTTCTCCATTGCCCTCTTTCCCCTGTCAGCCCACTTTTTTCGCCCTTTGTGTTAGCTGTGCTATTCACGTTTATTGCCTTCCTCTCCATCTATTTGTCATTTCTGTCCCTCCCATTGTATTCCTTTCCCCATTTGCTGCCTGTTTTCCCCCCTTCATTTCCTGCTCTTTTGTCTTTTCCTTAACTCCTCAATGCCACCTTATCATTTCCCTTTCTATCCTAGCGTTTCCCCGTTCACATTCTCTTTGTCTTTTTTTCTTGTCACCTTCTCGATCTTCCTTCCTCACCCTCTGCTCTCTTGTTTCGACTTTTTGTCATTTTTGCTTTTTTCATCCATTGTTTTTGTCTTTTAATTTCCCTGTAGCCAATCACTGTCCTTCCTGTCCTTGCTTTTCTTGTTAGTCTCTCATTTTCCACTCCTCCAATTTCTTCTTCCTCCCTCCAAAATACTTCCCTTTCTAATTCTCTTCTCTACCTTGCTTTTTTCTTGTTTCTGCTGTTATCATTTCCCGCTCCTCTCCCCCACCTCTTCCTATCCCCCTCTCTCCTTCTTTCCTTCTTCTTGCTGGCACACTCTCCACTCCCTGTTCCATTTCCATCTCTTTTTTCCCCTCTTCTTTCCATCCTTCCATTTCCACAGTCCGACATTTCCTCCCTCTTCTATTATTTTCCTTCAGTCCTCATCTCATCCTCCTCTTTTAATCCCCTTTCTTGTTACGCTCCCCCCCAAGGAGAGGAAAATGGGGATGTCTTGGGGCTTAGCATAGGAGAAATATGGTGAAAGGGTAAAGCGTGATATGGGGGGGGGGGGGTAGAGGAAGAGAGAACGAGGTGGCGATGAAGGGGAAGGACTTCAAATGAGAGCAAAAAAAAAACTCAGCAGGAAACAAATGAGAGCAGATTGAAAAGTGGCGATATGACACAGAAACGAACCTCTGGGCTTATAGAGAAACAGTAGGATGGAAGAAATCAAATATTTATGATGTGTGATGATCAGAAATGTTTTCATTAATATGTGAACTTTAATAAGCTTTGTGTAATCCAGTTTCATCACACTCAAACTACAATTTTTTCTCCTGGCCTTCGTTATCACAAGACTTCATCAGTACAAACTCAAAAAAACAAACAAATAGAAATCCTTTTTCAGCTTTGTCTCCGTCATCATTTCTCTCGTTTCACTACCTCCTTTTTGTCTTCCTTTGTTTCATCCAACAGCGCTGGGAGTTCATCCTCCATTCAGGTGTCTCCCAGGATGCCTCACAGCTACTATCTTCTTCTTCCACTTTCAAAGGAACGAACAAATTTAAAATGGAGGCTCAGAGGTGGCCCGTTTACATTTTGTTCAATGAGATGAAATCTATGCTATCTATGATCTATGTGTCTGAAGATCTGATTTATGACGACTCTGAGGGCACATGTGCTGTATTGATTGTAAGATGCTTGTTAGCCTGCAGGAATGCGATGTGCAGTCACATTTTTTTGCTGACACAGTCAATGTTGTTCCTCAAATATAAATAAGGTTAAGATGTTTTAAACATCAGAAATATTATGGGTTGGGTACTTAAGCCTGTACTCCTATGGGTTATGTTGCTAATACTGAGCAGTAATTAATGTGTTTCATAGATTAACCTGAGGATAAAAGGTTAAAGATATCCAGATTGTCAACACGACACCCAGCCTCAGCAGCAGCATTAGTCTGCTGCAGCTAAAGCTGGGCGTTTATATGTGATTTAAGAAATGTTGGATTCCTACTCTCAGTGAATTTTTATGTTAAAATTTCAATATATTCCACTACTGTCATGCCCTTCTCAGTCGTATTTCTTTCCTGAGTGTACAAAAAGTTAAATTTGACCTTGATCTAGTTTTCTCAGAGTCAAGGTCATCATCTCATTTTCATCCCCTTTGCCACCCAAGTAATGTGCTTTTTGTTTCAACATTCTATCTGCAACACAGCTGAAGATATTTGGTCGACTAACAAACGGACGGACGACGAACACACGAACACTGACAATTACAATACATCACCGCTTTGAAGCGGGATGTAATGAGGACACATTTTAAAACTTATCGGGGGTGAGGTAAAGTTTTATCTCTTGACAATTTTTTTGGGGGGGTGGTATTTGATGCCTCCATCATCTGGGCCATCACATTAAAAGAAAAAAAAAATTGAGGATCTGGAGAACCTGAACTGAACTTTACAGGGTGGATCACACATCGCTGACAACGACTGTGCAAATTTTTAGAAAGGTCAGCAATTCAACTCTCCATGAAGCAGCACAAAAAGATTGACAGTTCTGCTCAGGAGGACTTCCAGGTTCTTCTGATGTCTTTTGATGGAGCTGTTGATGCACCTGTTTGTTAGCCTTTTGCTAGCTTTAAGTTAGCACCAGAGAATTTGTCCGTGCAGAAGTTAAATTCCAGCCATTGAGGAAAAAAAAAAAAAAGATCACACACTATAAAAAAATAATAAACCAACTCACGTGGGACTAATAAATGCCTCTGAACAATTTACAGTTTTATCATACAAATTAGTTCTGGTAGATATACAGGAATTCAGACCCAAGTAATCTCCAACTATTGTAAATTCTGGGTGTCCCTGTGAGACCACTGTTCCGGGGGGAGGGTGCTTTGGGCTTTGCTCTGATCTGCATCATCAACACGATGCTTTGAAGTGAAGCCCATCAGCTCTCGTTCCCTCCAAGTGTTTCCTTCCCTGACATGTTTCTACAAATAGAAAGGATGTCCTTCCGACACACAAATATTTCCTTGTGTCTGAGCTGCATATCCACGACACCTTGAACGTAACAATATACTGTATTTGTGTTTGGGCCCCGGTGAACATGATGTGTTCAATTTGTCGCAGATATCTATCACTGTGTGGTTGTAATAAGCAGTGCTGGTTCTGTCTGGGATGAGCAAAATTAGTTTTTATCATGGCTGTGCTTTCTGAATATAGAATAAAAAAATGTGCCCATTATAAAATCCTTTCCTTCCATTTCAGAGTTCACACTAAACTGTCTGTGCAGAGGAAAACAATGGTATAATTTAAATTACTTTAGTTAGACTCAATGGGGTTTGTTACCTGATAGATTAACAAACACATTTTAACTGCTTTTATATATTCAGCACATAGCATATTAGAATACAAAGAGTGTTCATCTGGACTATATATATTTGAATGCTAACGCTCGTTCTCATGTTGACAAAGCTCCTCACACATGTGTAGGAAATCCAATAAAGCTTTATGTTGACTGGTCAGTTGTTGTTGGTTCCTTTTGTCTGAAGACTGCAGCAGGAAGATTGGAGCTAATATAGATTTACTAGTCACACGTAAGCTGCTGCAGGAATGTTTCACATTCTATGAAAAGAATAAATGACTCCACAAACAATGACAATATGCAGCAATATTTCATTTTTTGGTGGCAGGCTGTTCATCAGGAATGTGGTTGACCAAGGCTTCCTAACGCTAACGGTGTGTGTGTGTGTGTGTGTGTGTGTGTGTGTGTGTGTGTGTGTGTGTGTGTGTGTGTGTGTGTGTGTGTGTGTGTGTGTGTGTGTGTGTGTGTGCAGATAGAGGAAAATAACATAAATAATGGCTGAAACAAATGCTTATTTTTATGACATTTGATGAATTTCTTTGGGACGAAGGAACTGCATAGAGGACTGCCTGTAAGCGACTAAGCCATGAGAAGAGGAGACCAGAGCACACAAAATAAAAGCACCGATATCTAAAGCTTGTGGAGATGACTTAAGATTCCTAAATTGGGATAATCTAATGCTCTTTTTGTCGAGGCTGACACAGTCTTACAAAGAAACTAAAAAAATACAATGAAAGCTGAATTGTTTGCTCAGTGAGAGGAAGAGCGAGAAAATATTTATCAGTAACAGTCCTGTCTGATACGTCCCTCCGTAGTGATGAATTCAGATTAGACTGACATGCTGCTGATATTATTGGCCTTTTATTAAAACTCATATATCAGCTGTCTGTGCCATTTCCCCTTCTGATTAGACTGAAAGACAGCCGATAGCACTTCAAACATTTGTTCTAATATTTCTAGTCAGTTTGATTTGAAGAGAGATGTTGCCTCAGTCTCATATAAAATCTTTCATATGTAAAAAGCTGGAGGTCTGAGGCCACCGTTCCCTTCACAGAGGTAAAAGATGTTGCAAGGTGGCCAATTTCACTCAGGCAGTGCTGACTTAGTAACACATCCTTAATTTAAAACAGATCAAAACGCATGTCTGGATGGAAGCAAAAACAAATTAAAAGTTTCAGTTTGCACGAATGAATAAAATAAACCCCAGTAGTCCTCTGTGACAAAGTTAAAACATACACCTGAATATTAAGGTCGCTCCAGGAGGGGCAGATGCAATGTCTTCCATCATGATCGGGTGGCGCCTCTTGAAAGAGCCTCCCGCCACTGGGTAAATAAGGTAAATACAGGTACAGTCCTAACGATTGAAAATATCATTTCTTTTTGTATTAACACAATCTGCCAATAAGCAGCTTTGATGTGACCTACAGGCAGAGGCGCGACCCTTCCAGAGCAATCATGAGCAGAGTGGGGCGCCTCAGCAGGGGCAAAGAGGGCGAATATGACTTCTGACCAGGGGTTGGACAGGCATGTTGAATGTAATGGGCCCCTTTGGGCATGTTACCATAGAAACCAGTGACAGCATGCCATCATATGAAGAAAATGATCTGAACCTGTGAAGGGCATGCATACAACCCACAGGCAGCAACATTATGTATCATTCAGGGATGTAAAACCAAGTCCTAGCAGATAGACAATGAGTGTGTGAGATGCTATTATTATGTTCAACAGCTCAGAAATTCAAAAAAGACCCCCCTAATGCCAGAGCAGAACAACATGTCTCCGCAGTTATAAACATGACATAATAATAACATCATAGACATTAATGGTAAGCTAACAGGACATGCTCATAGATAATTCGGTCACATGTTTTTCAACAATAAAAAGAAAAGAATGCTACCGATCGTTTCTCTACAACAGTGCTATGGTTTACACAAAATACAAAAGCGAAACCAATGGTTGAACTCATCCTCAGCAGATGAATAGCTTTCTAATGTTCTTCTGTCTCTGTAATTTGAAGACAGGCTTGTTTTTTTTTTGTTGTTGTTGTTCTTTGTCTTCAGTTACCTGTTAACTGTGACCCGAGTCTTCTGAGTCATGTCATTATATGTCATCAAAACATCAGAAGGTCAAAGTGAAGAAGAGACACACCCGTCTGACGTGTTTCAGTGTGACCTTCGAATCAAACTGTCAAGTAAGAGAATGATGTCAAGGGACCAGATTTGGTCAATCTTGCGTCAGGCGTGCTGGCGGAGGAGAGGTCACGCCACTCCCTCGTTCTCATGTTGGTAGAAGTGGATGACAGGAGGGAAGGACACAATAGATAAGTGAAAGAGTGAATGAAGTGTGACTGAAGGAAGTAAATTCTCTTCAGTCTCATCTTTAGATTCATTAACTCTTCAAATAGACTGATTAATGGGACTAGTACTTAGTGTTTAAATACAGACATCCATTTTTATTCAAAGCGATGGTCATTTAATTATCCAATGACAAGTTATGGATGCTATAAATGAGGCCTTTGGACTCTGAATAAAAATCTTAAAACAATAGTCAAAGTCCCTGAATGTCATTCTAATCATCTTCATGATACATAGTGTTAAAATGCCTATTGTTTCAGTTCACTTTCTGCTGAATAAAACAAAAACAATGAGAAAAATATTCATCAGTACTTTCATCAGAAATCGTATGCTCTTTTGTGAAGAGGATTTAGGAGTAAATCATTTATGAATCTATTTAATGATAGTATTTCTATTTAAATAAACCCAATTTGTAATTTAATCATGTCATTTAGAGATGAAGGGTTTGGATGTTTCGGGAACTTTTCTACTTAAACTAGAACATTTTTATATTTATGACTGCCAGCTCCTTTTATACATTTATACGTTTAAAGCCAACAAAAAACTTTGAGTTCACCAGTTTAAAGGTTGTATTTTTTCAGTATTTTAAATCAAGCCATAATAGTTAAGGCAATGAGGGTGAGAACTATGTTCTCTCGGGGTTGGGGAGGAGAGAAGACATCAAAAACATGTTTAAACTGGTCAAAGCCACCCACAGGGAAACTTTTCAATCTTGATATTAACAAGTTCATTTTGTTGAATCTCCCAGAACTCCATTATAAAGAAATTGGGCTGCGTAAAATTACATTTCAGCATGCAGTGATTCCATCGACTTTTTCCAGGAGATTTTCATTGGTTTCCAGAGGCGTATGAAAAAAAAAGAAGAAAACTTTTCTAATTTTGAGAAGTGTGATAATGCTGAAAATGGCAATAGCATTTTAATCATACACTGTTTGATCGGCTATATCAGTGAAATATTCTCATTTTCTGCACTAATATTTAAATAACGTCTTTCTTCACAGAGCATTAATCAGCCATCCCATAAACTCCACCAGGTATCAGGTATGTCAGGCAAGACCTCAGGATTTCCTGTAATCAGTAGCAGTGCTTATAAACCAGTCAGCCATACTGTGTCACTTCAGACCATCTTGTGTTACCTAACTCTTTAATCATGAGCCAAATACACACACGAACACACACACACACACACACACACACACACACACACACACACACACACACACACACACACACACACACACACACACACACACACACACACACACACACGTGCACACAGACTGTTTGCATATCTCCTGCCAGGATGTGACTCACTCCGCCACTGGAGAAGATGAAGTTTCCAGATCATTTGCCAAAAGTCAGATTGCTACGACTGTCAGATGTGTTTATGACGAGACATTCAGCTGTCCCCAGCAACCCCCACCCCCCACCCCCAGCTCCGCTGGAGATTTATCTGGGCTGGTGACAAACACCCCGATTCAAGTCTTGACCAAAACTACATCTAAGAAATAACAGCATGATGCTGAAAATGTCAAGTAGGTAACCCTTGGCTGATGCTAACTGCATTGTTAGTTACATTAGTCCATTTTAGGAGTAATTGGCATTTTACTCCTTTCAGCACTTTATTTTCTCAACTCGAAGACAGAAAGAATAAAATTCTCTCCATTATCAGTTTAGGTTAGTCCACATCCCCAAAGGTCCATTTAATTTGGTTGAATTAGATTTCCACTGAAGTAATTTAGAGCAAATTGTCACCCTGTCGTTGTCTATTGCGTTCACGCTGGACCTTCACTGTCGCTTAGTGCATGTTTTGTAGCTGGACCAACTTTTTTTCTCAATCACTTGTTTGCATTGATTTTAAATATAAACTAGTAGTAAACGGGTTAAAATCAATACACTTTTATCAGTACATGATGCTCCAAGAATGAAGTCTGAGCTCACTCCAAGAGGTGACAAAGGTAGTGATGAGGAATAAATTAGTGGAATTGTTGTTAATAGAAAGTTATAACCAGGAAAATATCAGGTGAGGGTAAAAAAAATCACTATTTATCTGTCTTATTGGCAACACTGGAAAGGTTCAGAATTTAAAAGTATTTTTTTTAATGGATTAAGATCTTACACAATTGACCCACAGTATTAACCTCACTCTTCACAATAAACCACAGCACTAGGCAAGGATCTCCACTGTTCCACTATTTATAGAACCTCGAACCACACAACACCAAATGACTGCCTATATGTCAGTAACATCAAATATGCAAGAACCATTGATTTTATTTCATTTTTAATTTTAAGATACTATATTAATGTCCAGAGGGCAAAATCTTTTTATACTCTATTTGTTGAATAATGAACAAATTTATTACATAGACAACACACACACACACACACACACACACACACACACACACACACACACACACACACACACACACACACACACACACACACAAGGGCCAGTAGACATGCAATAATGGAGACACGGTGGAATGAAGGGCATTCACGTGGCAGCTGGAAATGGTTTTTGGGGTTTGGTGCCTTGGTCAAGGACACTTTGGCAGCTCTCTCCAGCTGGTCTCCATTGCCTACCAGTGTTAAATGAAGTCAGTTTTTAGTGAGGGTTTTGATCAGAAAAATGTTGTTTGCTTCAGAGCACCTCTCCAGCTACCAGTCCACGCTCCACTGTGTGGTGCACGCTGGTCTTAAACCAGTCACCCCCTGGTTCCCATGTTCCCTACAGACTGAGCTACTGCTACCCTGGGGCGTTCGTGGACTTCATGATCCACTTAAATCTGAATATCCTTTGATGAAATTACACAAACCAGATGGTGGTGGGGCTTTCCACTACATTAGGGATTCATGAAGTGGCCTGAGGTGGAGCCTGGTGAGCCCATTGAGATGCATTTAGTGTCTTGAGATGCCATCGATTTGCTTGTTGCTTGGTCTCCTGTGTGCATTGTGGGGGGCTGGGTTGAGGGGGGTTGTAAGACCCTACAGTAGCTGTTGGCGTTCTGCCCCTGGTTTGGGTGTGATGCCCGGTGTGGAACCAAATAAAACATACTAGGCTATTTTTTCAAAGAGGGCTGGTAGACGTATGGTTTGAGAGCTTTAGGATTTTCAACGCATTAATTCTTATCCTGAGGGTTGAAACAGCGGAGATTAGCACAGAATTCCGAGAGCTGCAGGACACAACTGCAGGCATGGGTTAAAGTCCTCTATAGAGTTTAAGTGTCAGAATTTGTGACTGTTAAATCTTCTGATTCTTGTTCAAATCAGTTTGGAAAGTCATTTTTAATTCAGTAGTACTGCCTTCTACACCAGTGTGCCTGCGGCCTTTCCAAACTAGAAGTTTTTAGTTTGTTGTACAGCAGAAATAAGTCATCTAATTTGGAGTGGTTAATCTTCATTTGAAATACCCGTATCTAATCTAAGAGAACAAAGTTGACTTCATTGAAGTTATAATTGTTTGTGAGTGACATCTAAATGTTGTTTGCTGGCGTGTTGTTGAGTTGTACAGCCAGTAACATGCACAGTATTAGTAGGTTGATTATTCTATGGTCTGCTCGTAATTTTTGGAGTCCGATTTTGGTCCTACTCTATATTTCCTGTCATTGTTCTGCAGATGATGTTGAAATCTGTTTTCTATTAAGCCCAACAGAAAGGATGTCTTTAAGGACTTTTTCTCCAAACTGTCTAACACCTCACTTTCACTGCTCCACTGTCAAAAAGCTAGGTGTAAATTTTGACAGCCCCCTAAAATTCTACAGACAGGTTAGCTTTGTTATAAGGACAATAATAAATAAGGGACTGCTCAGTCCCTAAAGGTTTATAGGTTATTCTGAAAAGGTTTTTGTCTTCATGCTCCAGTAGGGGGGAAATGCTGAACATGGGAGCTGTGAGTCACTGTCATTCTTCATCTTATCCTTCCTCTTTGTTCAAGGTCACCACCGTACACCAAACACCATAAACTCAATGACATGTCTGAAAGATTTTAGAGGTGTTAATTCTGACTTTGCATGAACAGAAGTACCATTATTTTGCCAGTTTTAAACAACTGTTAGCAGAGTTCTTGCCTGGCTCAGACACTATGTGAATTGTTGGGAGGAGACCTCATTGCCTCGTCAGTGTTTCATTTAATGTATGCTGTTATCCTGACACTGTAAACTTCATTTCAGTGATTCATTTAGTATAAGCGTAAATTGAAAAAAATTAAAAAGATAAAAGAGTAAAGATATAAGGATTTAGTGAAAAATGCATAATGGACTGTGGGATTAGAATGTGTTACGAAAATTTAAATCTAAATATTTTACAAAATGATTATAAGATATGAAATCATCATTAAATGTATTATTTCTATACAGTAGCGGTCAGTGAATATGGGAGCCTCGTGTCACTGTCTGCCTTCATTCTTCTCACTTAATATTCCTTTTGTTCAAGGGCAATGCATTAATGGTGGATAGAGCTAAGTCAGCAGGGAATTAATTCAAGCCATCATTAAGAAATCAGGTTTTTCACTTTCATAACACACATTCAACATGAGAGGAAAATAACCCATAGTTTTTTTTATAGTGTTGTTTACGTGAAAGGTGTTGGCATATCTGCTGATGGCTACACAAAGCCTCTGAGTACTGTAATGTGTGTTTACCTCTGCAGTGCTTTAGTTTTCTATTCAGAGCCATTATATGCTCCAGCAAAATGAATGTTGGAATAATAGCAGCTACAAAACCTCTCATCACAGCGTTCCAGACAAACTTCAAACATTACACCTGTGAGAAGGATTTCAACTTGAACTCCTTCGTTACTTCTCTTAAGTGTCTAAGATTGGAAAATGTGTGGCAATGTCATCGTTAACAGGTTTCCTCTCTCATCTCACTTTCATCATGTTGAGTGCCGTCTCATTCGGTGATGTCAAACTGTACTATGACCCTTTAACTCACTGATATTATGCATGTGACCCAACCTGTCACACAGAAGTGCTAGTTGTGATGGAGGCAGTATGAAGAATCTCTTGAAGAGTTCAAACATAAAGAGACAATAATAGATGATAGTTATGTGGGTGGCAAAGCAGTTGCAACCTAATTGCTCCATCTGTCTTAACTGCATCACTGCATGCTGCTAAAGTACAGCAAAGCACTCCTCAAAGTGACTTTGAGCGGCTCTACAATAAACACAACATGAGACATTCTGTCAGCCAGACTCTTCATTATGACTTTATCAGAATCAGCCTACAGGGAGGGAATCTGCTTTGCTTCTGCAATCGATAAATTATCTGTAATACCTTGAAGACTATCTGCTGCATAAACGTCGACTCCGGAGTACATTTTCCTCCAATCACTATCAGATGTTCCCAAAGCAAATGTCAGTCTCATGGGAATGTGTATTGGACACAATACATCACAACAGTTTTTTAGTCGCATACCTGCTGTATCTGATAAAATATACCAGCTCTGTGTATCCTATAAGCCTTGTTGTCTCATCTGTTATGTAAACATGTGTCAAACAG